>NW_024711182.1:0-66903 GCF_018991925.1 Homarus americanus | reverse complement strand
TTCAAGGTTTGCAACAGGTCCTCGATGTCTTGTGAGGCATTGCTCGCTGAGGTGCTGAATCGCCATGCGTCTCGGAGGTAAGTACGGTGTGGTCGCTGGGTTGTCCGGCGGCTGCCACGCAGCCGTCAAGACCATTGAATATTCTGGTCTGCCGCGTTGGCAGAGAGAGTTCAGGTGTCGCCGAAAGTAATCTACTAAGTGGATGTATTTGGCACGTACTTCAGTGGGGAGTTTTTGTGCGGAAGCTGGTGCGTGATAGGGTCGGGAAGTTGTCTGCATGTCGGAGTTCGCCTACACATCTCCTCCCAGAGAAGTCCCGGAGTTGAGTTTCCAAGGAGATAGAAGATAGGTTCTGCAGGAGACTGGGCGGTCCGCTGGGTAATGTAAAAGTTTTAAGGCGCCCCTCAGGGTGGCTTAATTTGTTGTTCTCTGGAGGGTTGGAAATAGTCCAGCGATACATGCGCGGGCTTACTTTCGTAAGTAAGGAAGAGAGTAGGGCTACCGTGACTTTTGCTCGTCAGTAGCTTGTGACGATGAGGATTGCTTCCACGATCTAACCAGTCCTCAACGCTGTGGTTGAAGTCGGTAGAGATCCGGCCCCATTCATTCTTTCGCTGAAGTGCGTCACACGGTCGCGAGATGGTGTCGTGAGGTGGGGTAGCACGTGGTGCGGGAGGTCGCTGCGGAGGAGTGCAGCACGCGGGAAGCGGTGGTGTTGTCGGGAGGATTGTGCAGCACGTGGTGCGGTAAGGCTCGTTGGCCTAGGCTGGCAGCAGGCAGGACGCATCTTCTCAGCTCCAGGAGTTAGGTAGCAGAAAGGAGTGTGGTGTTCACGCCCAGAGGTCACCAATTGTAGCGCATTTCTGTGGCAGGTTGTCAGGGTTCTTAATTGGCCTCACAATCCACATACATGTGATATATGCAACACTCTGGATTGAGGTAGAATGTAAAGTCACAATGTGTTTCGTGATATATATTGCTGCACAGCACAGCAAGTTAAAGAGATACTAGGTCGGCTTAAGCTGATCAGAGTTCCTGTAGGCTTGGTGAGCTTGAGGGAGGTGTGTGGTGTGGAGCTGTTGAGAGATGTTGCTTGCTGGTGGCAGTATGTAGAAAGAGAGGTCACAGACGGCCAGGTGAGGTCTTATATAGCGTTCGGGGGGTCGGCCAGTCAGCACACGGCGCTTGAGAGGAGGAATCCACTACACATGTGGTGCAGGAGACTCGTTGTCGGCAGGGTTGTATCCCACATGTGAGGCATAACGGGCAGGGGTGTGGATGAGCCGGTGGCTACGGAAGACGACTCTGTCTAGAGACACGAGATCTGAGTGAAGAGTAGGTTTGTGGATAAGAGAAGGTTTTACAGGCGAGGAATGTGGTGCTTCTCTCGCAGCGGGTACGCAGTCCTCAGTGGCGCAGGGTGGGGTATCTGGGTCCGCGTCAGGAGCAGGGCCCACTTCCGGAGGAGGGTCCATGACAGCAGGAGGGTGCAAGACAGGCGCAGTGGGTACCTGAGGAAGAAAAGAGGGTGCCCAGAAATGTTGTGGGCGAGGTGGTGCTGCAAGGGGTAATTGTGGGCAGACTGGCGGAGGAGGGGTGGGATGAATGTGTTCAGGGCGGTGGGAAGGCTGGATTGGGGCAGTAGCCTTGAATGCAGAAACCGCCTGAAGTAGTGTTTGTAGTAGGTCGTGACGGGCAGCAGGAGTGAAGTGGTCAAGGTCAGAAGTAAGGCGTGTGATGTGCTGCTTGATAGTGGCGGAGGTTATGGCGCCTACCCGTCTCCGTCGATGTCGCTTCCCCGTGTGGTTGCAGGAGGCCTCACAGCATCTAGCATTAGCACCAAAACGTTAATGGTACCAACAGGGGGTAGATACACTGTGCTGGGGGCTGGGGGCTGGGGGCGGCGTCTGAGGCAGGACGGGTGTGTTGGGGTCGGTAGGACGTGGTGCGTGAGTTAGGACCAGGTCCAGCAGCAGGCATGGAGGAGCAGAACTGTTCATTGGTGTCCATCCTGCGGTTCAAAGTTTTTTAACAGATCCCTGATATCTTGTGAGGTATTGCTCGACTTGGGGGTGTTGACCCTGCTTACAAGTTCGGAGGTAGGTACTGGTGTGGTCGTTGGGTTGTCTGCGGCAGCCAGGCACGCAGCCGCGCACTCTTTGAATATTTTGTCTGCCGCGGTTGCGTAGAGTTCAGGTGTCGTCGAGTAATCTACTGCGGACAGGATGATACGTACTTGTGCGGGGAGCTTTTGTGCGTGAAGCTGGTGCAGGATAGGGTCGGGAAGTCTGTCTGCATGCCGGGAGTTCGCCTACACATCTCCTCCCAGAGAAGTCCCGGAGTTGAGTTTCCAAGGGAGATAGAAGATAGGTTCTGCAGGAGACTGGGGCGGGTCCGTCGGTAAAGTGTTTTTAAGGCGTCCCTCAGGGTGGCGAATTTGTTGTTCTCTGGAGGGTTGGAAATAGTCCATGATACATGCGTGGCGACTTCCGTGGGCAAGGAAGAGAGCGGGGCGCCGTACTTTTGCTCGTCAGTAGCTTGTGAGACGATGAGAATTTCTTCCACATGATCTAACCAGTCCTCGACGTTGTGGTTGAAAGTCGGTAGAGAGATCCGTCCGTCCATTCTTGTGGAAGTGTGTCACACGGTCGTGAGATGGTGTCGTAGTGGGGTAGTACGTGGTGCAGGTGGTGTCGTCGTGGAGGGGTGGGATAGCATGTGGTGCCGGTAAGGCGGTTGGCCTAGGCTGTCAGCAGGCAGGAAGATCTCAGCTCCAGGAGTAAGGCAGCAGAAAGGAGTGTGGTGTTCACTGCTCCAGGGGTCACCAGTTGTAGGTTTTCATGAGATGTTTCTCCTCCATCCTGTGTGAGTGCGAATCTCCGGGGGTCACTATTTGTGGGGTACGAGATGTTTGGTTCACACTCAGGATGGGATGGAGAAAGGAAACTCACAATGTGCTCTCTGTATACATATTGTATTGGATGTACAATGCAGCTTGGTGCTGGGAAGGCAGCATGGTTACAAGCGTTGAGTAGAGAGAGCTGGTTGGTGAGGGAGCTCAGAGGACTAGCTTGTGGGTCGCCATGGTCGCTGGCGGGAGCGAGGGCCGCCAGGCAGGAGGAGGAGGAGGTGTTGCTTGCTGGTTGGTGTAGGTCACCACGAGGTCAGGTCTTATATACCGGAGGTAGGCGTGGCTTAATAGTTGACTTCCGTCATGTAAGGCGGCGCTGGTTGACCTAGACCACGAGGCATACACTGGGGAATTCGCGGGGTCGGCTAGCCAGAGACAAACAGCGTTGCATGGGACATGTGAGGCAGAACGGGCGGTGCATGCCACATGTGGGACATAACGGCGAGGGCGTGGATAAGCTGGCAGCTAGGGGGGGCAACTCTGTCTAGATACACGAGATCTGTGGGAGAAAAGAGGGACAAGGAGGGTTGTGGAGGCGATGATTGTTGTGCTTCACTCGCGACAGGTATAGAGTCTTCAGATTCGCCTGGGTCTGGGTCAGGAGCAGGGGCTGCGTCAGCAGGATGAGGGTCCATGACAGCAGCAGGGTGCATGACAGCAGCAGGATCCACAACAGCAGCAGGGTGCAGGACAGTAGCAGGGGGTACCTGCGGTGTAGAGACAGTAGCTGTAGAGCCGATGAGAGCTGCCTCTTTGTGGATAAGCCAGTTTTCCATGTTGCTTGAAGACTGGGAGAGTGATCAGTTTCTCCTCCATCCTGTGTGAGTGCGTCACTCCCGGGTCACCATTTGTGGGGTACGAGATGTTTGGTTCTCACTCAGAATGGGATGGAAAAAGGAAACTTACAATGTGCTCTCTGTATACATATTGTATTGGATGTACAATGCAGCTTGGTGGCTGGTGCTGGGAGGAGGCAGCGTGGTTACAAACGTGAGTAGGGAGAGCTGGTTGGTGAGGGTGCTCAGAGGTGGTGTTGCTTGCTGCGGCTGTAGCTAGAAGAAGGGGCAGGTCACGGCAGGGGTGTGGTCTTATATAGCGGGGGTAGGCGTGGTTTGATGGTAGGCCCCCGCTTTGTTCGGCGTCGCTGGTTACCTGACCTTGACCACGAGGGATACGCTGGTAGATTCGCGGGGGGGTCGGCCAGTCAGCGACACAAGGCGTTTGTAGGGGAGGAATCCACTACAGCACCAGCTCCGGCTATCAGCCGGGAGGAGGCTAGCGCCATGTAAAGAATGGCATTTCTAACTAGACCCTGCAAAATACAGCGTACTTAACAAATGCTGCAGCTTCTAAGATTGGAGGGGGACCGGAGTTACTACTAAGAGCAGAGACGTTACTGAGAACAAGTTCTGGCTTGAAAGTTGAATGTCATGTACACTAATACCGACACGTTCCTTGAAAAGAGAGAGGAGTTTGAAACACTACTGAAGATGCACCAACCCGATATTGTAGGAGTTGTAGAACTGTTGTACAAGAACAGGAGAATCGACCCAAAGGAATGTGAGTTCAGTATTGCTGGATATGACTCATTTACGAACCTTTCTCAAGAAACTTGCAAGAGGGGTGTGGTTATTTATGCTCGGCAAGATCTTAGAGCCACCCAGGTGAGGGTACAGGGAGAGGATGTTTTTGAAGAGTCCAAGTGGTGTAAAATTAAATTAAAAGGAAGGGACTTACTTATCGTCTGGTGTATCTACAGATCCCCAAACTGTGGCCCACTAAATCAAAGGAACTTAGAGCCTTAATAGACAATGCAGCAATGCTCAATCCTAGCCACCTCCTTATCATGGGGGACCTTAGCTATGGCGACATCGACTGGAGAAACGAGATCACCCCAAATGATTGAATAACCCTGCTACTCTTTTTGTAGAAACTCTGAGAGATAATTTTCTATTCCAACATGTTCGAGACCCGACACATTACAGAGGGGAGCAAACACCCAAACCACTAGGCCTCATCATAACAAATGAGGAGGGTATGGTGGCCAAACTGGAACACCTTTCCTCAGTTGGCACCAGTCACCATATGGTGTTGTCATTCATGTTTAACTGTTACCTAGTTCAAGATAAAGCCAGGCCAAGGTGCAAATATTACAAGGGAAATTACAACGGGATGAGGGAAGAGATGAGGGGTATCCATTGGCCCGATTCATTAAGGCACAAGAACGCAGACACTATGCTGAATATCATAACTAGTAAAGTGACCCATTTGATCGATAAATACATACCCAAGTCCAAAACCAGTGCCTCAAGGAATACGAGAGGACCCCTACACATGAACCATGCGGCGGTCGACAAAGTTAAGAAGAAAACCCAGAAATTCAAGACGTGAGTTGGGTCAAACGATGAGCAGGACAGGAGGATGTATGCAAGAGCCAGAAACCAAGCAAAGGTAGAGTGTAGAAAGGCTGAAAACGAGTTCCAGAGGCTGGTTGCAAGCGAGGTCATGTCAAACCCAGAGGCGTTTTACCGCTATCCAAAGTCGAAATTAAAAACACGAGTAAGAGTATAAGACCTGAGGCTTGAAGATGGTAGTTACGCAGATTTTGACCAGGATAAATCTGAAGCATTCAACAGCTTCTTTTCCTCGGTGTTCACAAGAGAGGATGTGATTAACCTTCCTGCGTCTGAAGACAGACGGTTCGATACAGCACTGTCCCACATTATGTTCACGAAGAGGGTATTAGATATAAACTGTCAAAGCTAAAGGTCCATAAGAGTCCCAGCCCTGACATGGTGCATCCCAGAGTGCTAAGAGAGTTGTGGAACGAGCTTGCCGAGCCCCTGAAGATCCTGTTCTGTAAATGCCTGGATGAACAAAAAATCCCCAGTGATTGGAAAATGGCTCATATGAGTCCTATCTGTGTTTTTCTGGCTAAATAAACTTCTTCAATTCAATTAAATCTTCAAGAAGGGCGATCGTCACTCCACGAACACATATAGACCGGTGAGCCTGACCAGCATAATATGTAAAGTACTTGAGAGTATTATCAGAGATGCCGCGATGGAACATCTACTACGAAACAACCTTGTAAAGAATTGGCAACATGGTTTTATGGAAAGGGGTGGTAATTTCGACAATATATACCTAGATTTTGCCAAGGCTTTCGACAATGTTCCTCTTGAAAGGCTGAAAATCAAACTAGAAGGGTACGGAAATCGGGGAAATATCCTAGCAAGGATAGAAGACTTTCTACATGACCGTAAGCAGTGTATGTGGTGATTAATAGCACGAAATCATCATCTGTACCTGTCACAAGTGGGGTACCACAGGGCAGTGCATTGGGCCCGCTGTTGTTTGTTTGTTTTATAAATGACATGCCTGACGTTGTACACTCCTTCTTACAAATGTTTGCCGATGACGCCAAGTTATTTCGGGAAAGCAAGAACCAAGCGGACTGTGAAGAGCTGCAGAAGGATGTCTGTGAGCTTCAAGAATGGTCAAAGAAGTGGCTGCTGAGATTCAATGTCGTGAAGGTTAAGAGGATGCACCTGGGGCGTACCAACAGAAAGGAGGCGTATCATATGTCCCAACGGGATGAAGAAACTGCACTATTTGAGACTGAATGTGAGAAGGACCTAGGTGTGTATGTTTACAATGAGCTGAAGTTCTCGGACCATTGTGAGAAGAAGGTAAATCAGGCAAATATATTATTAGGTCATATAAGAAGGTCGTTTAGATGTCTAGACGGTCCATCCTTCGTAACGATCTTCAAGAATGAAGTGCTTCCCCATATGGAGTACTGGCTGTTCCTCGAGATATGCTAGGGACTATCAGTTGGTTGAAAATGTTCAAAGGAGGGCCACCAGACTGGTGCCTGCACTTCAGCACCTCAACTACCCTGAGAGATTGGAGCGCCTGAGCTTGTCTAGCTTATACTAGAGACGGGCAAGGGGCGACCTATTTGAGGTGTATAAACATCTCAAGGGGCACTACTCAGTCAAGTGTCCTTTCTTGGAGCTGGCGGACGCTCGCCCCACAAGGGGTCACAGCTTAAGATTGAAGAAGCCGGAAGTCCAGAAAACTGTGAGGGCAAACTTTTTCGGAGTGAGAGTTGTGAACTCTTGGAACAATCTACCAGAGAGTGTTGTGACGTCACCAAGTGTGAGTTCTTTCAAGACCAGACTTGACCAACACTGGAGCAGGTTCATGTACATTCAGGAGCCGGCACATGCCAAGTATCTGCCAACAGTGCGTAATAGAGAGCCAGTATATTAGTAGTACTTGCCAACAATGCGTGACAGAGACGTGACCGATTGCCCAAGCAGCGAACGAGCCGATCAGTGGTGAAGAGAAAAAAAAAGAAAAAGAACTTTCTTGCAGCCGAAATAAATACAGCAAGAAGCCCAATTACTATTGGAACTTCATATCTAACATTCAGAAGGCCAATATTCCCTACAGGGGACATCTTAAATCTAATGAGGCAAAACAATCCAGCATACTTCATAGGAGACCTCAATGCTAAACACACAACCTTAGGACACAATAACAGAAACCCAGGAGGAAAAATCTTTCATGATCTAATCGAACATGGGACAATAACACACCTCGGGCCCGACTTCGAAACTTATGTATCAGCCGGTAACTCGGGAAAACCAGACATTGTTTTAACCAATAGGCATCATCATCTAAACGTACCTCTAAAAGATGGACCCACAAGAAACAGTGATCATCTACCCATAATAACAATTCTATCCACATCCCCAATACAAATTTCATCAATCCCAAGACTTTCACTCAATAGAGCAAATTGGGAAAGATTTAAATCGGATCTTAGTAACAACGAACCAACACTACTACAGTGGTCCCTCGGTTAACGAGCGCCTCGGTTACCGAGATTTCGGTTAACGATTTACCTTCCATAAGATTCTTAACTTCAGTTAACTGGCAATCCCTCGATTAACGAGTTTTTTACGAGCCGACTTCAACATGTTTTCGCTTGTATTTGGTTGTCCACCAGCTGTAGTATTAGTCCGCCAATCCAGTAATCGGTTTTAGGGCTTAAATTCCTTACTATTTTAGTAATTATCAAGAAGTTTATACTATTCAATAATTTTAAAAGTTTAATATTAACTTTTTTAGTCATTTTAACAATTATTGAACATAATTGAAGGTAAAGAAACTAGTTTCTGGCGTGCCATCCAGCCTGTTAACACACCAGACAGGCGTTAGTCTCTCTCTGTTTTCAGTGGAGGTAACATCTTGCTTGAGACTCTCTTCAACTAAACGCATTTTTTCTGTGTTTCCAAGCAAATTATTGGCCATTTTGAAATTTATTTTACATATTGACAATATATAATGCAGTGCAGTGTTGATTTAAAGAAAATAATCTTGAATTACACCAAGAGAGCTAAAATTTTATGGGTGAAATGGCACCATGGGGTGACCTCTCTTCCACCCCAATGCCTTCTCTTCTTCCTTCTCCTCCACCCCCATTCTAATTCCCATCATCATCATCATCATCATCCAGGAGCCTTCTACATACACACCTCAAAGTAAGTGTACTTTTCTACCTTTTTTGTTGAATTTAGGCAATTTTCGGTGAGCTGGAACCAATTACACAAAAACCCATTGAAACAATGGTTTCGGTTAACGAGTTTTTCGGTTAACGAGTTTTTCGGTTAACGAGCAACCTGCTGGAACGGATTGCGCTCGTTAACTGAGGGACCACTGTACTCAACAAAGACACAACGGAGATTGACAAAACACTGGACACATGGTACAATGAAGTAATAACAGCAATGAAAAACAACATCCCAAAAACAACATACCGTACATTACCACATGCACAATTAACATATGAAGAGAAAATGATCCAAACCAGATTCACCAATCTATATGAATATACACAAAAACACACGGGTGGAGCAATGACAACAGAATATTATACAGGAATTTAAAAAAAGAACTGAAAGTCATAAGCAAGAACAAACACATTGAAAAATAGAACAAACTGATCAATGACACACAAGCAGACTACAGAAACCCAAAGGCATTCCGGAAAAAAATAACCTAATGGGAACTAACTCGGAAGAAAGTAGCTACATAAAGGACAAAAACGGAAGAAAGGCAACAGAACCACACGATAAAGAACCAATATTTAGAGAATTCTGGAAAGACATATTCAGAATCAACGACGAAGACAATAGAAGCTTCTGCCAAGAAACAGAACAGGCAACTAGAACATATTTGAGCCAGCACACAGAGAAATGGAAACCTACTAGAAAAATCAACCTTAATTCATTAAATAATAATAACCCAATAATTGTTCCATTAACCCAAAATGATATTGAAAAAAAAAAACAATAGCAAGTTTTAAGAACAAAGCACCTGGCATAAGCCAAATTAATAAAATCGTACTACAAAACATACCTGAGTCCATGATCGAACAGCTTAAAAGTATATATAATTTTTTTTTAATTGGGCACCCCCCCTACAACCTGTGTAAGGTGAAGCACAGAAGCGTTTACAGCGCCCAACAGGGAAGCATGCTGAGTTCATGCTTGCCTTTATGTCTCATGAGTTAAGGGTGTAGAAGCATGGAGAGTCTAGGGCGTAGAAGCCTGAAGAGTCAATCGTTTTTTGTCATCAAGTTATTGGAAGCTCCAACAAGTTTCCCTGAATACGAATTCGCAACTTTCGATTTGCAACAGGTACCTACTTTACTGCTAGGTGAAAAGGGACCAATTGGGGCTAGGAAGTATGTCCAAACAACTTTTCCACCAGCCCGGGAATCGAACCCGTGACATCTCGCTAGCGAAGCAAGAGCGGTACCGCTTCTACCACTTGCGCCCCCAATATTTATAATGCCTCACTTGCAACTGGCTTCTTCCCTACCAAATTTAAAATAACCAAAATCAGACTCATCCCGAAATCAGGCAAGAACCCTACCCAAGCAGAGAACTACAGACCTATCTCACTACTGGAAAAACCCGGTAAAATATTGGAAAAAATAGTCAACCACAGACTCAGAAATTATCTAGAAAAAGAAAACAAATATAATCCTAGACAGCACGGCTTTCGTAAAAATCGAGGAGCCAACACAGCAATAGCACTAATATAAGAATCACTTGCAAATGCTGCAAGCAACAGAGATCAATACAATATAATTCTAAGAGATGTATCAAAAGAATTTGATAAAGTCTGGCATGAATGACTGAAGTTGAAAATAATCAAACTGGACATGCCTCCCAATATCACAACACTACTATGCAATTTTTTAGACAATGGAAAGGACAATTTAATCATCGACAACCACTTAGGACAAACTTTCAACCTTCACAGTGGAGTTCCTCAAGGCATTAATATATCGCCGACATTAAACACTTTATACACAGCAGACATGCCACAACCACGGCAATCAGAATATATAGAATATGCATATGATGTCACTTAGATAGTCAGGTACCCAGGAAAATCCAAACAAATGATGGCCATCAGAACAAGCAGAGAAATAGAGATAATAAATAACTATGAAAGAAAATGGGAGATTAAAAACAATATCCAAAAGCTCAAAATAATTCACATTACAAAAACAAATCCCTACACCATTATACGATAAGATGCAGTTTAAAAATATTTGTACAGAGGTTCTGAAGATACCATCAACCCCTCAAGATATGAGGAGGCGGGGACAAAAGCAGGGGGACAAGCCTCGCCCCCTCAGGATCACACTAGTGAGTGAGGAGGAGAAATGGGAGGTTATTTGGCAATCAAAAAACTTAGCAAGGAGCGAGGCATTTCGGAGTGTATTCATTCACCCAGATTGCACGGTAATGCAGAGGGAACAGCACAAGAAGCTCCTGCAGGGCTTGAAGCAGAGAAGGGAAGAGTCGAGGAAGAACGGGGACGGATGTACATGGGTTATATTCAGGGAGAGGGTAGTGGAAGCAAGTGTGCCGACACAGGGGCCAGGGGACAGCAGCACACTCTCCACCCTCTCTATCCCCCACCTGGGAGGTGGCACCAGCTCCGCCTATCAGCAGGGAGGCGAGTGCCTTGTAAACAATGACATTTCTAACCACACCCTACAAATACAGTGTACTTAGCAAATGCTGCAGCTTCTGAGAAGGGGGGGTGGTTACTACTAAGAGCAGAGACGTTACTGAGAGCAAATTTTAGCTTGAATGTCATGTACACTAATACTGACATGTTCCTTGATAAGAGGGAGGAGTTTGAAACACTACTGAAGGGACACCAACTAGATATTGTAGAATTTGTAGGAGTTGTAGAACTGTTGTACAAGAACAGGAAAATCGACCCAGAGGAATGTGAGTTCAGTATTGCTGGATATGACTCATTTACGATCCTTTCTAAAGAAACTTACAAGAGGGGTGTGGTTATCTATGCTAGGCAAGACCTTAGAGCCAGCCAGGCGAGGGAACATGGAGAGGATGTTTTTGAAGAGTCCAAGTAGTGTAAAATTAACTAAAGGGAAGGTACTTACTTATTGTCGGGTGTATCTACAGATCCCGAAACTGTGGCCCAATAAATTAAAGGAACTTCAGAGCCTTAATAGACGACGCGGCGATGCTCAACCCTAGCCACCTCCTTATCATGGGGGACTTTAACTATGGCGATATCGATTGGAGAAACGAGTTCACCCAAATGACTTGAATAACCCTGTTACTCTCTTTGTAGAAAATCTGAGAGATAATTTTCTGTTCCAACATGTTAGAGACCCGACACATTACAGAGGGGAGCAAACACCCAAGCCACTAGAATTCATCATAACAAATGAGGAGGGTATGGTGGCCAAACTGGAACACCTTGCCCCAGTTGGCACCAGTCACCATATAGTAGGGTTGTCATACGGAGGCGAATTTTTTTTTTTGAGTTTGAAAAATCGGCCCATGGTATTAATGATGTAGTTCTATGTGCAGAATCATGTGATATCTTCAGATTTGAAAAGTTTTCATTTTTTGCTAGGTAAATTTTAACTTGAAATCTTATGAAAATTCAATATTCCCACCCTTTTACCAACACCACTAAATAGCTTATTTAAAGTAAAGTAAATGTATCAGGTTAATTTATTAGGATGAAAATGATCCAGAATAGTGAAACAAATGATCTTGACACATTTATTAAATTTAATATTCCTTTAGAAAACAAAATCATCAAATACAAAAACCGGTTTTACTACTACGACCCGGTGTTGCTGCACACCATAGAGAACATGTCTTTCTTGCTTCTGTTTCTACTCATCACCTCCCTGCTGACCACCTGAGCTCGGATGTAGCCTTCCCTCCTCTCCTGGCTGTACACGTGACTGCTGGCCTCGCTCACTTGCTGTACACAACGCTCTATACTCTGGGTGTGCGAGGGCCAGGCAGGGACATGCATGGTAGGGTGTGTCAATTTAGGGGGTGAACTGGCTAAATTGAAAATCGAGTAATTTGGTAGCAATTTATTGTAGTCTTTAAGCATGCAAAACAATATTCTGGCATAAATTTTTTTTTATAATAAGTCCTACCTACATCAAATGGATTTTTAAATGTACATATTTGTGAATTTATAACATAACCAGCGTTTGCACACATGTTACTGTTTCAAGTTTCAAATTATTATATTTTATTATCCGTAGTCTATTTGAAAGTAACCAATGCCTTCATACTCTCTTTGCTTTGGTTTCTTGTCATCAGTAGTCTGCTTGCTATTTGTGCTTTGATGTAACCTTCTCGCCTCTCGTGGCTGTAAACATGGCCCGCTGCTTCTGTGACCATTTTCACACATCTCTCCACACTTTGAGTGTGGGAAGGCCACTTCGGCACCTGCATTGGAGTCTCTTTAAGGTTTCTCAATTCTTGGCTAGTTAGACTTGTTGTCAATGGTGGCTCTAAGACTTCCAAACTCAAGTCAACCAATTCTGACAATTTGGTGGCATTGACGTTTATTGGGGGAACTTTTCTTGAATGAAACGAACAGTCTCCCAACTGGTCGTCATCTATTAGCGTTCCTCTAATCTTTAGAATGACTTCTACAGCCTCGGTTCGGAGATTGGTACATTGACTGCAAAGCATTGCTTGCAAAACTGCTTCTGATCGAGCATACCAAGCGGACCTTCTTGCCACAGGTAACACGATGTCCCTCACTACCTTCCTCTGTGTTCTTACTAGCTGCAATTGAAACAAAAGGTGATTGGGCCCATCCACCCACATAGGATTAAGTTTCACACTAAACCACTGGGGAAGATAAACTCCAATAATAAATTCAACAATTAACCTCAAATTCTTCAGCACTTTGCCCTTCAATTCGTGTTTGGAAATCCAAATCCTGCAGAAACGAAGAGCTGTAGTTAACCAACGGCTGTGACTGACAGGTCCAATCTCCAAGAGAGCCAATGACTGAGGCACTTCTCCTGATCTTATTGCTTGGGCAATACGATAAGCATAGGATTGATCTGTGCTGAGATCTTTGATGACTCCTTCAGACAACGCCGGAAGGGGAGGGCCAACTTCGACCTTTGGAAAGGTTGTATTTATTTCTAGTTGTGTTGCTTCATCCAGCATGATGCCAAGGGGACCTGACCACTTGTTGTTGCTCTTTGTAGGACCATCAAGTTCCTGGATGAGATGACGAAGAGGTAGCTCGCCTGTATGTAAATCACATACAATCCAAACAAGTCTTCTTCCTAGTTTTTTCTCTAAATGCGTCATTACACCCCCCTGCCATCCGGTGTTCACTGCAGTTGAATCTCCACCAACAGCCTGCAGTGAACTGCCAAGTCCTCTCTCCTGAACCCAACATAAAATATGATCAGCAATGACCTCTGCATGTTTCTTCCCTTCTACTTCAGTTTCGGGAGCAAAGTGAAACAAAAACCGACCACCAGGCTCAGAACAGACAGAGTAGTGTTCTTCTTTGATGAGACCTGGAAACTTTCTGTTCACTCCCTCTACTTCTAGCAAAACTTTTGTGTCATCTATTCTTCCATCAAACAAAAGACAGGAGAGCCCTCCCTCGCTTAAATCTTTTTCATGCTGATCAGATATTTCCTTCATTATTTTTTCTTGTGCTCTTCTAATTTTATTATGATCTATCACCAAAGATACATCCTCTCGGCTGATGAGGCCTGCATCTATCCAAGCGGCAGTTGCAATTTCTGCAGCCTCACGAAGTCCAGCATGGTGGCGAATACTAGCTAAAGCAATGTTTGAAATATTTCTTGTGTTGTATTTCATTTTCTTTGGTAAAGGTTCAGATGGCTCTTTGGAACTATCATCTGATGTTGCTTCCTGTTCATCAGAAGAACTATCAAAGAAGTGATAAACATCTTGACACAGCTCTTCCTCTCTTTGGATGGCTTCTTCACTCTTCATTTTCTTCTTTTGTTCCCTCTCTCGGATTTGTTCTCTCTTCTTGGCATTAGCAATCTGCTTCTTTGTTTCTGAATAATCTATTGAACCCATTTGCATACTTCCTTGGCCTTCTGCCTTTGTCCTCTGTGCCTTTATAAATTCAAGCTCTAAAACAGGGATCTTCTTTTCACGAGGACAACCACAATCAATGTGGGAATTATTTTCTCTCTTACCTGAGTGAGAACAGTTGGATTCAGAACATAATTGTATGGAGCACTTGCAGGTCAAAATGTCAAACAGAGTATCAAGTGTGTGCAGAAATTCATTTTTCCTGGCCAAGTTTCCTTTACCAAGTGATGTTTCAACTGCTTTGTGCCATAATTTCGTTAGTTTTAGCTCAATAGTTCGACACTGATTAATCACAGGTGGTTTGAATAGTGCATTAGCTTTTGTCCATTGATGCAGAAGAGGGACTATCATGTCATTTATGAGTTCTTTATCTGTATAGTTCCTTCTGTCCTTTGCATTTTTTTCTCGAAGGAGTAACCCTAATCTTAGCATGTCTCTCACTGTTGGAAGTTCTGATACAGGAAGCTCCTTCCCTTTACCAACTAGCAGGCTCAAGTGGGTTGACAACTGACTTCTTGTCTTCAATTTTGACATCTTCACACTATCTGACAAATAGAAAAATATTTCAATGTTTCATAATTCAATTGTTGTTTCAAAAAATATCAATTTGTTTATCAAAAATGCTGTAACAGAAATAACATAATAATTTCTTAGAACATAATGTTTTATACAATGATATAAGTAACTGCGACAATCAATATGCCCTACTTACAATAATTAAAATGTAGAATTCGTCTGGTAGAGTAGGTGCAAGTGCAATGAGAGCAAACCACCGTCTATGATATCTAGAAGGAGAGTGAGCCGGGCGCCTTATCCTCACGCTTGGTACAAGTCAAAACAAGAATTAAACTGTCCCACACGGAGAGCCTGTTCATGTTCATGTTCTGACATGCATATTGTACACAAGCTATAGAACCATAAAATACTCCATAATCCATATGCTTACATGAGATTAGTTAATATCAAGTGAATAATTCTAATCAAGTCTCATTAATTTGTTGAAATACTGATATTTGAAACTTTAAGGTATAATTGATGTAGGTGAGGGTTATTTCAATTCATTTTTGTTTGCTAATCTCAAGTTTAGACATAAAGAGGCACAATATTTTGACTACCAAATTTGATTTTTAACATGTTGACAAAATTGACACACCCTAATGCATGGGGTTGTCCAGGAAAGCTCTGACTTGAACATTGGTGAGGCTGCAGGTAAGAGGGGGCTCACTGCCACCCTGGATGTTATCCAGATCTATGAGATCAATGAGGGTCTTGGCACCTAGATTGACTTCAGGAGTCTTCCTGACCCTGAATGAATCATCACCAACTGATTCGTCATGCCCAGATCCTCTCATAAGTCTCATATCCAAGATCTTTTTGACTGCCACTCTTCTCTCCTCCTCATCCTTACTGCAGAGCATTGTCTGCAGAACTGCCTCGGGATGAGCATACCAGGAAGATCTCCTCACAGTCTGCTCCACAATCTGAACAACCTTCCTTGGCTGACTCCTCAGGAGCTCAAGCTGGAAGAGAACATGCCTCGGACCTTCGGAGAACGATGACTTGACCTTGGTGTTGAACCAATTTGGCAAGTAGACACTCACGATGAATTGGACAATAAGTCTCAGGTTGTGAAGCTGGTTCCCTTTCAGTTTATGATGAGCGACCCAAATTCTGCAGAACCTGAGAGCCGTTGTGAGCCACCTAGAATGTGAGACTGGACCTATCTGCAGGTAAGCAAGTCTATCAGGCATGACCCCAGTTTTGATGGCACTGCAAATCATGTAACCATAGTACTGGTCAGTACTCAGGTCGTCAATGACAGTATGTGCAAGCTCAACGAGTGGAGGGCCAACTGTGATTTTTTCAAAGCTCGGATTTATTTCTAACTCAGTGGCAGAGTCCAGCATCTTGCCAAGAGGACCAGACCATCTGTTGTTTGAAAGAGTCTTGCCATCCAGCTCCTGGATCAGATGTCTGAGTGGCAACTCGTTGGTGTGGTCACAAACAATCCAGACCAGCTTCCTCCCAATCTTCCGCTCTATCCACTGTATGACCCCCCCTTGCCACCCTGTGTTCGTGTTGGTGCTGTCCCCTCCAATGGCCTGCAGGGTCTGGTCTACGTTCCTCTCTCTGAGCCAGTTCACAATGTTATCTGCCACTATCTCAGCTGGTTTCCTGATGTCATCCTTCTCTGGAGTGAAATGCCACAAATACTTCCCTACTGGTTCACTGCAGCAGGAGTAGTGTTCCTCCTTCACCATGGCAGGGAACAACTTGTCAGAATCTCCAACTTCATGAACACTTTAGTGTCATCCCTTCTCCCATCAAAGAACAAACAATTGATTCCATTTTCTCTTATCCCCTTATCAAACTCCTCTTCTAGGTTACTGACAAGTTTCTCCTGAGCTCTCCTTACTTTGTTATGATCTATCACCAGGTGAACATCATCAGGTGTTATCAAACCACCGTCAATCCAGGCAGCTGTTGCTATCTCTGCAGTTTCTCTGAGACCAGTGTGGTGTCGCATGCTGGCCAGAGCTATGCTCGGGATATCTTTCCTATTTCGAATCTTATGCCTGGAAGGTTTGGGATCATTATTTTCTGGGTTAGGGACAAAGTCACCATTCTCCTGGTCAGCACTCGGATCAGCCATGGGGAAGTCATTAAACTCTGAATCAGCTTGACTCCAATCATCGGCCTTTTTTACCTCACCCTGGGCCTTCTCAAGTCTCTTTTCCTCGGCAACTCTTCTCCTCTTCTGTCTCTCTGTGGCAGCCTCCTGTCTCTTGAACTCCGGAATATCTTGGTAGAAATCATGAGCCCTATACTGGTCTTCTCTCTCTGTGCTTTGACAAAATGCCGGATTCGATCTAGGAATCTTCCAGTTCACGCTTGCAAATACAGGAGATGTGGGCCTCAGTTTACAGTCACGATCACATCAAAGCTCAGGACCCAGAGAACAATTTGGGCACTTCTGAGAATGAGTGTAGTAAATAACTGTGGTCAGTTGTAGCAAAGCTGTCATAACTGCAAGTTTTTCCTCTCCCAGAGATATCTCTTGCCTTTTCCCCAACTGGCTAGCAGTCTCTCACTAATCTTCTTCTGACTTGTTATGACTGGAGGCTTGAACTGGCGTTAGCAGGTATACTGTGCTAGGGGCGGCTTTTGGTCTATCACTGGCAATGTCTTTGTTTGTGTAATTTCTTTGGTTCTTTTCACTGATTTGCCTGGTCGAAACGCATTATCTCAAAGCATCTCTGTGCAGGCAGCTCCGACTTCAGGAGCTCTCTCCCAGACCCAAGATAGTGACTGAGATAGTAGTTTTTGGTTCCTAGATCCTGAGCTGGCTTAGTAAGCTGCCAAATATTATCCAACCTAAATGCATCAGAATCTGAAACAGAAAAAAAATAATATTGTTGGATTGGGTTGTTAAGAATGAAGTCAGAAAGCAATGTTCACTATTTAATTGTAATGCACTAATGCAGCTATGCGTTAGATTTTTAGATAAATTTCAGCTAAAATTTACCTAAGGTTGCAAAATATTGAAACTGAAATTATTTTTCTGTTTATATACACATAAAATCTACAAAAAACTGGTGGGCCATTAGTTTTAGCTGATCTTCCCTCCAAGATAGTGACTGAGATGGCTGGATTTTTGGTTCCTCGTCCTGACACAAGCAGCCATCGCAAATATTATCAACTTATAAATGCATCAGAATCTGAAACAGAAAAAAAATATTGTTAGTTGGGTTGTTAAAGAATGAAGTCAGAAAGCAATGTTCACTATTTAATTGTAATGCACTAATGCAGCTGTACGTTAGATTTTCGATAAATTTCACGCTAAAATTTACCTAGCAAAAGGTTGCAAAATATTGAAACTGAAATTATTTTCTGTTTATATACACTAAAATCTACCAAAAAAGTGATGGGCCATTAGTTTTAGCTGATCTTCCCTCCTATGACACACCCTAGCGTCCCAGGGTAGAACACTGAGATTCACGACCGTTGTTATGGTCGGTGGTAGCCAGACACATGGCGAGTCTGGGGTCGGCACTACGAGGCAGTGGAGCAGATTAATCAGGCCGCATCGATGCCATCGTTTCATATATGATCCCTGCTGGGTATCTACTACATCCGGGGCAGTTGTCGAGTGATCCAAGAGTCACAATTGGATCTGGAGAAACGTTGGAAAGCGTCAGGGGACGGAACCATGACAACACAAACACAACAAATCTCGGTCTAGAAACGACAGACGTATTTACGTTATATTACTTCTTACTCTGGGTTAATGACAATTAAACTGTTAAAGCATGAACACTGATGAACACTGATATTTACTACAATTGACTGAATCAAACTGAATGGCTACACAAAACATACCTGGAGAAACATTGGAAAGCATCAGGGGACGCTCGCCCTGCGTGATGCTCGGGTATATATATCCCTGAGTTGCCAGTGATAGCTACTTACGCAATGACAATAATTACAAACAACTCTAACTGTTACTCATTCACAGATGACCCTCAGTTGACAAAGGTTTGGCAAATTACTTGAGTTGATATACACAGACTAATTCAAGATTGAGCTTCCCAGGAGAAAGTGGAATAAACAACTGATCGACAACTGTCGTCTTCACAAAGGCGAGGGAACACAAGTGTAGCGTCTATGGGGAAAAACACGTCTTCTCGGGTCGCTAACCCACTCATGTTTTGTGGTCGTGGAGTTTAATAAGAATCATCAATTAATCAGACTAGCAGTCAACATGACCATGACAAAGCTCTCCCTTTCCCGAGATTCTTATTAAGCGGTAACGTTCGCTAAACATGTACAATAATCACACAGATTCCTTAAACAACTGTTGCCTTTCGTCACGGTTTCACACTACATACACTCGTAAAACACATCAGGACTATTACAGGTATCTGGTATAAAGGCATACAAAATAAGAACACATGGGATAAACGGTAACTAAAAAAAAAACAATCTATTATCATGGACAACATGGCATAGGGAAACAAAATACAAGAAATTAAACTCACATAGGAGAATAATGTAACAATAAAGAAAAAGCATAAAAATGGGGTTACATACATATCATAAAAAAAAAATTGTTACACAATACACACTGAAGATACAGTGTGGGGTACGAGTTGTTGGTTCACACTCGGGATGGGATGGAGAAAGGAAACTCACAATGTGCTCTCTGTATACATATTGTATTGGACGTACAGTGCAGCTTGGTGCTGGGAAGGCACCATGGTTACAAGCGTTGAGTAGAGATAGCTGGTTGGTGAGGGTGCTCAGAGGAGGACCAGCTTGTGGGTCGCCATGCTCGCCGGCGGGAGCGAGGGCCGCCAGGCAGGAGGAGGAGGTGTTGTTACTTGAAGACTGGCTGTAGATAGAGAGAGGGCACCACGAGGTCAGGTCTTATATAGCGGAGGTAGGCGGGGCTTAATAGTTGACCTCCGTCATGTAAGGTGGCGCTGGTTGACCTAGACCACGAGGCATACACTGGGGAATTCGCGGGGTCGGCTACTCAGTGACAAGCGTTTGTAGGGGAGGAATCCACTACAACAGTTTCTCATATCAAAGTACAAAGAGGAGACTGACCAAATGCTTACTCAACACCACTGAGATTTAACTTAGACTTCTCAAGCTAGGACGTAGATGAACAGACCCCATCAAGTCGAAGGAATGATATGTTTGACTTTAAACTAAAGAGTCATGTCCTACTCGCGAAAGGCAGCAACCTTCGAGGGATCCCGAACGAGCGGAGATTCCAAGAATAAATGCAAATCCTAACGGTCCTTATGGGAGCACAACCAAACCTAAAACTATCTGTACTTATGGCATTTGCCATGTGGTGAAATCAGCGCCATTGTCGAGGCCTGACTCCACCTAAAAGTCATGAACATTACTCCTATACACACCCACAACAAGCCTAGCTAGGACTTTACCGGCAAAACTTGAGAACTCTCAACTGGTATCTTTGCTCAACTAGTAACAGATACCCATCAGATGATTGCATAACTGCCAATCCATCTTCCAATCTCTGTGTCTACTGCACTTGACAATCCCCATCCAAAAAAAAAAATCAAAGAAAAAAATTCACAAACACCTACATACTCACAAACATTCCCGATACAACACAT
Organism: Homarus americanus; assembly: GCF_018991925.1. Lineage (NCBI taxonomy): Eukaryota > Metazoa > Arthropoda > Malacostraca > Decapoda > Nephropidae > Homarus > Homarus americanus. Next base: position 46,354 of record NW_024711182.1, on the reverse strand, counting down.
TCCACAACTCACATGGCAAACAACGTACTCACTTACCAGTTGTACTTCTCAATTGCAACACAAGTATGCAAAACATCACTCTTCACCATGCACATCAACAACCAATGCATTCCAGTCAAAGTCTACAGCCCTTTAAAGAAATCTCGGCAACACTGATGCTCGTCTCTCACATAACTAGCAAGAGAGGCATTCCACACTCTTCTTTTCTACACTTCCTTGTCCATCAGGTGGTGAAACCCGGGTGTCATTCATGAGAATGAACATGTCTCCACCCCCATACTTCTCAACTTTACACATCAACTTACTGTACACAGGTTCTGAGCTGACTGCTCTGAACTGCTCTCTTGTGACAGCCATCATACCTGGAGGTCACAACAACTCACTGTAACTACACAACACGGCACAGTGCACACTTCAAAATCAAACGGATTACTGCCTAACTGTCTTTCTAATACATGAAAACACTTGAAGTACTGGCTCAAAATTATTGCACAAATTACTACTCAACTTATTACTCATTATCCGTAGTGATAATACTGAAATGTGAACTTGTACTGCTTCACTGATGAATACACGAGAAAAACACCACTGTATTCTTTTGGTACTTTCCAAGACAAACTTACTGTGCACACTCAGAGCAATGGTACTTGTTATTGTCAATCTCTGTATAGTTCAACACTGTAGGAACTCTTCCAGAATTACACTGTACTCTAGCAAATCAAACTTAAAAAGAATCATAGACATTTCCATTACTGAGAGTCACGCTCACAAAAAATAAAGTGGTAATACTGTAATACTTACGAGACTGTCCCCTCGGTACTCAACAAGTATTTACTATCTTTTCAATTGCAATGATTTTAACACTGTTATCACTTCACAATGTACTCTGTTGTACTCACAAATGGGGGGTCCTTACATGTACTTTCACCAATCAATTTTCAAAGATTGCATTCTTTCACAGATGTCCATATCACCCTAGAGTTTTCAACCCATCAAAGCAATTGCTGAAGTTATACATGTATTAGATCTCAAATAAACATAAAACACACTTAATGACAATGCCTGTAAGTCTACATTGCTAGAACTAATGCCCTATGCACTAAAATTATAAACTAGTAGAAACAATACAACAAATACAATATACTCGGGAATACTATATAACACAACTTGTGTTGTACACATAAATTTACTTGTCAAAACTGACGTAAACTTATACTAAAACACTTCCAATTGAAATCAAACAACTACCTCCAAAATATGTCACAATTTCAAATAACACTCAGTTACATAACCTTAATACAAGTATGGCCTTCCGGTACACTCAGAAATCAACACTGCCCACAACACCCCTAACACGGCAGATGTTCACTGTCCCTCATTGTCTGTAAATATCAAAGTATTAACTTAAGTGATCACAACAATTACTATGGTACCAGAGCAGAAAGGCACCCAAAAAAAAATTACCTTGGCATACAACCAACACTTTTCTGAAATTTCACAAAAAGACTGCAAAAAAATAGCTAGCTAACTCTGTTTTTCAGACACTTTTCAATATAGTACTTTGAACATCACAAGTATTCACATTTTACTGTATACTTTACTTTAAAACAGATTTCTAATTTTCTCGAGGCAATTGTTCTAACCTAACTCCAAGTAAAGTATTTGTCGTGAACCGTTTCCAATTTCTCCGTAACCTCAAAAATTTTTTTTCACAGAATTACAAACTATACTGTACACTGGAAAAATTACAGAAAAAAATTATTAGCACTGAAATATTCATTAGTTACAGTGAAATGATTAGGTACCTGCATGGAGAAATGGTTATTACAAATCACACTTAAACAAAAATCACCCACAGTATCACATTTATTCCTACTGACCTGATACCATATAAATTACATCCACAGCTGCACACCAATGTAAGGGCGCATGTTTTCCAACACCTACACCACCCTTATCTTACTTAATTCTCTTGTCTTAGTTCTTACTCAGTTCTGTCACATATTCTTTTGGTAGCATGGTCATTCTTTTGGTAGCATGGTCCAGGGTCTAGGCACATGGGTATGGTAATTCTGGTATCAAGTCACTTGGATGGAAATAAAGGTAAAATACTTAGGGAGAAATGAATACTCCTAAAATACTCTAAGAACAAGTTTATTAATATGAAATCAAAGGGAAAAAGATATATTATTAGCATATAACTACCAGGCTCAACTCCTGGGCTTATTGCAGACTCAGTACTTTCTTCTTTACTTATTTTCTTATTTACTTATTTCTTTACTCAACAGTAATTACTCAGATCTTACACTCTTACTGCACACAACCTACTGGTGTTACATTACATTACATAACAGGACCAGTTCCTTGGCCCTACTCACAATACATAGTACATGGCACTCATTGTAGATTACTGTACTTCTCACACCTACTGGTGGTACGTGGCATTACAGTACAGTTACAAGACTTTACTCAACATACTCGTTAATACTGAAAATAGCAGATACAGGGCTCCACTACCCAACATGGGATAATTATTTCCAACTAATTATCCCTAACATACATGTTACAACACTCTCTGTGGACATATACTTCCAGGGTGCGTCCCAGGGTAGAACACTGAGATTCACGACCGTTGTTATGGTCGGTGGTAGCCAGACACATGGCGAGTCTGGGGTCGGCACTACGAGGCAGTGGAGCAGATTAATCAGGCCGCATCGATGCCATCGTTTCATATATGATCCCTGCTGGGTATCTACTACATCCGGGGCAGTTGTCGAGTGATCCAAGAGTCACAATTGGATCTGGAGAAACGTTGGAAAGCGTCAGGGGACGGAAGCATGACAACACAAACACAACAAATCTCGGTCTAGAAACGACAGACGTATTTACGTTATATTACTTCTTACACTGGGTTAATGACAATTAAACTGTTAAAGCATGAACACTGATGAACACTGATATTTACTACAATTGACTGAATCAAACTGAATGGCTACACAAAACATACCTGGAGAAATGCTGGAAAGCGTCAGGGGACGCTCGCCCTGTGTGATGCGAGGGTATATTTATCCCTGAGTTGCCAGTGATCGCTACTCACGCAATGACAATAATTACAAACAACTCTAACTGTTACTCATTCACAGATGACCCTCAGTTGACAAAGGTCTGGCAAATTACTTGAGTTGATATACAGACTAATTCAAGATTGAGCTTCCCAGGAGAAAGTGGAATAAACAACTGATCGACAACTGTCGTCTTCACAAAGGCGAGGGAACACAAGTGTAGCGTCTATGGGGGAAAAACACGTCTTCTCAGGGGTTGCTAACCCACTTATGTTTTGCGGTTGTGGAGTTTAATAAGAATCATCAATTAAACAGACTAGCAGTCAACGTGACCATGACATTACTACACCACGTGAGGTCCCTCATAACACAATCTGTGAGAGAATTACTACACCACGTCAGGTTCCTCCTAACACCATCTGGGAGGGAGTTACTACAGTATGTGTTTGCTGTTCAACACCTACATTAATCTGAATGTTCGTTTACCTTTCTCTAATGAAGGCTTTTGTTAAACCAACAATGTATGTAATAAGTCAGTTATATCCAATGTATATTTTCAGCCTTCGGGCGGAAGAACTTTTTCAATAAACCGTTTAAAAAAAAAAAAAAAATTATATCTATCTATCTATCTATCTATCTATCTATCTATCTATCTATCTATATATATATATATATATATATATATATATATATATATATATATATATATATATATATATATATATATATATACAGTATACACACACACAGTGGTCCCTAGGTTAACGGCGCCTCAGTTAGGTTAGGTTAGGAGTTGACGAGTTACCTTCCATAAGATTCTTAACTTCGGTTAACGAGTGTGAGAGGTTGGAGTCATAGACCATGTTTTCTATAGACTTTATTATAACAGCGTCAGCTGGGCACTGGCCATCAGGCGCTGCCAAGGACAAGCCCCCCCACTCAACATGGGAAAACATATCGTACGATGGTACACTCTTACATCTCCCCCCCAAGTTAAAAGGAAATGACAATGCACCTTTGAACTAACAAAAGGAAAACAATGCATTCATAAAAACAACAATAATGCAGGAAAAACCAGTCAAACAAAGGAAAAAAAAACAAAAACAAAACAAAAACAAAAAAAACCTCTAAACTGATTTTACATCACATACACTACACCACGTAGTCCGTCAACCAGCCCGGAGGCCTACGGCCTCTCCTGGGCCTGGCCGCGCTCGACTGGGGAGGGGCCGTGGGTGCGGAGGAGGGCGCGGGTATGGAGGGCACAGCAGAAGGGGGCCCAGGAGGCACAGCTTGGTGCACCACCGGAGTAGTAGGCACAGGTGTGGAGCCGTTTCGCAGGTGGCGTCTGTTGCGGATGGACACCCTGCCACTGCCACCCAACCTGACGGCATACTGCCTGTGAGGGCGGGCTTCCACCACTATGCCTGTCCTGTCCCAGAGCTTGGTAGCTGCGTCCTGCACACGCACCTGCGTGCCCACGACTAGGGGAGCCAGCTGGCGGGATACCTCCCTCCGCGACAGGACCCCATCCTGTGTTTCGGCCAAGCGCACCTCCCTCATACGAAGTGCCCGCCGCCAGTGCTGGTCCACCTTATAGTGCTGTCTGGCCACGGGAACGCCGTCACGGAGCTGGCGGCCGGTGGCAAGCTGGGCGGGCGACTTGTTCACCCCCCGCAGAGGCGTGTTCAGGTACTGGAGGAGGGCCTGGGATGTCCTATCGCAGTCCAGGCTACCCCCGGGCCCAGTATTATCCCTGAGGAGCCTCTTGGCAGCCTTGACCCCAGCCTCTGCCCTGCCATTGGACTGGGGGAAGTGGGCCGACGAGAGGCGCACCTCGACCCCCCATGACTTGAGGAAATCTGTCATCTCAAGGCTGGCAAGGTTGGTACCTCCATCTGTGGAGATCTGCTCAGGTACCCCCCACCTCGTGAAGTAGGCCCGCAGACTGGCGATGATTTTTCCAGAGGTGGCCTCGTTGGGGAAGTGGGCGATCTCCAGCCAACCTGTCAGTCGGTCAGCATATGCTAGGTACGTGCGGCCCTGCAGGTGGAACAAATCGGCCACCACTTGTTGAAAGGGATAGTCTGGCGCTGGGGTCAGAACCAACGACTCCGGAGGCTGGGAAGGGGCGTGGGTCTCGCAAGCAGCACACCGGGACCGATGATACTGCAGGTCACCCTCCATGCCAGGCCAATAGACAGACTGCCGGGCCCGCCTGAGCATTGAGTCGAGGCCCTGGTGCCCCACATGCAGGTTAACGGCGACCCGGTGGCGGAGGGAGTCGGGGATGACAAGGCGCACGCAGCCCTGGTCAAAGGTGTAGGTGACCAAACCCCTGACCACAGCCAACCTGTCCCTCACCGAGAAGTACGGGCGCAGACAGGCCACCTCCTGTGACTTGTGGGGGTGCCAGTCGCCCGCCAGCACCCTCGACACTAGAATCTGGTACACTGGGTCGTCCGCCGCCGCTTTGCATACTGTGTCTTCGTCCATAGTGATGCACCCATCCTGATCCAGTGCTGCGATTGTGACTGCACACACTGCAGCGCACAGGTCCTCCTCTTGGTCCATGTCCTCCGCATCAGGCGCCGCCCTGAGGGAGGGGAAGCGGGATAGGGCGTCAGCTGCACAGTTCCGCTTCCCTGGCAAGTATTTGACCGTGAATCGGTACTGCAGGGTCTTCTCCTTGAGCCTGAACAGGCGCGGATTCGCCACATCCGTGAAGGCTCTGTCCCCTAGCAAGCCAACTAAGGGGCGGTGGTCCGTCACCAGAATGAGGTTCGGGCAGCCAAGGAGGAACAGCCTGGCCTTGCGCAGGCACCACACCACAGCCAGGGCCTCCCCTTCTACTGCAGCATAACCGGCCTCGGCCGTGCTCAGATGTCGGCTACCACACAGAGCCAACCGCCACCCTCCTCTGCAGCAGAAGGGCGTCTCTGGAGAGGCACAGGCACAGTATTGTTGCAGGACGACGAAGCCGATGCCCTCCCTGCTCCAATCAGTGACAGCTGCCGTAGGCCTGGATTTGTCGTAGTACACCAAGCCGTCTCTGGCCAACTGACAGATGGTGTCCTGGGCCTGGCGAAACTTGAGCCGCAGCTGGTCGTCCCAATACACCTGCTTGCCCACTGGCTTCTTGAGGAGCTCACGGAAGGGCTCCATCACAGGTGCAGTGGCAAGGAAGGGAGCCAACTGATTAACCAGGCCATGCCAGGACCTGATGTCAGTGATTGATGGCTGATCCGGCATGGGGAAGTCCTTGATGGCTGACAGACGTTGGGCAGTGGGCTGGTACAGGTCCCACCCCAGGAGGAAACCCACAAACTCAGCTTCTCTCCTGCAGAACAAGAACTTTTCTGGTTTCAGCGTGATACCTGTGCGAGCGCAGGTCTCCAGAAAATCGTAAGTGTGCCAGAACGCCCCCTTCACACTGGAGTCATAGAGGAGAGTGTCATCCACGCACTTGTACTTGCGGGGCACATCCTGAATAGCGTCGTCAAACCTCTTGGTGTAAGCATCTGACGCTGAGCAATGTCCCATGGGCGTCCTGCAGTATCGAAAACGTCCCCACGGCGTGATGAATGTGGTCAGGCGTCTACTCTCCTCCTCCAACTCCACTTGATGAAATCCCCAAAAGGCGTCGGCGACGGTTTTGAACGAGTGCACTGGCACCCCAGACACCATGTCGAATGGTGCAGGTGTGTGGTGCGTCTCCCTCAGACAGCTTGCATTGAGGCGTTGGAAGTCCACAGTGCGCCTGGGCTGACCGTTTTTCTTGGCCACCACGACCATCCTGGCGCACCACTCCGTAGCCTCACCAGCAGGCACTGGCTGGATGACGCCTCTCCTGACGTCCTCCTCCAACTGGGCCTTCACCTCCGCTTCCCAGTGTTTCGGAACGGGAGCGGGTGTGTGACAGGCGTAGGGGGTCGTGCCGGGCGTCAGGTGGATACGGTGAGGGGGACCAGTCATGACTGGCAGTGGGGACCTGCTGGTGTTGAATGCGGTAGACGAAAAGTGCGTGAGTAGCCATGCCTCCAGCCTGGCCACATTCTCCTCCAAAGGAGGCAAGGGTATCTCAACTGGCCTCGGCGGGAAACGGCTGCTCTCAGGTAAACGGTTCGGAGGTAGATCGTCGGCAGTGTGCCGCTCCCCTCCATCGCCCACGGCAGCCACAGCACGTCTATGGAGCGGGAAGTCGACAGGCACCAAGTTGAGGCACTTGCAGGCCTCCAATGACAGATAGAGGGCCTTGGCTGTCTGCACGAAGTAGACCTCCTGGACGGTGGACCCCTCGTCCACACCGAGGCGGCAGGGGGCGGACCCCAGACACTTGAGCTGTTTGTTCGCCACGTCCCTTAAGCCATTACGGGCCCGAAGTTGCCCCGGACACAAACCGATGTCCCGGAGCAGGGATGCGCCTGCCACACACACCATAGCACCCGTGTCGGCTACAGCCAGCACAGGGGTGGCGGGGGAATTGCCCCCGGCCTGGGACACGAACACTTGTAACCTGGGGTGGCGGGATAGCTGGGCTGTTGCCACTGTAGCAGCGCCTGACACATCCACAGGAGCACTTAGGGTTGACTTACTCCTACAACACCTTTTGAAGTGACCAACCTTACTGCAATTGCGACATGTAGCCCCACTTGCAGGGCAGTTACTTTTACCAGGTGCATGTGACACGCCGCAATTACCACAGTGTCCTCGACTTGGGTGTGGAGGTCGGGCGGCAGCTACCTCAGGCTCACCGGTGACGTCATCACCACCCGCCACTGCCTCCGCAACTGTTCCCACCACTGCCTGGCCAGACGTACGACACAATACACCAGCATCTCTCACTGCTGCCTCAAATAACATGCATTTGTTTCTTAGCACTTCAACACTATTATAACTAGAGTACCCCTGGAAAATTTCCCTTTTCAACACTGGGTTACTCAGGCCCACCATAACTTTACGTAATAGCATGTACTCAGAGAGGTCGTTATCACAGGTGGGACATTTAAATTCACACTCCACTGCTTCTGAGAAGCATCGTTGAAAATACCTTTTCATGGGCTCCTCTTCACCTTGTTTGCTGTTGAAAAACTCGTTCCATTTCACAGCTTGGTTTGAAGATTGAAGAACCATTCCACTGATGGCGTCCAGGGCTTCTTTGGGCGAGAGCTGCTCCCACTGACCGCTGGGGTATCTCGAGTCAATCACTCTTTGGAGTGCGGGGACGCAGTTCAGGCGAATGTGGAGTGTGGCCACCAGCTGTGGCCACCCGTTCAGCAGCACCCATGACTCCATGGACCGCCTCCATGTCCTAAACGCAGCTGCTGGCATTTCTGCCTCACACTTCTCTGGAGCGACAGCTGCTGAGGGCTTCATGACCGGCATAGAAGCATGACCACCGCCAGCACCTAGAGACGCCATCTGAGCCATCAATGCACTCATGGCCTGCTGCTGGGCGCGCGTGGTGTTCCCGGCCGGTGTAGAGAAGCCCTGGCGTCCCCTTGAGGGCGTCGAGAATCGTGGACGTGTAGGGGCCATGTCAGCGTTCTTGTCAGGGCTGTAATGGCGTGTCGGACCCCGACATATCCTACTCACTGTGCGCCATGTGAGAGGTTGGAGTCATAGACCATGTTTTCTATAGACTTTATTATAACAGCGTCAGCTGGGCACTGGCCATCAGGCGCTGCCAAGGACAAGCCCCCCCCACTCAACATGGGAAAACATATCGTACGATGGTACACTCTTACAACGAGGAATCCCTCAATTAACGAGTTTTTTACGAGCCAACCTCAACATGTTTTCGCTTGCATTTGGCGGTTCACCAGCTGTAGTATTAGTCCGCCAATACAGTAATCGGTTCTAGGGCTTAAATTCCTCACTATTTTAGTAAATATCAAGAAGTTTATACTATTCAATAATTTTAAAAGTTTTATATTTATTTTTTTAGTCATTTTAACAATTATAGAACATAATTGAAGGTAAGGAAGCTAGTTTTATGCGCGCCATCCCGCCTGTCAACACACCAAACATGCGTCAGTCTCTGTGTCTTTTCAGTGGAGGTAACATCTTGCTTGAGACTCTCTTCAACTAAACGCTTTTTTTCTGTTTCCAAGCAAATTATTGGCCATTTTGAAATATATTTTACATATTGACAATATATAATGCAGTGCAGTGTTGATTTAAAGAAAATAATCTTGAATTACACCAAGAGAACTAAAATTTTATGGTTGAAATGGCGCCATGGGGTGACTTCTCTTCCACCCCAATGCCTTCTCTTCTCCCTTCTCCTCCACCCCCATTCTAATTCCCATCATCATCATCCAGGAGCCTTCTACATACACACCTCAAAGAAATTGTACTTTTCTACCTTTTTTGTTGACTTTAGGCAATTTTCGGTGAGCTGGAACCAATTACCCAAAAACCCATTGAAACAGTGGTTTCGGTTAACGAGTTTTTCGGTTAACAAGCAACCTTCTGGAACGGATTGTGCTCGTTAACCATACCATATATATATATATATATATATATATATATATATATATATATATATATATATATATATATATATATATATATATATATATATATATATATATATATATATATATATATATATATGTATATATATATATATATATATATATATATATATATATATATATATATATATATATATATATATATATATATATATATATATATATATATATATATATATATATATATATATATATATATATATACATATATATATATATATATATATATATATATATATTTATATATATATATATATATACACAGTCATCCCTTGGTTATCACGCCTAATTGGGACCACGCTGAGTGCGTGATAACGAAAGTACAGAACCTATGGGATTTATTCTAATTGGTTCCAGGCACTCAAAACCCAAAACCAACTTTCCTATTTTACGACCATTTAGACCCACTAAATATATATATATATATAATGTTATGGTAAATATCAGAAACACACATAGGCATGGCTAGTTTTATTACAAAGTAATGAAAAGGGTACGCTCAATACTGTAGTCCACAAAACATGTAGCTATGCTTTTTACATTTGGTCTCCCATCATAAGTGTCTGTTTTCTCTCACTTCAGGACGCCTGAGTCCCTCGTTTTCTCTCAATCTTAGAGTGTACCCGAGACTTCGTTATTCCTTAAAAATGACACAGAATTTGATATTGCAACTGGGGTTGCAATTGTTGAGGCAACTTAGATATGTCAGATTACAGTTGGAATATTCAAGATCCATTGTGAGTGATGTTTAAAGCTTCAACTGTCTTTATTGTTGGTAAAACTTGTCAAATCTGTTGGCGCCACGGACGTATATGCGATCGGACGTTAACCGGCGCATGACTGTATATATATATTTTGTTACGATACAAAGCAAGTTTTAACCCACCCCTCCCATAAAAAAATTTCTTCAACCTGTTTCATAAGGAAAATTACCTTAAAAGTTCAATCTTACTATTTATTTACAAAAGTAACTAGAGCTGATGATGGAATTTTATACAAAATATAGACAACAAAAGAAATCAGAAAACTCCAGTTATAATAAATGAACATTATATCTTAACCATCACACTATAAGATATAATCACTAAATCCTAAACATCACCATATAAAATATAATAACTCTGGGGTCTGGAGAAATAAGAGTACACTAACACTCGATACTTATGGTTTAGGAGACAGGAGACCAGACGTTGACTTCACAGCCTATACTCGGTAACTGACTCTGGAGCACACTAGATTTTCCATCTCCTGACCAGGACCCTATCACAGGGCTCCCCACATTATGGTACTAGGACCGGTCAGTTATACCACAGGCTGACTGATGGCCAGCGCCCTCTTATGACTATAGTCTTCCCTACACAAACTGAGAAGTAGTTTATCATAACAATATATAGAATTAGTTAATTAGGTGTGAGTGTGTGTGTTTGGACACAAAGAAGAAAATCTTACTTTCAGGCACTGATCTCCACTCAATCATTTTAAAAGCAATAACACAGACAAACTCTATTGGTGAAAGATATCTTTTATTTATCGTATGTATGTATAAGCTGCAACATTAATGATTCATATCATTGTGAACTCTAAACACAAAAAATCATATGCTGTACAAGATAGTCACACTTCTCACAATGCACCACTGTTATTACTCTAAAACCAACCTGTCCTTCAAGAAATTACCATAATAACCTTTAATGCTTAACTTACATCTTATTTACAAAATGGCTATAATAAATATATCATATACAGGGGGTCCTCGGGTTACGAACGGGTTCCATTCCTGAGAAAGTTCTTAAGTCGGAACACTTGCTATGTGCATACCATACTTACAGAACAATGTTAAAATCCCACTATATCATAGCCTAAGTCCTTATATACATCTAAAATCACTGTAAGAGAAAAGAAGAAATAGAATTACAAAATACAGTAAATGAAAGTAAAAAATAAGTCATATGGTAAATAAAATACTGTAAATTTCAAGTTTAACCTTGTTCGTATCGGAGGGCATTCGTAAGTCGGGGACCCTCTGTACATATAAAAATTACAACAGGATAAAAAATTTATGAAATTTAGCCTTCATACTGAAATTACAGCTGGCATATCTATCTACCATTGTAAAAGACTGTACTGGAGTCATTTATTTTATAAAAAAAATTCTGTGTTTCACTTCACGGCTAATTTACAAACATCTCTCAATTTAATCTGCATTATATCTCTTCATACAGTCAGGCAAGAAAAAAGCATTTACAACCTCACATTCCTAAATCCCTTTACAAGTTGATGTACTGTATTAACAAATACTGTACTACAGTTTATGCTTATCTAACTTGCAGACTCACCGTCAAATTGTGTTACCAATGTCAGTGGTAATTTATTGGGTGCATCATTAGTACAGTACATTATTTAATTACATACCTGTCTATGGATGGTGTGAAGTATTCCTCACCAGAAGGCTTTTAGGCCTCAATTTGAAACACTGCTTTTCAAAATGTAGTATTAAAAAAAGCATTGTATTGTATGTCAATTCTGACCTCAAGAACTGTTTCCTTCTGTCTTAAACCTACTGCTACAAAAATCTAACGTTGTCTGTTAACTGCAGAAATCAACCTTCTGCACAGTAGTAAAAATTTTCCCACTACATACTGTCAGGCCCGTCCTTAGGGGGGGGGGGGGCGAACAGGGGCGACCGCCGGGGCCCCGCAAGTGTGGGGACCCCGCGGGGCCCAGCACTAGACCCAGTGACCTCGGACACATTACCTGTTGACTGGTTAATCTGACCTGACGGTTTATGCCACCATCACAACCGTGACCTTACCATCCATAGAGACAGTCCCATGGGGGTTGGTGGGGGTGGGTTCCTCTGACCGCATAATCTGACTCCATAATCCATTGCACTCCACTCCACACAGCCAGTCCACCAGGGACAGTAACCAGTGAGATCCGGTTGTGTCTTGTCCTGTGAGCTGTGACTCCTGCCGATTGAGTTTTGTGGATATACTTTTTTTTGTGTAAGAAACATGGCAAGCAGAGGCAGAGACAGATACAGAAAATACATCTCGGGGGCAGTAAAAAAGCAAAAGAAAAGGAAACGAGAAGAAATTGATAATGTATTGAAAGGTTCCCTTGACAAATTTGTGATACAAAAAATTCCAGAAACTACTGCAAGTGACTGTGCTAGTGTGAATTGTATAAAAGGAAAGGAAGAGGACAGTGGTGAAAAACAGATGAAAGCTTTAAAAATGGACAGCTCAGACCGTAACCGTGAAACTGAAGATGATTTATGTGATCCAGCCAACTGGCCACAGCTTCTGGACAGTAGAACAATGAACTACTTGGTAGGAAATGGACCTGTGAAAGTTACTAGTGAAAATTATATTTTTCCTAAAAATAGTGAAAATTGGCACTTCTCAGAAAACTTTTACATGAGAAAATTACCATATGGAGAAACATCTGAAAGAAGTTGGCTTATATTAAAAAATCGCCGAGTGAAAAGAAAAGGACAACAAGAAATAAGTGCGAATAATTCAGAAAACTCGGCTGAGAAAGCATTTGAAAGAAATTACTTTCTTGTTATCATTGATCAGGCAATAATGTCACTGACAAGAAGATTCAAGCAGCTGCAAGAGTATGACACTAACTTCGGTTTCCTGTATGACTTGGAGATATGAAAGAAGACTACATCATGAAAGAGCGATGTATAGCTTTGGATAATTCATTGAGTGTTGGAAATTCTCACGATATTGATTGTGCAGACCTGTTCTCAGAGCTTCGAGTACTCCAAGAACCTATTCTTCAAGAAACAAACAGTGCACTTCAAGTCCTTCAGTTTCTCAAGTCTCTAAATGGTTCCTTCCCTAATGCAGAAATAGCATATCAGATTTTATTGACAGTTCCAGTCACAGTGGCATTAGGGGAGCGGAGTTTTTCCAAGCTGAAATTAATAAAAAACTATCTAAGAACAACTGTCTCAAGAGAGATTGAATGCATTGGCTGTGCTCTCCATCGAAAAGGAACTAACAGAAAGTTTGGAATATCAAGATTTAATAGCAGAGTTTGCTGCAGTGAAAGTTAGTAAAATGGGGTAATTTAATCCCCAGGTAAGATGGATTGGTTCAAGCCAAGGTTGGGTCAGAAGATTATCCCCAGTTGACAGACGGCTTGGGTCAATCAGCCTCCACGTGTATATATTGTGTAATATTCTCTGTCTCTTTCATTACCAATTGAGAAGGGCTCGTGATGAGCCGAAACTGTATTGGTATGTATGTATATATATATATACAGTTGTACCCCACTTAACGCCGTCAATATAACCCAGAGGGTACCGTGTTAAGTGAAAACCGCGTTAAGTGAACAACAGAACATATGGGATTAATTCCAATAGAAACCAGCCCGACCCCCAAACTCCACTTTTTGGCGACACATAACTATGTTGTAGTAAAAATAACATCTTAATTTTATGATGGTACATGCACACAATTAATACTTAAGAGAAATAGAGAAATACAGTCGCCAAGTTAATGTCCATTCAAATAATGGACTCCACTCCCTCCCACTCTTCTCACACTACACTGCTGGCTCTTCCCTCTCTGAGAAATTTTTGGTGGAAAACCACTAAATTTTAATAAATAATACCTCAAACTAAAGTTAGGATAATACAATTGACATTGCTGGATTCCTTGTAAGACCAGGAATATTTTGAATATAAATGTCATATATTTTGCACAAAAGATAACATATTTACTCAGAGTAAACATTTTATCTAAAATTTGTATGTCTAATGCAAAATATATGATGTTTATATTCAAAATGATCACCAAATTGTAAGAATTCCAGCAATGTAAATTATATTCTGGCCGGGTAATTTGTAAGAATTTTATGAGCTAAAACAAATATCTTCAGTTAATAAAAAAAAAATATTCTTCACGACACTATCTGTCAATCAAAGTACCCCACCTTGCCTCCCCCCCTCTTCCAACTGCACGGTCAGTCCCAACCCTCCCCCCCACCCCCCACCAATCCTCCCTTCAAGAGATGTTGGGTGAAAAAACTAAATTTTAACATTTTGTATTAAATAATACCTCAGATTAAAGTTAGGATAATATAATTGACATTGCTGGATTCCTTGTAAGACCAGGAATATTTTGAATATAAATGTCATATATTTTGCACAAAAGAGAACATATTTACTCAGAGTAAACATTTTATCTAAAATTTGTATGTCTAATGCAAAATCTATGATGTTTATATTCAAAATGATCATCAAATTATAAGAATTCCAGCAATGTAAATTATATTCTGACCGGGTAATTTGTATGAATTTTATGAGCTAAAACAAATATCTTCAGTTAATAAAAAAAAAAATATTCTTCACAGGGTAACAGATGGTCGGTCCGGTCCCTCCCTCCCCCCCACCCCCCACCAACCGTCCCAAGGAGATGTGTGGGAAAACCAGAATACTTAACTTTTTAGTATATGCAAATAAATCACTGTAGGTGCACGTGATCCAGGTATATGCTGATAACCACAAGGAAAAAGAAAACATGACGTTCCCAAGCGCTTTCGTGTAATTCACATCTTCAGGGGTGAGTACAGACTAAAATAGAAGTGCAGAATAAGTTATATATATATACAGAGGAGGGTGAGAACAAGTCCACAGAGGTCAAGTATAAGTAATGACCCTACTAATCTCTACAAAAGCACCGCAGCGGTCGGTAGTCAGGTCAGAGGGAAAACTGACCCAACCTTCTCACATGGTTACAAATCTTCTTAATTACAAAATTGTCCAATTTGTACATACCGTTACTCAAATTCATGTTAACGGATTCGGTATGTTTAATGTGACTTGATTCTATGATGTTCGTACTGTCAATTGAATTACAAGGTAATAATGAGGAGGCATTATCCCAGTCAATGCAATGCTTGTTATCCCTCAAATGAACAAACAGAGCATTGATGAGGAATATAAATACAGTATATCTATAATATTGGCCCAAACCTTAAATACCCTGGATCTTTCATAGACAAATGCCTGAACATTACTAAGAAATCTTTTTATAGAACTGATCCCAAGCCCACCCATGACCATAAGAATCTCTTAGTATTACCATTTCACAAAAATGTCTCTCAAATTCCTTTACAACTAAAAACCTGGAACGTCAATGTGGCATTTAAAAACTCATGCACTGTTAAACAAATGTTAATTAAGAACTCCCCCCAGCAACACAATTGGTTGCATTTATAAAGTTCCTTGCAAGGAATGTAATATGTTTTTCTTAGGCCAGACAGGTAAAGATCTTGTAACTAGACTTAAACAACATAAATATAGTGATAGGACAGGCCAGGAATCCAATGCTCTGTTTGTTCATTTGAGGGATAACAAGCATTGCATTGATGTGGGATAATGCCTCCTCAATATTACCTTGTAATTCAATTGACAGTAGGAACATCATAGAATCTAGTCACATTAAACATACCGAAGCATTCAACATGAATTTGAGTAATGGCATGTACAAACTGGACAATTTTGTAAATAAGAAGATTTGTAACCAGGTGAGAAGGTTGGGTCACCTAACCCTCTGACCTGACTACCGACCGTTGCGGTGCTATTTAAAGATTAGTTGGGTCATTACCTAATACCTGACCATTGTGGACCTGATCTCACCCTCCTCTGTATATATACACCTTGTTTTGTACACACACACACAACACACACACACACACACACACACACACACACACACACCTACCCCTTGAAGATGTGAATTACACTCTAAAGCGCCTTGGGAACTTCGTGGTTTTCTTTCCTTTCTCAGGTATATATATATATATATATATATATATATATATATATATATATATATATATATATATATATATATACACAGCATTCTCTGCCAATCTAATTTACTGCCATAATCTAAATTTCGTTAATCTAACTGCTCTTCCATAAGGACTTCACATCAATTGTTAATCTAAACAAAATTCGTTAACGACTTCTTACCAACCTACCTCAATATTAAAGCCATTGCACTGGTCGGGCAACCAGCTTTAGTATCAGTCCGCCAATACATTAATCGGTTCTAGGGCTTAAATTCCTAACTATTTTAGTAAATATCAAGAAGTTTATACTATTCAATAATTTTAAAAGTTTAATATTCAATTTTTTAGTCATTTTAACAATTATTGAACATAATTGAAGGTAAAGTGACTAGTTTAAAGCGCAGTATCCAGCCTCTTAACACAGCAAACAGGCGTTAGTCTCTCTGTTTTCACTGGAGGTAACATCTTGCTTGAGACTCTTCAACTAAACGCTTTTTTCTGTTTCCAAGCAAATTATTGGTCATTTTGAAATATATTTTACATATTGACAATATATAATGCAGTACAGTGTTGATTTAAAGAAAATAATCTTGAAATACACCAAGAGAACTAAAATTTTATGGGTGAAATGGTGCCATGGGGTGACTTCTCTTCCACCCCAATGCCTTCTCTTCTTCCTTCTCCTCCACCCCCATTGTAATTCCCATCATCATCATCATCCAGGAGCCTTCTACATACACACCTCAAAGTAAGTGAACTTTTCTACCATTTTTGTTGAATTTAGGAAATTTTCGGTGAGCTGGAACCAATTACCCAAAAACCCATTGAAACAATGGTTTCGGTTAACGAACGACCTTCTGGAACGGATTGAGTTCGTTAACCGAGGGGTCACTGTATATATATATATGTATATATATATATATATATATATATATATTTATATAATAGTTGTACTCCACTTAACACGGCCAATTGAACTCCACAGGTACCGTTAAGGAACAACAGAAATATGGTGATTAATTCCATTAGAGACTGCCCACCCCCCAAACTCCACTTTTTGACGACATAATAACTATGTTGTAGTAAAAATATTATCTTAACTTTTATGATGGTATGTACAATTAATACCAAGAGAAATATCAATAATACTAGGTTTGAACAACACTTACATTAGTAGAAAAGATGGCTGCACACGATGAAGTTGGTTCCGGAAAGGTGAGGGCAGATTATTGGCCCCTCACCAACATTAGAATACTATCCACCACAGAGGCTTGCAGGGCCTTCTTTTGTCAAAACCCTCAAAGTCCATATAAGTCCATATCTCACTATAATTATCACTATCACTGACTTGGGCCGGCTGTGGTGGGTGGCGGGTGAAGAACTCGGTAATGTTTTGATGACTGGGCGACCTTGTGCGCATCGTGCCCGCGCCGCTTCCCGCGTATATGAGTAGATGAACCGTGTTAAGTGAAAGTTCGGTTCTGGCGAGGCACCGCGTATATGAGAAATCGCGTAAAGTGAAACCGCGTTAAGTGGGGTACAACTGTATATATATATATTTTTTCCTGGGGCCCCGCAGTGGCTGAGTTGCCCAGTGCCCCGCATCCTCCGAGGGACGGCCCTGCATACTGTGATATTCAACAATCCTCTCGTGGCATTAATTTGAAAGCCAAATATCCCTACATGCTGCTACAGTCTATGAGTAATATAAATGTCAACATATATAAAGCTGACCAGTACCATCCTTAGACCATGGCATTGCTGTGGGCAATGTCAAAAAACCAATCAAGGGAAGAATGAATGTCTTCTCTTTCTGTTTGAGGCTCGCCGACCTCTTGGCTGAATTGTTTAATTTTTCTTCAACGTCTTCTACTCCTCAAAGATCTTGACCACTGCGTCAGTTACGTGCTTTCTCAGTCTTGTGGGAACACTTGCTTTCTCCTAAAAGTCCATCAATGTGTCTGCAGTTAGAGCAGCACTTTCCCTCACATTTTTCTTCTCCGTCAACTAACAACATATTAGGGTGAAACTTCAACACTCGGTAGTGACTTCCAAATATTGTTAGATCAAGCTGACTTTTTACTGAATAAGTTTCTTTTTATATTGACTGTTTTGGGGTTGAACCACATTTAAAAATTGGAACTTCTCATTTTTTGGACCATCCTACTATATACAGCAGTGGTTCCCAACCTGTAGCTCGCAGGTGCCAAAACCATAATATGGAGCCCGCAAGGGTTTACAGGTCCACCACCGATTTTCCGGCACCTTTGGTTCCAAAACCTTGCCGGATTATCCGTTTTGCCGGACCAACTGAGGTCAGGTAATAATAATTCAACAATACACCTCTGACCCACTAATTATACACCTCCTGTGTCTCTAAAGCACCATGGACTGCTAGAAACTTAAATTATACCAATATTAAATGTAAATTAAATGTAAAAAAAAACACAAACATAATTTTGAGCAACATTACTGTACACACTTTGTACTCAATGTACTACACTAGACAAATTTTTTTTATCTCTTGTGCAAACTATGTGATGTTTGTACTCAAATTAATCATTATCTTACAAGAATTCCAGCAATGTAATTTATATTCTGCTAAGTCTAGTCAGCTATATTTTATAAGATAAAAACTTTAAGCCTAAAACTACCATCACCCAGGCTGGGAGGGAGGGAGGGAAGTTAAGTGGCCTCTCATAATTTTGTCCGGACTGAAGAAGGTGCCGGACCATCAGTTCCCGGATAATCGGTGGTGTCCCTGTATTAGAAAATGTTAAAATATTTGGGATTCTTTGTCAGTGAAAACAATGAAAATACAGCAAAACCTCACTAAGGCCAACTAGCTGGGAGGAAGGGGTGCCCGGGATAAGAGGTTGTCCACCTCAGAGCAAATTTTTCCCAAAACACCGCCATTTAAAAAAAAAAAAAAACGAGTACAGGGTATAGCACTAATGTATCCAAGTTTTATGAAAGAAATACATGTTTTTTAATCAAAATTAATTTTAAAAAGTAATGTACTGTACACTTGCTTTTAGTTCACTGATAAGGCCTTAGGCTTAACCTTCTCACCACCCTTATGGTTACCATACACTTTCTTAGGGGCCATGGTTATTGTTTAATTTTTCAATAATAATGCAAAAAACATGAATGCTTCTACAGCCTATAGTGAATGTACTAAATGTACAAAAACAATAAATAATGACATAAAAAACACCCAAAATACAGTACATATTTTATGGCAGGAGTATTTAGGAAAAAAC
The DNA here is from genome assembly GCF_018991925.1 of Homarus americanus. Classification (NCBI taxonomy): domain Eukaryota; kingdom Metazoa; phylum Arthropoda; class Malacostraca; order Decapoda; family Nephropidae; genus Homarus; species Homarus americanus. Next base: position 26,674 of record NW_024711182.1, on the reverse strand, counting down.
TTTTGTGTATTTTTCTCCTGTAGCCATAGTTTTCTTAAAATAATATACAGTACTGTATACAGTATCAGGAAATGTGAGGAATAAATAAAAACAATACCAACAAAAAATACTGTATCGCCAAATTGGTATACCAAAGCCAAATGAAAGTTCAACGCAGCCGCAATTTGCATATTACTCCCTGTTTCACCAAAGAAACGAACATCAGCTGGCACGCCAATTCCCAAGCAATGCCCTCCCCCCCCACCTCTACACTCTGTGACCCTCTTCCCCTCTCTCACTCAGCCAGCTGACTTGTGTGCAAAGAAATGTATATTCCTTTTATGTTTTTGCCCTTATGACAATAGTGCATCCTCGTATAATGTCGTCCCGCTTAACGTTGTTTAACGTCCTGGGGATCCGATAATACGTCGTTTTGCGTCGTCACGGACTACTTCCTATGGCGCATCACCCGCTCTTGTCTGGTAGCGCTAAGCTCTCTCGCCTCGGCGCGCTGCCCTAACTCACGGAATGTCACAGCATCCCCAAGCGACGCCAAGCCAGTATCTTATGACATCACATCATTCGTGTGTGCTTAAGTGCTTTTGCTCTAAAACTGTTCTATAACCATTCGAAATGGCTAGCGCCCACATCAGTGCTTTTGATGGCCTGTTGAACTAAATGGATTTATTAAGCCAATTTTCAAGGAAGACTAAAATTAATTGGGCTATCCGATATGATGACAAGATTAAGGTTAGTGCTGGAAGTGGCAACTAAAACAACTCGTACTAGAAGTACTGTGATAGAAAAAGTGGAAAAGATGCTGGTTATGTGGATGGAGAACCAGAATCAACACAATGCGCCTGTGAGCCTTATGGTTATCCAGCATAAGGCCAGATCCCTGTTTGACGACGTAAAGGCAGAAGAGGGTGAAGGATCGAAGGAAGAGACCTTTACGGCCAGCTGAGGCTGGTTTCAATGATTTAAGTGCAGGGATAACTTCCACAATATTAAGATGACTGGTGAAGCCGTCAGTTCAGATACGGTTGCTGCCAAAACATTCCCGCCAGAATTCAAACGGATTATCCAGGAAGGAGGCTATTCATCGTAGCAAGTCTTCAATGTGGATGAGACTGGTCTCTTTTGGAAGAGGATGCCTGAGAGGACTTATATCTCCAAGGAGGAGAAAAGAGCGCCAGGTTTGAAAGCGGCAAAAGACCGCTTGACGCTGCTACTTGGCATGAACACTGCCGGCGACTCAAGCTGAAGCCGATGTTGATTTCTCGCGCTGCAAACCCACGGGCACAGGTCACCGACCCACATCGGGGCCTGGGGGGCGAAAATGTAGTCATAGTAATAATAATAATAATAATAATAATAATAATAATAATAATAATAATAATAATAATAATAACAATAATTCATAGTAAATAAAATTTGTAATAAAAAAAAATAAAAAAATAAAAATGATAATAACAAAAATAATAATAGCCTAATAATAATAATAATACTAATACTACTACTAATAATAATAATTATAAAGAAATACAAGAATGAAAAAAAGATAAAAAGTGAGAAACACGACCTAGACCTATGAATTATTATTATTATTATTATTATTATTAACATTATTATTTTATTTTTGTGCATTTTTTATTATAAATTTTATTTACTATAAATTATTATTATTATTAAATTTTTGCCCCCCAAGGCCCCGATGTGGGCCAATGACCTGTGCCCGGGTGGGCTGACCCCTGTATTTAAAAAAAAAAAAAAAAAAAAAAAAAAAAAACCACCTAACCTAACCGTTCTGAAATCGAGACTTACATCTGACTAAGGATTTCCAGATAAGATATCAACCTATATTCCAAACATTATTGTAATTTTATATCTCCTTAAGTGAAACACCCATAGATGTCAACTTTTGTTTTATTTTTTAATTATTTTTAGGAAAATAATTTTGTCCGGCTAAAGCAATATCCGCCTTAGCGGGGTTTGCCTTAACAAGGTTTTACTGTGTGTAATAACTTGATACGACTTATGTGAGACAGAGAGAGAAACTGCCGTTTGTCCCGAGATTGTCTTGTACAGGAATTGTGTATTTACCCCAAACCGGGCCCAGAGAGAGAGAACCAGCCTGAAAGTAAATTATGAAGTATGTAACTGGTAACAGGTAGACTTGCGTATAACTGCAAGTAATTGCATATATGATGGGTTTTTCTTGAATGTAGATCCAAAGTTTTGGTGCCCTCCACTATATTTACAGTGGCAAATGTGGCCCAGAGCCGACACAAGGTTGGGGACCACTGATATACAGTACAGTACATAATATACTGTGAATTGTTTATATATTTTTTTCCAGGGTAAATGACAACTCTGAGTGATCCCCAGAAATGTAATAACATAGTGAAGGGATTAAAAACTGCCTTTAGTAAATATCCCCCTCCTTGAAAAACTTTAATAAAAAATGATGCCAAAAAAATAATCATCATTGTAAATTTTTGGAACCCTGTCTTCTTTACCACTTCCTGTCCCCTGTGATGAGTGCTTCACACCACATAATGTAACCTTCAGTGAAACAATGTTACTGTGCAGTACTTTTATATACTTAAGTCTATGACTGTTTTTATGAGAGGATAAATGAGCAATACAGTACAGTACAAGTATATCAAAGTGGAGACAAAACACCAGATACAGTACAAGTATATAAAAAAATATAATTACTGTACAGTATAGCATTTATTAATCAATGAGATAAACAAAGTTACAACAGTTTAGTGTCATGCATACATCACCTATCTTGAGAGAGCTAAGTGGCCTTGACTCATACGCTCCAATTTTTCAAAGTGTTTTCGTGCATTACGTATGTTGATTAGGGTTGCTGCAGAAGCTGTGAAAGAAATTCATGGGTTAAACACAAACACAAAAAATGGGAGCTCTTATAACTATACTAAAAGTGACATGTTATTTACGAGATAATATTGCGACGGTTTAAGTATGTGATGACATAATCATTTAAGAATTATCTATATATAAATGATGAAACACAAAACTACTGTACTGTATAGAAAATATACATACAATACAAAAAGATGTGGCTAAACTTAAAAGAATAAAAACATTGTTTTATACATGCTGCTGCAGGCCAACCTCCTCATTAAACTTAAAAACTACATCCTCAGGAAATGAAACATCTGCTGCAAGAACCAAGTATAAATATATGGTAGTTACCATACCATCCCTGACTCCTAGAGAGAAATTGCCTTCTAGGGCCCTCCCAGCAAGGGTTTTAAACTCAAGGGGACCATACAATCATCACATACTGGCTGGAGCTCCAGGCCATCAATATCACCCTAAGAGTGGCCAATGTGAACCCCAACCAGGCCAGTCTCCCATCTCCAGAGCATTAGGGGATGTGTTTGAGGACATATTCTTGTTTTAATCTCCTGCAGCTTATTTGACCCAACAATGGCATCCCAACAGTAGTAATAATCCCAGGACATATGTCCCAATATGGAAATTGTTGAAACAATGAGACTGGACAGAACACAACAGTTCTAGTATAGACATACGGTACTGAAATGGGGGGTGGGGGCAGCCCCCACCCCCCCTTGAGCTATTAAATTATTCCAAATCAACCATTTTTAACAATATGAAAAAAATAGTAACAAGAATGAAATAAATAAAAAATAATAGCTTCACTAGCTAACAGTGGCTAGTTAATTGAATGGTAAGCTTGCCATGAACATACAGAAAAATATTTATTCTCTTATATTTCAACAATACCTCAATATGTTTAATTCAAAGTTCGACCCCCCCTCCCCCGGCAAATTTCTTGGTATGCCACTGAGCTCTAACCAATCTGCCCTCCTTCTCACTACTTAACATGTACAGTACTGGTACCCAGCATTAATGGACCTCATGACAATGTTGCCCAAAAAAGAATGAACCATTCAAGTATCCCAAGAACTAAAGAACTAAAGAGTAAAGTGGCCTTAAAGATTTCAGAACTTGAGAGGTGCTCCTTGAGGTACTAAATCTGGTAAAACTCCTAATTTCAAGGAATAACCTTCACCATCAAGGCCGGGAAAATCACTGACAACTCGGTAGCAGGTTGGAAGAACTATTCCAAATCTGATGCCTTTGTTTCACAAAACCTGTGGAGTGGGAACTCCAAGGCAAGTGATCATTTTAATGAAAATGTTTAAACATCACTTTGTATACAGTATACATTATTTCATACATGCTTAGCAAAAAAAAATTATAGAAGAAAAGTTATGAAAAAATTAATATTTCGTTAGGTATAGTGGTGTAAATAGTGCGTTCTGATGAGCATGCCCAGGCCGAGTACAGATTATTAATTTTTTCTCTATGAGCGCAAAAGTTAATTGAACATACGGAGTCATAGCAAGCTTGTTATTGGAGATAAAAAGGTTGGGCTTTTTGCACTAGCATTGTAAATACATTATCTAGACATAATTTTATATATGCAATTCCAATAAAATGACTAAATCTGTACCTAAGTTTCTATATTTTTTACATAAATTATACATAATGTGTTTATAAATGCTTTTTATTTTCAAGATTCATCTGAAATAATAATTGCAAATTATTGGTTAAACATACAGTGGGGTATGCTATAACGAACGGATCTTACCACGAATATTCCTATAACGAACGGTTTTACCTATAAAATTGAGAATGCTATAACGAACGCAACTCCTACAACGAACGCGGATGAATACGGGACTATTTCGTCTGGCGCATGAATATTGTTGTACAGCGGCTCACAACAAGAGCATCAGGTGCCATGTTTGTCTCATTGTGTAGCCAGTGCACCACTGTTATTGTTGAAATTTCGTCTTTTGATGTGGAAATTCATGTTATTTGTATAACTTTTTTGTTATACAAGTACAGTATTACCCCGCCTAACGCGGTTTCACTTAACGCATTTTATCATATACGCGGTGCCTCGCCAGAGCTGAACTTTCACTTAACACGGATTTTTTCCACATATACACGGTGAGTGTCCGGCTCCAGACGCTATTTTTAGATTTGCCCCACCCTGCCTGACTGCCTGTTTTAGCTCATAAAATTCATACAAATTACCCGGCCAGAATATAATTTACATTGCTGGAATTCTTATAATTTGGTGATCATTTTGAATATAAACATCATATTTTTGCATTAGACATACAAATTTTAGATAAAAATTTTTCTCAAATTAACTATGTTATCTTTTGTGCAAAATATATGACATTTATATTCAAAATATTCCTGGTCTTACAAGGAATCCAGCAATGTCAATTATATTATCCTAACTTTAGTTTGAGGTATTATTTATTCAAATTTAGTGGTTATCCCACACATCTCCTTGGGACGGTTGGTGGGGGGTGGTGGTAGGGAGGGACCGACCGACCATCTGTTACCCTGTGAAGAATTATTATTTTTTTTATTAACTGAAGATATTTGTTTTAGCTCATAAAATTCATACAAATTATCCGGTCTGAATATAATTTACATTGCTGGAATTCTTATAATTTGATGATCATTTTGAATATAAACATCATATTTTTGCATTAGACATACAAATTTTAGATAAAAATTTGTCTCAAATTAACTATGTTATCTTTTGTGCAAAATATATGACATTTATATTCAAAATATTCCTGGTCTTACAAGGAATCCAGCAATGTCAATTATATTATCCTAACTTTAATCTGAGGTATTATTTAATACTAAATGTTAAAAACCCTGGAAGGGAGGATTGGTGGGGGGTGGGGGGGAGGGTTGGGAAGAGGAGACGAGTGGTACTGATTGACTGACCATGAAGATTATTTTTTTTATTAACTGCAGATATTTGTTTTAGCTCATAAAATTCATACAAATTACCCAGCCAGAATATAATTTACATTGCTGGAATTCTTATAATTTGATAATCATTTTGAATATAAACATCATAGATTTTGCATTAGACATACAAATTTTAGATGTAATGTTTACTCTGAGTAAATATGTTATCTTGTGTGCAAAATATATGACATTTATATTCAAAATATTCCTGGTCTTACAAAGAATCCAGCAATGTCAATTCTCTTCTTTTCAGATTTGAGAATGACCTTTAACTAAATTTAGTGGTTTTCCCCAAAGTCTCTCTCTGAGGAGGGAAGAGCCATGAGTGTGTAGTCTTGAGAGGGGGAGAGTTGAGTCATTGTTTGAATGGACATTAACAGCATCAAACTCTCATAAACCTCTTAGTATTAGTCCATGTACCATCATAAAATTAAGATGTGATTTGAGAAGTTTCTATTGGAATTAATCCCATATGTTCTGTTGTTCACTTAACGCGGATTTCACTTAACGCGGGACCCTCTGGGTTCAATTGACCGCGTTAAGTGGGGTACAACTGTATACAATTGTAACAATGAGTCGTCCAAAGCGAGTGAGAAAGTTAATAACCATTGAAACTAAGAAAGAAATCATACAGAAACGTGAGAATGGAACAAGCATTGGGAAACTTAGCGATGAATATGGGATGGCTAAATCGACTACTGTATATGTACGTTTTTGAAGAATGAAGAGGAGTTAAAAACTGTGCACGTGGCTAAGGGAATCTTTAGACTTAGCAAAGCAAGGTGTAATGTGAGTGAAGAGATGGAAAATTTACTTTTAAGTGTGGATAAAGGAGAAAGAAATGGCAGGTGATAGCATTAGGGAAGCTATAATTTGTGTGAAGGCCAAACAATTGTTTAAGGACCTTAAAGCCAAGGCTCCCAGTGGAAGTGATAGTGCTGTGCCAGTGTTTAGGGGTACCTGCATGCTGAACAACACTAAGTAAGATAAAGTACCGTATTTTTTACATTTTCCACAGAAAATTTTCAGTGTTAAGTGGTTGTATTTGGGGGCCTGGGATGGATTAATCCTATAACGAACGAGGTTCTAGAACCAATTAGATTCGTTATAGCATACCCCACTGTACAGTGGTACCTCGATTAACGAACACAATTGGTTCCACAGAGTCGTTCGTTAACCGAAAATTTCGTTAACTGAATCTATTATTTCAATGGGATATTGGGTAATTGGTTTCAACTCACAGAAAAAGTACATACAAAGTACTGTATACTGGTAATAGAATTAACAAAACATTAAATATAAACTAAATACAGTATTGTACTGTACAGTATACTGTATAATAAATAAAAAGACAATAGAATACTATATTTTCACTTACTTTGAGGTGTGTAGAGGCAGTAAATGATATGCCATATTCTTTACAGAGTGCATTGGTTCTAATGCCTTCTTCATGTTTCATAATAATTTCTGCACTGTATATTATCAATACTGTATGTTAACAAAATTTTAGAATGACCAATAATTTTAATATATAAAATGCAAAAATATTCAAGATATTTACTCCACTGGAAACGAATGTAAACATAGAACCAATTACTGTATTGGAGGACTAGCCGATCAGCTGATGCGCACAACAAAGCGTGTTTCTCGTACGACTAGAGTTAATCGAAGTTTTGTTCGTTAATGGAATTGAAAATCCTTATGGGAGCGAATTCGTTAACCAAAATTTCGTTAATTGGGCCATTCGTTAATCGAGGGACCACTGTAATGCAAAAATATATCACATACAGTTGTACCCCACTTAACGCGGTCAATTGAACCCAGAGGGTCCCGCGTTAAGTGAAATCCGCGTTAAGTGAACAACAGAACATATGGGATTAATTCCAATAGAAACCGGCCCGACCCCCAAACTCCACTTTTTGAAGGCACATACCTATGTTGTAGTAAAAATAACATCTTAATTTTATGATGGTACATGCACACAATTAATATAGAAGAAATAAATACAGTATCAGAATTGGCTATATATTTCAATCACACTACACAGCCGGCCTTCTAACAGATGATTTGGTCTCACTACCAACCGTCCCAGGAGATGTGTGAGACAACACTCTGGGACCTATGGTGATTTATCATAAGACCAGGAATATTTTGAATATAAATGTCATATATTTTGCACAAAAGATAACATAGTTACCTAGAGAAAAATTTTTATCTAAAAATTGTATGTCTAATGCAAAATATATGATGTTTATATTCAAAATGATCACCAAATTATAAAAATTCCAGCAATGTAAATTATATTCTGACCGGGTAATTTGTATGAATTTTATGAGCTAAAACAAATATCTTCAGTTAATAAAAAAAAAAATAATCTTCAAGACACTATCTGTCAATCAAAGTACCCCACCTTGCCTCCCCCCCTCTTCCAACCGCCGTGGTCAGTCCCAACCCTCCCCCCCACCCCCCACCAATCCTCCCTTCCAGAGTTTTTAACATTTAGTATTAAATAATACCTCAGATTAGGACTGGACAACATAATTGAAGCATTATACCAGTTATGCAACAAGACCAGAATATTTTTGAATATAAATGTCATATATTTTTGGACAAAAAATACCATAATTCCTAGAAAAATTACATCTCATAAAATTGTAAGTTTAAAACAAAATATATGATGTTTATATTCAAAATGATCACCAAATTATAAGAATTCCAGCAATGTAAATTATATTCTGACCGGGTAATTTGTATGAATTTTATGAGCTAAAACAAATATCTTCAGTTAATAAAAAAAAATAATAATTCTTCACACGGTAACAGATGGTCGGTTGGTCCCTCCCTCCCCCCCCTAAACATCTGAGGGCTGCGCAGAGACAACATCATAATCTTCCAATAAATAAAATACCTCATGACTAATTAAGATAAATCATTGCTGGATTCCTTGAAAGCCCAGGAATATTTTGAATACAAATGTCATATATTTTGCACAAAAAATAACATATTTACTCAGAATAAACTTTATATCTAAAATTTGTATGTCTAATGCAAAATCTATGATGTTTATATTCAAAATGATCATCATATTGTAAAAATTCCAGCAATGTAAATTATATTCTATTTTACCTGTGACGACATATAGATTTTATATGGGACTTTCAAAACAGGCAGTCAGGCAGGGTGTTGGAGTGGAACAAGTCAAAAATAATAAGCGTCTCGGACTTCCGTATATGCAAAACAAAACCGTTAAGTGAAAGTTCAGCTTTGGCAAGGCACCGCGTATATGCGAAAACGCGTTAAGTGAAAGCGCGTTAAGCGGGGTAAAACTGTAATTTTATTTTACGAAAATAAATGAATTCAAAGTTGGCGGTCAAAATTCAAAATACCCTGCTTCCTCCATGTACCCTGCCCTTCATTATGGCGACCAAACCCTCACCTTTGGCGAGAGTTTAAATTTAAATGCAATCACAACTAATAGTTTTAGAATAATAAGTACAAGATAAATCTCGCTTAATATACTGGTGAGTATTTACCGAGCCCAAAGCGCCAGTCAGCTGTTCAGGTGGCCCTTTTGACTGCGCCAATCCACATTCTCGCCGCTTGTTTGAGTGACCTTGGCCTTTGTGTCCCTTTAATTTTACTCCCTCTTGCTTGGCGCTGTGTTCTCGCACAGAATAATGGCCTCAATAGTACTTGGGGGGAATAGAGGGGATGACAGTGGTGGTGAAAGACCGTCTGAGCGCCCAGGTGGTTCAAATGATGGGGTAAAAACAAAGAAAAAAAATTCTCGTGAGTATCGAGTTAGGAAGAAAATGAAAAAGTACTCATTTGAAGATAAGAAAAAGATTGTGGATATGATTGAGCGTGGAATGAAAACAAGTGAGATAGTAAAGTTAATGAATTGCCCTGAGTCAACTGTGAGAGGAATAAAGAAAAAGAAAGGTGAAGTAAAGAAAAGTATAAATATGTCTGAAAATACTTTGGTTGTGGAGGAGGTGGAGCTGCATGTACAGTTTCCAGCAAAAGTTCTCCCACAGCCCTGTGTAGCAAGTTTGTGGGAGGACTTTTGCTGGCAACTGTACATTGAAAGAAACAACAGACAATTGTGATGACTGAACACTTTCTACTACAATGGATTTCCCATAGATCTAAGGACAGAGCCAGTGTCAGTGGGCCTCAGGTTAGGGATCAGGCCAGACTTTTCTATGCTGCTATTTGTAAAAAAAGAAGATAGTCAACCCTCCTTCATTTGTGGCTTCAAAAGGCTGACTGGACAAATTCAAGCGCCAGTGTGATGTGAAATATTCGTCATACCAAGGTGAAATCTTGTCTGCTGATGAAGTTGCAACAGCATCTTTTACAGAAGTAGCATGACAGATTGTGGAAGAAGGCAGCTATACACTTGACCAAATATACAATTGTGTTGAAACAGGCCTCTATTGGAAGTGGTCACCAAGGGCAATATTTATTTAAAAAAATGAAAAACAAGCCCAAGGTGTTAAGATGGCCAAGGATCGCGCTTGTGTTCTGTTGTGCTGCAATGCATCAGATGACCACAAAATGAAACCCCTTATTATTTATCATGCAGCCCACCCCCGTGCTTATAAAAATTGTGACATGAACAAACTCAATGTCCATTGGCGTAACAATGCCAAGGGTTACATGAATGCCCTTCTGTCGGTGGAGTGGTTTGATGACATGTTTCTGTGCGAGGCAAACCAAAATTGCAAGCGAAAGAACCTGGCATTCAAAATACTACTCTTTCTTGATAATGCCCCTGGGCATGCCAAGTATCTTGTAGGTTGCCATCCAAATGTCTAGGTGTGCTTATTGCCTCCTAATACAACCAACAAAATTCAACCCAGTGAACAAGAGATCATAGCCAACGTAAAGTTGATACTGTATTTTATAAACAAGTGCCTGACCAGCTGAGGAGGCAGACTGACACACAGGATGAAATGAGGGAGATAGAAAGGGGAAGTGGTAGCGAGGCAGACGAGGCACCCTCTCCCTGGGATGAACAGGCAGAAGTTGTGACTGTCCATGCCTTTTTGAAAAAATTCAATATACATGAGGCAGTCAATGACGAAAGCAACAGTTCACCACGCCTGGATGCCGCTACTCCCTCATCTTGCCAAGTCACAGGATAGCCACCAGTGACAGGAAGATCTCTTATGGGAGACAGTTCAGTCAGTCCAAAGTATCCCAGCCCCTGGCTTCAATAGCGTGAACGAGGACCAAATTAATGAACTTTTAGGCGCAGATAAGGCCCCAGAAAGCATTGAGGAGATGCTGGGAGAAGAAAATCAAGTTCAGCAAGAATCACCCCCACAAATTGTGCAACAACCAACGGAGCCAACAACTCGTGATTTGTCCATGTTACAAGGCATTTGTGACAACCTCGAAGAGCAGATAATGTTGATTGAGTCAAACTATGATGCCTGTGAGATGATGATGATGGGTTTGCTTTATAAAATACGAGGTCGCTACAAAGAAAAATATAATAAGAAAGTGAATGACCACAAACAAGATCTGATCACTCATTACTTCAGCTGCAAACAAGAAGAAAATAGGCAAGTGATTGAAGCAATTGAACGTGTAGAGGTGGAAGATGAAGAGGAAGAAGATCGTCTCGACCCAGTTAGCCTGCCAAAGGACTTTGATTTTGAAGGCTTTGATCTAGTGGTGGCAGAGGCAGTGGCGGAGGAGGGGGGAGGGGAAAGACTGGAGGCCCGGGTGGGGGGCGACGGACGTTAGCCTTCCTTCCCCAGCCTTGGATACCAGCTTAGTGTACAGTAAGCTCCTCAACTTTAATTTTAAAGTTGGTTTCTATGTTTATGTTGATTAACTAATTATTCATTCTCATTCAGCAATAGACTATAGGTTATACATGGGTAAAATAGGAAAAAATTTAGACTTTGGGTGGCCCCTTGGTACCAATTAGGCTTTTCCCCATTGGATTAAGCCCTCTGGTTTGGAGATTCTGGGTTTGGCAAGGTTTTTACGGCTCTAATTAATCGCCAAACCGGAGGGTTTACTGTACTTTCATGTTGTTAGATGTTGGAGCACTTGGTGATGTTCCTCCCCCCTCCTGCCCATTCTCCTCCTCTTCCATGCCCCACAGTGCTGTATTTAGCGTTTACAAGGTGACTAAATCTAGTTTTCGTGAGAGTACGGGTAATGCACACTTGTGAGGGAGATGAGCGGTCACGAGGTAAGTCATGCTGAGGTGGCTGAGATACCACATGTGCAACAATATTTTTATTTTCTTTCTACCCACAACGACATGCCGGGCAGTTCCTTTCTCACTAGGACTGCTTGTTGAAGGGCAAACCAAACTATCACTTGCACCAGAAGGGCCAGGGATACTGGGAGAGGCCTCAGGAGGCACCACATTATCTCCATGTGGTGCAATCTCCTTGTATTTTTTGTTTTCCCACCCCTCTACCCTCACCAGCAATATGAAGCATGGTTCAAAACTATCACAACACCGTTATTTATAAATGAAATCACTGTGATGAACAAGAAATCAACACAAACCATGAGAAAATGGTGGAAAATGTGGGTCAAAGTTATGTCCTGTGCTGTTGAACCACAAAGGTTGACTGGTATGGTCACTCACGTAACCTTGAAGGCAGTCTACATAGGTGCCAGATCACACCGACGTTGCCAAATGTGAGTCTTGCGTATCTAGCATTCATATGCAAACATAAAATTATTTTATTGCAATTTTTTAGTTCATAAGCAAATTTGAGTACGAAAACCCTAGAGTGTTACCAGTAACATGGTGAGTAGCAGCCTTAATGCATACAACAACAAATAGCAATGAACTTACCCTCCCTCACCATATGACTGAACCTGTGTCTCTTGGGTCAAGAGATCCAGAGCATTACCAAATTCAAAGTACACTACAGTAAGTCCTGGTTTAACCTTGCCCACGACAACGTTATTTCGTTATTACGTCGCTACCTTTTAGATATCCATGATTCCGACAACGTCCCGAGTGATTTGTTATAATGTTATCACCCAACACGGACTACTTTGTATGGCGCAACACCCTCTTTCATCTTGGCGCGCTACGCTCTCTCGCAGAGCATCACAGTGTCCGCAGTCTTTGTTAGGCTTCCACATTGTATGAGCATGCTTAAGTGTTTTTGCTATAAATACTGTACTGTAACCATTCGAAATGGCTTCCCAAGCACCCATCAAGTGTTAGTGATGCTAGTGTAGTGGGAGGAACCCCAGTCAGATCGGGAACGGGAGCCACCCTCTTCCTCTCCACTACCTACCACACAATTGCTCCACCTCTGCTCATCAGTGAGAAAATACAAAATAATGTAGTTAATTTATCTTTTTGGATGTATAATATATATTTTCTATAAAAAATCCACTAAATTAATGTACAGTGGTCCCTCGGTTAACGAGATTTCGGTTAACGAGTTACCTTCCATAAGATTCTTAACTTCGGTTAACGAGCAATCCCTCGATTAACGAGTTTCTTACGAGCCGACCTCAACATGTTTTCGCTTGCATTTGGCGGTCCACCAGCTGTAGTATTAGTCCGCCAATACAGTAATCGATTCTAGGGCTTATATTCCTTACCATTTTAGTAAATATCAAGAAGTTTATACTATTCAATAATTTTAAGTTTAATATTAAATTTTTTAGTCATTTTAACAATTATTGAACATAATTGAAGGTAAGGAAACTAGTTTTATGCGCGCCATCCAGCCTGTCAACACACCAAACAGGCGTCAGTCTGTCTGTCTTTTCAGTGGAGGTAACATCTTGCTTGAGACTCTCTTCAATTAAACGCTTTTTTTCTGTATTTGCAAGCAAATTATTTGTCATTTTGAAATTTGATGGTGTAGCTGAAGTTGATGTTTAGGCCTTCAAATAATAAAGCTGTCAAAAGAACCTTGCACAACTGCTTTCTTTTCTCATTATACATCTTTATGTAGAGGTCATTTGCATTTATTTAAATTTTAATGTTCATTGCTTGCTTCATATAATATCCACAGACCTCTCACCTTTTTCATATCATTTTAACACATCTAGTTTCTCGGCTAAGCTTATACACTTTCTTTTTCCTTTTGAAACAACACTACCATCACTTGCTCTCTTGCTCATGTTGAATAGGGATGCAAAATTGCTGTAAGAAACCTGAGAAAGTTTTTCTCCTTTTCATGTTCAGATGCGTGAAAACAAAGGGCCCGCCAGCTGCGATTGTTTATACTAGTGATGCTGGCATGACCACTAACAATCCCAGCAGCCTTCATGTGCAAGGCGTGGGTATTTTTTTTATAATATCGGGATTTAGTTATTATTTATACGAAAATTTAATATACTTTTTTATAATTTCGTCATTAATACGAAGAAAATAATGGCGTAAATTGAATTGGGTCCTAAATTAACCAGTTTCTTAGATATTAATCTTTGTTAGTTGAACCGTCGTTATCGGAGGCTTTACTGTACAGTGGTCCCTCGGTTAACAGGCACAATCTATTCTAGAAGGTTGCTCGTTAACAGAAAAACTCGTTAACCGAAACCATTGTTTCAATGGATTTTGGGTTAATTGGTTCCAGCTCACTGAAAATTGCCTAAATTCAACAAAAAAGGTAGAAAAGTACACTTACTTTGAGGTGTGTATGTAGAAGGCTCCTGGATGATGATGATGATGATGATGATGATGATGGGAATTAGAATGGGGGTGGAGGAGAAGGGAGAAGAGAAGGCAATGGGGTGGAAGAGAAGTCACCCCATGGTGCCATTTCACCCATAAAATTTTAGTTCTCTTGGTGAAATTCAAGATTATTTTCTTTAAATCAACACTGCACTGCATTACATATTGTCAATATGTAAAATAAATTTCAAAATGACCAATAATTTCACTGGAAACACAGAAAAAAAGCATTTATGTTGAAGAGAGTCTGAAGCAAGATGTTACCTCCACTGAAAAGACACAGAGACTGACGCCTGGATGGTGTTTTGACAGGCTGTTTGGCGCGCTAAAAATTAGTTTCCCTGTACAGTACTTAAATTATGTTAAATAATCGTTAAAAAGACTAAAAAATTTAATATAAGACTTTTAAAATTATTGAATTGTACAATCTTCTTGATATTTACTAAAATAGTAAGGAATTTAAGCCCTAGAACCGATTACTGTATTGGTGGACTAATATGACAGCTAGTGTGCAAGCTAGTGTTGAGGAGCGCTGTAAGGAATTCGTTAATCGAAGGATTGCTCGTTAACCGAAGTTAAGAATCTTATGGAAGGTAATTCATTAAGCAAAATTTCATTAACCGAGGTGCTCGTTAACCGAGGGATCACTGTATAAAGTACAGTCATGCGCCGGTTAACGTCCTAGATATGTTCCTGGAAACGTGACGTTAACCGAAATAGACGTTGTCCAATCATCACATAAACTTTGTATTTATACTTACGTGTATGTGGAATACTATATAAGTACATATACACTCTTACACTTAAATCACTACTGTAATGTGATACAGGTGATTAATTTTTCTCTTGTGCAAAATACATGACGTTTATATTAAAATCATTCACTGTCTTACAAGGATTCCAGCAATGCTGGGCAGATGGGGGAGAGGGAGGGAGGGAGTGGGCATGGGTGGAGGGGAGCGGGGGGGGGGGAGGGGGGGAGTGGGGGAGTGGGGGAGCGGGGGGAGCGGGGGAGGGGAGCGGGGAGGGAGCGGGGGAGGAGGTGGGGGTTGAAAGTTGGCACTGGCCCAAGTCCTTAAGTGACTAAGCTTCTCTCTTATAAAAAGCCAGTGAAATGACCTGGGTGAGCATAATTTACATTGCTGGGATTCTTGTAAGATGGTGATTAATTTGAATATAAACAACCTATAATTTGCACTAGACATAAAAATTTTTGTACCGTAATCAAATTAGTACATGTACACTCCAGCTTTGCACTAAGGACATTTATTTCTTTTACGTTTCTTTTAGTATGGTGTGTGCATGTAAATGGATGAAAATAAATTAAAAAATTTATGTAAATCTACCCAAAAATAGTTGAAAAACTTTATATTATAAAATGTACTACAGTATTGTACACTAATGTACTAAAATTTGTATATCTTGAGCAAAATATATGATGTTTATATTCAAATTATTGGCTGCCTTGCAAGGATTCCAGCAATGCAAATTATAATCTCCTAACTTTAGTCTGTTTATTTAACAGTCCTACTAAGCTTCTCTCATTATAAAATGCCAGTGAAATGACCTGGGAGAATATAATTAACACTGCTGGAATTCTCACAAGACAGCGACCAATTTGAATATAAACATGCTATACAGTGACCCCTCGTTTAACGAACACCTCGGTTAACGTAATTTCGATTAACGAACTGCCTTCCATAAGGATCTTCAATTCGGTTAACGAAAAAAATTCGGTTAACGAAAAAAAATTCGGTTAACGAAAAAATATTCGGTTAACGAAGTTCTAACGAACCGACCTCAACATGTTTTCGCTTGCACTGACGGGGCAACCAGCTTTAGTATCAGTCCGCCAATACATAAATCGGTTCTAGGGCTTAAATTCCTTACTATTTTAGTAAATATCAAGAAGTTTATACTATTCAATAATTTTAAGTTTAATTTTCAATTTTTTAGTCATTTTAACAATTATTGAACATAACTGAAGGTAAAGTGACTAGTTTAATGCGTGGCATCCAGCCTCTTAACACAGCAAACAGGAGTTAGTCTCTCTCTGTTTTCACTGGAGGTAACATCTTGCTCTTGACTCTCTTCAACTAAATGCTTTTTTCTGTGTTTCCAACCAAATTATTGGTCATTTTGAAATATATTTTACATATTGACAATATATAATGCAGTGCAGTGTTGATTTAAAGAAAATAATCTTGAATTACACCAAGAGAGCTAAAATTTTATGGGTGAAATGGCGCCATGGGGTGACTTCTCTTCCACCCCAATGCCTTCTCTTCTTCCTTCTCCTCCACCCCCATTCATCATCATCCAGGAGCCTTCTACATACACACCTCAAAGTAAGTGAACTTTTCTACCATTTTTGTTGAATTTAGGAAATTTTCGGTGAGCTGGAACCAATTACCCAAAAACCCATTGAAACAATGGTTACGGTTAACGAACTTTTTGGTTCACGAACGACCTTCTGGAACGGATTGAGTTCGTTAACGGAGGGGTCACTGTAATTTGCATTAGACATACAAATTTTAGATGTAATTTAAGAATTTTATTAGAGAGAGCAAAATTTTTTATCTCTTGTGCAAAATAGATGACGTTTTTATTCAAATTACTCACTGTCTTGCAAGGACTCCAGCAACGCAAATTATAATCTCCTAACTTTAGTCTGAGACATTATATAAGATAAAAACTGTAAGCCTAAAACCCTGGCTGGAGGAGAGGGAGGGAGGGAGGGAGGGAGGTGTACTTTGACAGTTAGCGCGAAGGTCTGGTGAAGTATTTATTTGTTTATTTTTAAATCAGTTTTTGTTTTTTGCTCATAAAATTTCATAGAAGTGACCGGGGAGAATATAAGTTACATTGCTGGAATCCACACAGGACACCGATTAACTTCAATATAAACAAGCTATAATTTGCATTAGACATACAAATTTTAGATCTAATTTAAGAATTTTATTAGAGAGCAAAATTTTTAATCTTTTGTGCAAAATATATGACGTTTACATTCAAATCATCCGCTGTCTTACAAGGATTCCAGCAATGCAAATTATATTCCCAACTTTAGTCTGTGATTTTATATATGATATAAACTTAAAGCCTATTGTATAACCAGAAACCTTCGCTGGGAGGAGGGGGAGGGGGGGGCGGGAACAGAGGCATGTTTGACAGTTGGCGCCTGTGGTGTGAAGTATTTAATTGTTAATTTATGTCCTTAGGTTCAGTTTTTGTTTTTTCTTATAAAATTTAATAGAAGTGACCGGGGTGAGGGAGGTGTTGGTGGTGGTGTGAAGGTGGTGGTGGTGTGAAGGTGGAGTTGTGTGAGGGAGGTTGTGACGGTTTGAGGATGGTGTGAGTGTTGGTGTGAGGAGGTGTTGTGGCGGTGGTGTGAGGGAGGTCGGTGGGGGTGTGAAGGGTGTGGTTGTGAGGAGGTGTGGTTGTTGTGTGGAGGTGGTGGTGGTGTGAGGAGGTGTGGTGGTGTGTGAGGGGAGGTTTGGTGGTGAGGGAGGTGTTGGTGAGGGGAGGTGTTGGTGAGGGAGGTAGGAGGGAGGGTGGTGGGGGTGAGGGAGGTGTTGGTGTGTGAGGGAGGTGTTGGTGTGAGGGAGGTGTTGGGTGAGGAGGTGTTGGGTGTGGAGGAGGTGTTGGTGGGAGGGAGGTGGTGTGAGAGGTGTTGGTGGGGGTGAGGGAGGTGTTGGTGTGAGGAGGTGTTGGTGTTGGTGTGAGGGAGGTTGGTGGGGTGAGGGAGGTGTTGGTGGGGGGGGAGGGAGGTGTGGTGGTGTGGAGGAGGTGTGGGTGTGAGGGAGGTGTTGGTGTGAGGGAGGTTGGTGGAGGAGGTGTGGGTGTGAGGGAGGTGGTGGTGTGAGGGAGGTGTGGGTGTGAGGGAGGTGTTGGTGTGAGGAAGGAGGTGGGAGAGAGGTGTTGGTGGTGGGGGGTGAGGGAGGTGGTGGGGTGAGGGAGTGTGTTTGTGGTGAGTGAGGAGGTGTTGGTGTTGTTGGGGAGGGAGGTGTTGGTGTGAGGGAGGTGTTGGTGGTGGGGTGAGGGAGGTGTTTGGTGGTGAGGTGAGGAGGTTGTGGGAGGAGGGAGGTGTTGTGTGAGGGAGGGTTGTGTGAGAGGTGAGGAGGAGGTGTGGTGGTGGGTGTGAGGGAGGTGTTGGTGTGAGGTGAGGGAGGGTGTTGGTGAGGGAGGTGTTGGTGGTGGTGAGGAGGTGGTGGTGTTGAGGGAGGTGTTGGTGTTGGTGGAAGGAGGAGGTGTGGGAGGTGTTGGTGGTGGGGTGAGGGAGGTGTTGGGGAGGTGAGGAGGTTGGTGTGAGGGAGGGTGGTGTGAAGGGGAGGTGTTGGTGTGGAGGGAGGTGTTGGTGAGGGAGGTGTTGGTGGTGGGGGTGAGGAGGTGTTGGTGGTGGGAGGGGAGGGAGGTGGGTGAGGAGGGGGGAAGGGAGGTGTTGGTGTGGGGAGGTGTGGGGGAGGTGTTGGTGTGGGGGAGGGAGGTTGGTGTTGGTGTGAGGGAGGTGTTGGTGTGAAGGAGGTTGGTGAGGGAGGTGGTGGTGTGAGGGAGGGTTGGTGGGAGGGGAGGTTTTGTAAGCAGGGAAGGGAGGTTGGTGAGGGGAGGTGGGTGGGAGGTGTTGGTGGGAGGTGTTGGTGTGAGGGAGGTGTTGGTGTGAGGGGAGGTGTTGGTGGTGGTGTGAGGAGGTGTGGTGTTGGTGAGGGGAGGTTGGTGGTGAGGTGAGGAGGTGTCTGGTGTTGGTGTGAAGGAGGTGTTGGTGGAGGAGGGAGGGAGGAGGTGTGGTGGTGGTGTGAGGGGTGATGCAGGTGGGGTGAGGAGGTGTTGGTGAAGGAGGTGTTGGTGTGAGGAGGTGGGAGGAGGTGTGAGGAGGAGGTCTGTGGTGAGGTGAGGAGGTGCTGGTGTGAAGGTAGGAGGGAGGTGTTGGTGGGAGGTGTTGGGGAGGGGAGGTGTTGGTGAAGGAGGTGTTGGGTGTGAGGAGGTTGGGAGGGGAGGGAGGAGGGGAGGGGTGTGAGGGAGGTGTGTGGGAGGTAGGTTGGTGAAGGAGGTAGCAGAGGGAGGTGTTGGGGGGGAGGTAGTGTGTGGGAGGGAGGTGTTGGTGGAGGGAGGTGTTGGTGGTGTGAAGGAGGTGTTGGTGTGAGGGAGGTGTTGGTGGAGGGAGGTGTTGGTGTGGAGGGAGGTGCAGGTGAGGGAGGTGTTGGTGTGAGGGGAGGTGTTGGTGTGAGGGAGGTGTTGGTGTTGGAAGGAGGTGTGGTGAGTGAGGTTGGTGTGAGGGAGGTGTTGGTGTGAAGGGAGGTGTGGGGGGTGGAGGAGGGAGGTGTTGGTGTGAGGGAGGGTGGGTGTTGGTGTGAAGGAGGTGTTGGTGAAGGAGGGTGTTGGTGTGGAGGGAGGTCTTTGTGGTGTGAAGGAGGAAGAGTGAGGGAGGTGTTGGGTGGGAGGGGAGGTGCTGGTGTGAGGGAGGAGCAGGAGGGGAGGTTTGGTGTGAGGAGGTAGGTGTGAGGGGAGGTGTTGGTGTGTGTGGGAGGGAGGTGTTGGTGTGAGGGAGGTGTTGGTGGAGGGAGGTAGCATGAGGGAGGTGTTGGGGTGTGGAGGGAGGTGTTGGTGTGAGGAGGTTGGTGTGAGGGAGGTGTTGGTGTGAGGGAGGTGTTGGTGTGAGGGAGGTGTTGGTGAGGGGAGGTGGTGGTGTGGAGGAGGTCTTGGTGGTGGGTGAGGGGAGGCTCTGGAGGGAGGTGTGGGAGGGAGGTGTTGGTGGTGTGAGGAGGTGGTGGTGAGGTGAGGAGGTGTGGTGGGGTGAGGAGGTTGGTGGTAGGAGGGAGGTCGTGTTGGTGTGAAGGAGGTAGAGGGAGGTGTTGGTGTGAGGGGAGGTGCTGGTGAGAGGGAGGTGTTGGTGTGTGGGAGGGAGGTGTTGGTGTGAGGGAGGTGGGTGTGAGGGAAGGAGGTGGTGGGGAGGTTTGGTGGTGGGGTGAGGGAGGTCTGTGGGGTGAGGAGGTTTGGTGGTGAGATGAGGGAGGTTTGGTGTTGGTGTGAGGGAGGTGTTGGTGTGAAGGAGGTGTTGGTGGTGGGGTGAGGGAGGTGTTGGTGGTGAGGTGAGGGAGGTTTGGTGTTGGTGTGAAGGGAGGTGTTGGGTGAAGGAGGTTTGTGTGAGGGAGGTGTTGGTGTGAGGGAGGTGTTGGTTGGTGGAGGGAGGTCTTTGTGGGGAGGTGAGGGAGGTCTGGGTGTTGGTGTGAAGGAGGTTGGTGGTGGTGGAGGGAGGTCTTGGTGGTGAGGTGAGGAGGTCTTGGTGTTGGTGTGAAGGAGGTGTGGTGGTGGGGGAGGGAGGAGGTCTTGGTGGTGAGGGTGAGGGAGGTCTGGTGTTGGTGTGAAGGATGCAGGTGAAGGAGGGGAGGGAGGGGGAGGTGGGTGAGGGGAGGTCGGTGTGAGGAGGTCTTGTGGTGAGGAGGGAGGTCTGGTGTTGGTGTGAAGGAGGTAAGCAGTGAAGGAGGGAGGAGGGAGGTGTTGGTGGAGGGAGGTTGGTGGTGGGGTGAGGAGGCCGGTGTTGGGTGAAGGAGGTGTTGGTGTGAAGGAGGTGTTGGTGAGGGGAAGGGTGTTGGTGTGAGGGAGGTCTGAGGAGGAGGAGGTTGGTGTGGTGTGAAGGGAGGTGTTGGGGGAGGGGAGGTAAGAGTGTGGGAGGGAGGACAGGTGAGGGGAGGTGTTGGTGTGAGGGAGGTTGGTGGGAGGGAGGTGTTGAGGAGGTGTGGGAGGAGGTTGGTGTTGGTGTGGAGGGGAGGTGTAGGTGGTGAGGTGAGGAGGTGTTGGTGTTGGTGAAGGAGGGTGTAGTGAGGAGGTGTTGGTGTGGAGAGGTCAGGGAGGAGGTGTTGGTGTGAGGGAGGTGTGAGGGAGTGGGGTGAGGGGAGGGTGTGTGGTGAAGGAGGAGGAGGGAGGAGGGAGGGGAGGTAAGGAGGAGGGAGGTGTTGGTGTGTGAAGGAGGTGTGAGGGAGGTGTTGGGTGGGAGGGGAGGCAAGGGGGAGGAGAGGAGGTAGGCTGGTGGAGGTGAGGAGGAGGTGTTGTGGGAGGCAGGGGAGGTTGGTGAGGGAGGTGTTGGGTGAAGGAGGTGTTGGGGGAGGGGAGGCAGTGAGGGAGGTGTTGGTGTGAAGGAGGTGCAGGAGGGAGGTGAGGGAGGTTGTGTTGGTGTGAAGGAGGTGTTGGTGTGAGGAGGTGTTGTGAGGAGCCAGAGGAGTGGGAGGGAGGTGGATGGGAGGGAGGTGTTGGTGAGGAGGAGGAGAGAAGGAGGTGTTGGTGAAGGAGGGTGTTGGTGTGAGGGAGGTGTGTGTGAAGGAGTGTGGTGTGGGGAGGGGAGGTAGCAGGAGAGGAGTGAGGGAGGTGTTGGGTGAGGGAGGTTTGTGAGAGGGAGGTGTTGGTGT
Source organism: Homarus americanus (assembly GCF_018991925.1). Classification (NCBI taxonomy): domain Eukaryota; kingdom Metazoa; phylum Arthropoda; class Malacostraca; order Decapoda; family Nephropidae; genus Homarus; species Homarus americanus. The sequence goes on along the minus strand of NW_024711182.1, from coordinate 4,762 downwards.
GGGGAGGGAGGGTGTGAGGGAGGTGAAGGAGGTTGGGTGGGAGGGAGGTTGGGGATGGAGGTGTTGGTGAGGGGAGGTGTTGGTGAGGGAGGTAGCAGTGGAGGAGGTGTTGGTGTGTGGGAGTGAGGGGGAGGGAGGTGTTGGTGTGAGGGGAGGTAAGGAGGGAGGTGTGGAGAGGGGAGGTGTTGGTGGAGGAGGTTGGTGAGGGAGGTGTTGGTGGGAGGGGAGGTTGGTGTGAGGAGGTGTTGGTGGGAGGGAGGTTCAAAGAGGGAGGTGTTGGTGGAGGGAGGTGAGAGAGAGGGTAAAGGTGAAGGAGGTGTTGGTGTGAGGGAGGTGTTGGTGTGAGGGAGGTGTTGGTGTGAGGAGGGGTGGAGGAGGTGTGGAGGTGTGGTGAGGGAGGTGTTGGTGGAGGAGGGTGGTGGGTGAAGGAGGCGCTTGGTGTGAAGGAGGGTGTAGGTGTGAGGAGGTGTGAGGGAGGTGTTGTGTGAGGGAGGTGTTGGTGTGAGGGAGGTACAGGAGGGTGGGAGGAGGTTGGTGTGGAGGGAGGTGTTGGTGGTGGTGTGAGGGAGGTGCGGAGGTGTGGGAGGTGGTTGGTGTGAGGGAGGTGTTGGTGGAGGAGAGATGTTGGGTGAGAGGGAGGTGTTGAAGGATAAGGTGAGGGAGGTGTTGGTGGTGGTGAGGGAGGCTGGTGTTGGTGTGAGGAGGTGTTGGTGTGAGGGAGGTTGGTGTGAGGTGTGAGGGAGGTCTGGTGGTGAGGTGAGGGGAGGTAAGCAGTGGAGGTGTTGGTGTGAGGGAGGTGTTGGTGGTGGTGTGAGGGAGGCCCAGGTGGAGTGAGGGAGGTCTTGGTGGTGGAGGAGGTGTGGTGTGAGGAGGTATTGGTGTGGAGGGGAGGTGTTGGTGTGAGGGAGGTTGGTGGTGGTGTGGGAGGGAGGCTGGTGGTGGAGTGAGGAGGTCGAGAGGAGGTGTGAAGGAGGTGTTGGTGGGTGAGGGAGTAGCAGGGAGGGAGGGTGTTGGGAGTGAGGAGATGTTGGTGGTGGTGTGAGGGAGGGCTTGGTGGTGGGAGTGAGGGAGGTCTGTTGGTGTGAGGGAGGTTGTGAAAGTGTGGTCTGAGGAGGTAAGCAGAGAGGAGGTGCAGGTGAGGGAGGCTTGGTGTGAGGGAGGTGGTGAGGGGAGGTTGGTGAGGGGAGGTGTTGGTGGGTGTGAGGAGGTTTTGGTGGTGAGGTGAGGGAGGGTGGCGGTGGGAGGAGAGGAGGGGTGTGAGGGAGGTGTTGGTGGTGGTGTGAGGGAGGTCTTGGTGGTGAGGGGTGAGGAGGTGTTGGTGAAGGGAGGTCTGGTGGAGGGAGGTGTTGGTGTGGGAGGGATAAGGTGTGAGGGAGGTGCTAGGTGGAGGAGGTACAGGAGGGAGGTGTTGGTGGTGGTGTGAGGGAGGTGTGGAGAGGTGAGGGAGGCAGAAGGAGGTTGGTGTGAGGGAGGTGAGGGAGGCAGCAGAGGGAGGTTTGGTGGGAGGGAGGTGTTGGTGTGAGGGAGGAAGGTGGAGGGAGGCAGTAGGAGGTGTTGTGGTGAGAGGAGGTCTTGCAGGAGGAGGGAGGTCTGTGGGTGTGAAGAGGTGTTGGTGAAGGAGGTGTTGGTGTGAGGGAGGTGTGGTGAGGGAGGTGTTGGTGTGAGGGAGGTGTTGGTGTGGAGGGAGGTGTTGGGTGAGGGGAGGTGTTGGTGTGGGAGGGAGGTGTTGGTGGAGGGAGGTGTTGGTGGTGGGAGGTGAGGGAGGCTGTTGGTGTGTGAAGGAGGTCTGGTGAAGGAGGTGTGGTGTGAGGAGGGGAGGGGTGTGGTGTGAGGGAGGTGTTGGTGGTGGTGAGGAGGAGGTTTGGTGGTGAGGTGAGGAGGTCTGGTGCTGTGAGGAGGTGTTGGTGGAGGAGGTGCTGGTGAAGGAGGTGTTGGTGTGAGGGAGGTAACAGTGTGAGGGAGAGGTTGGTGAGGGAGGTAAGCAGGAGGGAGATGTTGTGTGAGGGAGGTGTTGGTGGGAGGGAGGTGTTGGTGGTGAGGAGGGAGGTCTTGTGTTGGTGGAAGGAGGTGTTGGTGAAGGAGGTGTTGGTGAAGGAGGTGTTGGTGTGAGGGAGGTTGTAGGTGTGAGGGAGGTCTGGTGGTGAGGTGAGGGAGGTGTTGGGGGAAGGAGGTGTTGGTGTGGGAGGGAGGTTGGTGAGGGAGGTGTTGGGGAGGGGAGGAGGTAAAAGAGGGGAGGTGCTGGTGGTGGTGAGGGGAGGTGTTGTGGTGAGGGAGGTCTTGGTGGTGAGGTGAGGGAGGTGTTGGGTGAGGAGGTGTTGGTGGTGGGTGAGGAGGTCTGTGGTGAGGGGAGGGAGGTCTTGGTGCTGGTGTGAAGGAGGTGAGGTGTAAGGAGGAGGTGAGAGGGAGGCAGGAGGGGAGAGGTGTTGGTGTGAGGGAGGTGTTGAGGGGGAGTGGAGGGAGGTGGGTGAGGGAGGTGGGGTAAGCAGGAGGGGAGGTATTGGAGAGGAGGGAGGAGAGGAGGAGGGAGGTGTGGGGTGTGAGGGAGGTGGGTGAGGGGAGGTGTGAGGGAGGTAAGGTGTGAGGAGGTAGGGTGAGGGAGGTATAGGGGAGGTGGAGGTGTAAGGCAGGTTGGTGAGGGAGGTGTTGGTGTGAGGGAGGTAAGTGGGAGGGGAGGTGTTGGTGTCAGAGGGAGGTGTTGGTGTGAGGGGAGGTAAGGTGTGAGGGAGGAAGCAGAGAGGGAGGTGTTGGTGTGAGGAGGTGTTGTGAAGGGAGGTGTTGGTGAGGGAGGTAAAGGTGAGGAGGAAGCAGGAGGAGGTGTTGGTAGAGGAAGGTGTTGGTGTGAGGCAGGTGTTGGTGGAAGGAAGCGTTGAGTGAGTAACAGGTAGAGGGAGGTGCTGGTCGAGGCCCGTGTTGGTGAAGGAAGTGCCGGTGGTAAAGAGTTTACATTGAGGCCACGACGATACGCGAACGTGAACGTTGTTCAAAGGACGCCAACGAGACTGAATATAGAGCAGCACAGCGACTAATAAAATTATCTTGAATTACATCCCTAAAAATTATTGGAAAATTAATGCATCGCGATGGCCCTGAAAGGTGATTTCTCCAAACTCACTTTCACCTACAAACCTACTCATCAACAACAACAACAAAGTCGAGTCTCAATTTTTACGCTCACGCCTACATCACACGCTCACTGATCGTTCCTTTTGTTTAGAAAGTGTTTCTTTTGAGAGGTGCCTCAAGCAACATCAAGAAAAGCTGTGCCTCATCATTTTTACCTTTACACAAAACTAACAGCCTTTAAAAATCGAAGCACAAATATTGACAACATAAACTGGTTGCTCACCAGCCGACCACCTCCACCAGGCGCCATGTTTGTTCTTGTTAACAGGAGTGAATATCAAATTTGTTGGTGTCTGAATAATTTCTTATATTTTTACACTAAAATTATTGGTCATTCTGAATTTATTTAATATTGATAATATATATGCTACAGCAGCAAGTTGATTTAATAGAAATAATTTTGACCACACCAAGTGAACTTAAAATTTGGCTGGTGGAAATTGGCTGCATCAAGGATGTCCCTGAAAGGTGATTTCTCTCCATCCTCACTTCCTTCCTCCACCCCACTTCTAATTCCCCATCATCATCATCAACCAGGAACTCTATACACACACCCTCAAAGCAACACTGGATTAGTTATTTTTTATTTGTATGCACTTTTCTGTGAGCTGGAAACCACCATCTAACATCCCATTGAAACAATGTGATTCAAGTTAATCTAAATTTCAATAACTTAATTGGACTTCAGACCACCTAATTAAAGCTCATACAAACGAGGACCACCGTATTTGCATTTAAGAATTTGAATTAAGATGCCCAGCCGTCTATATTACTTCAAGTAAACACAAGATCTTACTGTTTTATATTTTTAGTGCTCTCAAGTTATTCAAAGTCAAATACCTAATATTTACCATATTCAGTGAAAGACATTTGTTAAGCCTTGTGCTCTTCCCCGACAAAGGAGTAGCCAAGGAGCAGGGTGTTGCTTTCAGTGGGATTCAGAGGAGACCCTCCTAGGGATGTAGAAAGTTCAACAATAAGGAACACCTGAAAAAATACCCCAGAGTCTTCTGGAGAGAAAGCATCACAATTTAATAAATAGACAGCACGGGAAAGACAGAGACAGGAAGATGCCGATATAATAGTAAATATCACAGGTAAGACAGCAGCCGCTATCTAATGAACATGCCCTGGGAGAAGGTGTTTCAGAGTACAGAATAGGAACTGAGAATTCAAGGATAATACAATGCAGGGGGGAAGCCGGTAGTCTGCATTTTTGATTAATTCCCAAGTTTTCTATATAATTATTCAACATATTAACTTACCGACGCACGGTGATACTTCACCGGCTACGTGACACATGATCGCTTTCAGTCGCATCAAAATTTTGTCAGCCCGATGATGCTGAAGTTCCAACGCTAGTGACGCGCTGTATTTTGACAAAATTTTCGTTTAACGCCTTGAAACCGGTCAGAAAGCTAAAAAGTGGAGAGTTTTGTCGCTGAGAAGAAAAGAGATAATCTATTTTAGATTTCATATTATTTGCCATTTTCTATTGACACAACCCACTACAACCTGATTGGGTCTCCCTAACCTCGGTGGTAAGTCGAGGAGCAGCTATTTTATTTTCATTTACACCATTACGTACAACTTTGTACCATACCGTAGTCAACTCTTCATTTACGCTGTCTGATATTCT
>NW_024711181.1:0-14031 GCF_018991925.1 Homarus americanus | reverse complement strand
TAAACAAGATCATCGTCATTGTTTATTTATTGCGAGGAAAAATATTGTTCGCAATATAATTATAAAAACCTTCTGTAATTCATTCTCTTCACTACACTAAAAGGTAATGAAGTATATAAAGAAAATAGTTTATAAATTACTTAAATAAAAATACGTATAAAAAAGTAAAATAACATCTATTGATGGAATAGAAAAGAATTATATCGTAAGTGGGTAAAAGATTTCTTGGGTAGGTTTTAGAATACAATAACTGTTTTCTGCATTACACCGATGGTTCCAAGTCAGAAATTATCCTTAAGTTTGTGAATCAGTATTTACAGTTTTTCTTAAAGGGTGACTTAAGTTACGGTCACACGATCCCTTTGATGAGCAATTAATTTGGAGCAAGAAATTACGAGTAATTTCTTCCAAATGTGGTCACACGAGTGGCTCTTGGTTCAGTTACTACAGCAAGAAAAAAAAGTTAACGCCGCTGTGCGAGTAGAAGGGAGACGGAACATCACAACAACAATGCAGACGACGCAGCAGCTATCCTTGGTATTATTGTTATTATTAAAAGAAATGAGAGAAAGCGAAGAAAAACTATTGGGGACTCGTAAGTGGCTGGCGAGGAGGAGGAACGAGTGTTTAATATAGACTGGTTCAACTATCGTAGTTACAGTAGGGAGGGTTGTTAGTGTGTGGAGAATGACCGGCTGTATGGGCTTGTGTTTTGTAAACAAACACGCTAAAACACCACCCAAATAATAAACTCAGTGTGTCGTAAAAAACTGTTTGTGCATTTTATACATAATGTTATTGATCTATGTTATATATAGCCAAGGTAAATACTCGATAAATAAGCTTCGTGTCATTAAATCTGGTATTAACCGGGTTTTGAACCGATAATCTTGCTCGAAATAGTCAAGAAATTGACTATCACGATTGTCAATAAAAATGCTTCAAAAACTTGCTCGAATTTCTCGAAAATTGCTCGAAATAACTTTTCGGCAAGAAATTGCTAAAAAAAATGCGCCCATGTGACCAGTGCTTTAAGAATTGTATGATATCCTCATGGCAATGGAAACACACACACACTCACCCCATACACAGTCACACACTCACCATGCACAATCACACACACCCATACACACACCGTACATGCACAAACCATACACACACATACACACACACACACACACACCATACATACACACACCATAAACATACACACACCATACACACATACACACACACACACACACACACCATGCACACACCATACAAACAAACAAACACACACCATATACACACACACACACACACACAATGCACACACACACACCATGCACACTCACACACACACACACACCATGCACACTCACACCATGCACACACACACACTAATTGTTTTAATTTAGTTCTTGGAACTCTTAAGTGGCAGCGCTTGATGTAAACACTTCTTGGCATTTTCTGTTTATCTAGTAGCAGGTATACACACAGATGTAATATGAGAAAATAAATTATGAATTCTGTCCCGGGAAGTGTTGTGAATATGACCTTGAGATAACACTTGTGTTGAGTGTGAATTTCCCTGTCTAGTGATATGTCCAACTACTACTCTGGGCCGCGAGACAGTGGTAGTGATTACAGATTGCCCACGAGGGGGCTAGTTTATTGGGCACCCCCTTACATCCTGTGCAAGGTGAAGCGCAGAAGCGTTTACAGTGCCCAACTGGGAAGCATGCGGAGTTCATGCTTGCCTTTATGACTCATGCATTAAAGGCGTAAAAGGCCTGAAGGGTCATGGGTTTTGTCAGCAAGTTACATAAAGTGACAATGATGAGTGTGTGGGGGGAAAATTCCCTGTACAATTTATCTGTTTATGGCAAAGTGTGGCAGGTCCCTATTAATGTGAGCGGTGTTTACTGAATCAGCTGACCCTGGCTCGACCTTTTGAGAGACGCAAGCCAAGTGATCTAAGAGTCGTGAATAACATGGTGAATTACTTGGTGTTATTCATTTGGGTGAATATTTGTATAAATCAAAGGTGCTGTCACACACACACACACACACACACACACACACACACACACACCACACGTGGCACACCACCAACACACAGTTTCTGAGAAGGAGTTTGAGATTGTATTTAACGAAGTCTTAACTGGGAAAATGTTGTATGGCTTTTGTTATGGGGTAAGTTCTGGCGTGAACATTAAGACTATTTTCATAATTTTTTGTAACTAATATTTTTATCTGCCTGGTACAATTATTTATTAATTTGTATTGTAAGTTATGTCTTGATAGTCGATGTAATGTAACAATTTATTTTTGTGTTAATGTTCATATAGATTGGTTCAGTGTTGCGGCTCTGACTCGTCAACGATGTTAATAAGCTCTTGAGTACATACTGCTGGTGAAACTATGTTATATTAACAACACGACAGACAAGTACTATAATACCTTAACATTTAACAATAATTCAGCCTTAATTTAATTTTTCACCAACTTAAGACACATAACCCAGAAGGAAGTAAGACGGGCAACATAACGCGGGATATCGTGGCTTCACTAAGTGCAAATTATGGAACTGAGGTAACACATTATGGGAAAATGCGAGCCCTGCTAAGTGGTTCTCCTCAACATGGACGCAAACATCAGATGGACAAAGAAACAGAAGAACCCCGGATATACATTCATTTATTCTACAAAAAAGTTACGTAAACGAGCGTTAAATACGTTTAAGTAATCACAGTTTACGAAGCTGAAGTCGAGATATTAGAAGATGAAGAAGACTTTAGCATATCAGTATACCCCACGACCAGCGCCAGGATGTTAAGTGTGCCATCAGGGTATATTAGCGCTGAGAGACGGGTGCTATCATGGTATATTAGCATACCTTCACCCTGAATGGTATATCAAAAAGTACAGGATTTACTTCACAGATATTTAGTTATATCTATCGGTATATTATATAAATTATATCAATATATCTGTGTATACCAAATATGGCATCAGAGTATATCACCGTTTGCCATCATATTCTCTAAATAACCTCAAAGTATACCCCCGAATGTTTAATATCATGCACTATAAATGACACTGTAGTATGTTAGTATATAATCAGGGTATAACATAAATAATTTCAGCATTGTTTAGAATATCATATATATTAAGCGCGAGGAATGGATGTATATGATTCAATATATCACAGTTACATAAAGCGGTATGTCAGCTCATCAGCATATCACTAGAATGACATCAGAGTATAGGACACTATACTCCAATAAATACTGTCAGGTATCTAAGTATATCAGGGTAATCACTGAGAAGTGTCAGAACATATCAGCATATTCCTTGATTGGTAACAAAGCATATCAACATACTCAAAGTATAATCAATGTCTCCGGAATAAACAAGCCAGTGACAGCAGCATATATTTCTGAAAATCAGCTGTGAAATATGTTCAGAACAGCCCAAAGTATACTATAATACTAAGCAACATTTGAAATATACCAGTATACTTCTTAACAGTCAGGGAAAAATCATTATACAGATTAGTGTCCTCGAAGCAGATCAACTTGTCTCCTGCTTTCTGGGGACCCATTAGTGGCATATCAGTATATCCAAAGAGACACATCGGAGTATATTACCATATATCCCAAGTGCCATGAAGGGATATCAACATACCTGAGTATATTAACTAGCTCTCATAATCTTCCACTCTCTCTTAGATCCATCAGAATATGTCAGCATATCACCCTATCTTCTGAAGGTCCAGTTTACCTTGTTCCGAAAGTATGTCGAAGCATACTAACAGATCCCCTGAATGCCTTGAGAACATATCAGTATGCTTCTAGGTTAATTCATATCATATCAGTATATCCCCTGAATCTAAGGTATAGCTAACCTCATTTCAAATTATTATTAGAGTATGTTAACATATTCCCTTAGAAGCATACCAGCATATCTCTTATGTCATTACAGTCAACCAGTATACGCTCAGAGATAGATGCAAGCATATCAGGGTATATTAGCATACCCTGTAAGAGAGATATGAGCCTAGCTACATAACCAAGTATATCAGCATACCCCATATGCTCTTATAGTACATCAGCACACCCTCTGAGAGACAGAACCATACCAACATATCAGAACATATTAGTATATCCTTTAGAGTGATATGAACATAATGGCATATCAGATGACAAGAGTATATCAGCATAGTCTTTGAGGAGCATATCAGACCAACCTAGCATAAGCTCTTTAAGATAGATGGGAGCATATCTTAAATAGACTGGAACATACCAGAGCATATTAGCATATTAGCATATTAGCATATTAGCATATTAGCAAGGTGAGGAGGAGGAGGAGGAGGCAGGTGTCCACCGACCAGGTATGCCGATAGTCTGGTGATAATGTGGGTAAAACTGGTGTGTGTGTGTGTGTGTGTGTGTGTGTGAGTGTGTGTGTGTGTGTGTGTGTGTTCGTTCTCATGTTTATTTCTTGTAAGGTATGTGTCACCTAGCCGGCCATTTTGTTTACATTTTTCGGTCGCTCTAAAATACCATTAAAACAATATTGAGTATAAACGTTTGGCTCAACTGATGATCTCAAACATGTCCCAACTATTTTTTGCCTCAACTCCACATTCTGTAACTCATTTAGGTAGATGTCCCTCACTACACATACACTGGACTATGTGTAATGTTGCAGCTAATGTGTTATCAAGATATTGCACATTATAAGTTCATGTGTGGTCATTATTACTATATCAAACAGAGGAATTTTAAGAAGCTATTTACCACCTGTATCATTAGATTTAGCCATGGGTGAAAGAATGTGAATTATATTTTATTTACTGTAATTAAAGTTTCAATACCTAAGACGTTCCACTATAAGAGTCTTTCAACCTCAGGTAAGGTCTAAAGACTTTCTACTCTAGGTCTTACACCCTGGAGTAGCTGTATCATCCACATAGGTAATTACTCCACAAGGAACTACAAGTTACACCTTGATGTAATACTTCATTTATTGCCAAACTTTATAGGGAAATATTTTTTCACAAAGAATTTCAAGTTACAATTTCACATAACAAGTCACATTACAAACGTTCCTTCGGCTTACAGTTAAACTTTGCAATGTCAAGATATTTTTTCACTGCAGAGGAAAGTATGCGTCATCATCACCACACACACACACACAAAGACAAAACTCCTGTATCCAGATTCTCAAAAGTTTATAAATTAAATTCTTCCCTAAAATTAAACAGACAATACATCTATTTATCATAGAGTATGTGAACAATATCGACGCCATATTGGTTACCATCTTTGAGTTATATAATTAGTTAGCTTCATAGTGTTAATTATTTAGTTAAAAAGGAAAAATAATCTACTAGTGTGTGTTGTGACAAAAATATATCAACATTGTATTTACTTTCTCCTCCAGGGGGCACTAAGTCTAGAAAAATGACACAATTGACATCTACATAAAGTGACTGATCAAGGGTAGATATTGGCTACCTTTTGTGTTACTTTGAGGTCGTAAGAACACACAGAGCTGCTCTTAAGGATGTTTACCACAATACACCTCAACCAGTTTCTCATTCACTAAGGTCAAACAATAAATCTGGTTCACAAGATGCACCGTAAATTGTATTAGAATACAATAATCAATTACTGTATTATTGTATTGAGGCGAATAGTCTTATGGTGTTAAGATGTAGAGTAAGCAAAAAAATTATTCAGCAATATCTTGGTTGGCGATGATCTGTGAAGCGTTAGCAAGGTCCTCCTCCTCTGCTCTCAGTGAGTAAGGAAGGCCTCACCTGACCAAAATTGTTAATTAAGATAGATTACCTGAAGATTAACCCTCCCAACATTTCAACTAATGATTAACCTTCTTGGCTAGCAAGGAGTTAAGTTGGGATTTAGAGGATTAGAATGAGTGGTAAGGTAGGTAGGGTAAAGGTAAGGTAAGTGAGGTGAGTAAGGTCAAGGTTAGGTCTTGACAGTACTAGTGATGTAGTTAATCTTGAGGTAAAATAAACTAGAGGCTAATCTTCACATGAGCCAGTAAGACACTTTGACGGAGGCGGTTACGTACAACAGGAAAGCTCTGATAACATATAATGTACAGTATATACCGTTTAAGTTGCGTCAGCAACTCTATACACCACTTATTGACTTACTCATTCACTGCCGTAGAAATATTTACTTCTCTAACAGTTTTCTATATGGTTCCCAGTCATTATAATACGACCTTTTAAATCAAATGATCTAAATTAAACTAAACTTATCAAAATTAAACTTATTAGCTAACAAATCCTTCTAAAACACGATATATGCAAATCAAAAGTTCTAAATTCAACTTAACTTATCGTAATATAACTATTATAACTAAACCATTTTAATTAAACCTAACCTAAACACCTCAAGTACCACAAACAGAAGGAAAAAACACCTTTAATATTATCGTGTAGGAGGCCCCTGTAACCCACTAACTCCAGGTAATGCATCTATATCTCAATCTTTACTCGTTAGAAGCTCTACATCAGCTATATGATCATTTATATAATTGCCTGGAGAAACAATTTATTTATTTTATTTTTCTGAACTTATTTTTTTTTAATTTCATACTGTAAGCATAAATGCGACATTGAGGTCCGCATTAAGCCATTTTTGTTTCTAACTTTGAGGTTAAAATAAGCTATAAATAAATAAATAAATAAATCAATAAAACAAGCATCTTTTGTTTTTCTAACCCATGAGCTGTGAGTCTTCATTATATACTTCAACATTACTGTAAACTAAGGCTAGAGAGGGTGTGTACAGTACTAGTGGAGTCAAGACGAGAAGGTATTTCAAATCCATAAAGGGTTTTACAAGTGGAGAGTCTTACAAGTGGAGGGTCTTACAGGTGGAGAGTCTTACAAGTGGAGGGTCTTACAGGTGGAGGATTTTAATAAGGATAAATACATGGGTCTTGCAGTTGAATCAGCCGTCGAGGAAAAAACTCTTTAAAGTCACGTACTTCTGGTGTTTACTGTAATCAATATGAAAGAATATTATCTGTTGCTATCATTCGCATATTTACACTCACGGTGTATTGTGGGCACGAATACTCTGATAAAGAAGAATAAGAAAAGCGCGAATGCCTGCAAATGGGCAGAATGTACGTCGTCTATCTTCATCGCTTAACCCCAACCTATCCTGCTGGCTTCTTACAGTACACAGTCATTCTTGGTATCAGAATGACGCCTAAACACCCTGTATCGCCTAAGACACATTTGAATCGGATGGTTCGTTGACGGTTTTATTTCTTCGGTATAAACCAAAGAAGCAATTAGTTCGTGGGAACAGTGAGTCAAAATACTTCACATCAGCTTCGTTTACGACCTCCAGCTGATATTTACTTCTGTTGTCTATATCAATCACATTTTATAATGAAAACAAAAATATGGTTAGTTACTTAAAATGAAAAAAACATCATACTTAGATACTTAAGAGTGAGGAAAAAAGATACTTAAGATACTTAAAAATAAAAACACTCTTTGATACTTAAATTAGGACAAAATAAACGGACATAAAGATTTAACTATGAGCGGTGGATATTACGACATGTACCGGCTATCAATACAGAGGCGCTATTTAGCAGTGAAGTTCTCTCAGAAACTCAACAAGACAATATGTGGTCACGTAAAAATTTCAGGTTAATTTTTAACACCATCCGTCATTATAAACCTTGGCACCTGTAGATTAAGAAAATATATGGTGATATTTTTCTGATGGGATAAAGGTCGTATTTGTCCAGAGAAGTAAGAGAGGAAAAAAATCACTTGAGAGGCATGACGCACAGAGTGTCTAAGGTGATAAAAGATCATATACTACCATTTGGGTTTTCAAATTAAGTTCATTACATAAAATATCAAACTCATAAAGATTACAAAAGAACAGAACATCATGAGCTCTCTACAGCTATTGTCAGCCGTCAATATGCTGATGTACAGAAACTACACAATGTTATTGGTGACTGTAATCCCAGGAAAATGATGCTCTTTTAAACTTGGTAACTGGAGCTGTAATGCCAGAAAATGCCAAATATGACAATCTATGTGCATATGAAGTTGGAAGACAAAATTATGAAAATGTTGTCAAGAAACGTATTGTTGGTCCATTGAGCATCTAGGAAAAGATGTCCAAGGTTAATCTTCTGTCGTGGAAAGCAGCAAATAAGACTTCAACCATCAAATTGCTATCACAAGTTATAGAACTTAAGCAGGACATACAGTATATGCATCACAGAAGGGCAGCACTGTACATATCAAGTCACCAGACACTGATGTGTTTGGCATATTAAAGCAACCTCAACTTGGAGAAAATACAAGTATGTAAACAGGAACTGGTGAGCGACGACACATTGGGCAGAGAGCCTTACAGGTTTCCATGCCTTCACAGGATCTGACTGCATTGGAAAATTTGTTGGCAAAGGAAAGAAAGCATGTTGGAGCACTTTGATGAAATCTAACACAAAAGTCTTAGATGCATTCAAGATGCTGAGTAGACCAAATGCCCTCCAGCAGACATGTTTATTGGTCTAAAGGAATTTGTATTTAAGCTCTACTGTCCACGAATGACTTTCACTAAACTGTCATAACTTAGATGGCATCTCTTCAAGAAAACGCAGGCAGAAGCTGGAGAACTACCAGCGACTGCAGCAACTCTAAAGTATCATATATATTGAGAGGAAGGTATCAAGCTCTTCTGTGGTCTTGTGATGCAGACAGTGAAATGCTTTCACAATTAGAGCATGGCTGGAAGATTGACAATGACTGTTTCATACTAGTAATATCAGACCAACCACCAGCTCCAGAAGCAATCACAGAACTTGTTAAATGTGGATGTGGCGTCAGGAAATGTGGATCATTGTCATGTTCATACAGAAAGAATCAGAAAGAATAGCATGACATGCACCGAGATGTGTAACTGTCAAGCAGATGATGAGAAATGCCAAAACAAGGTGAAGGAATCTGTTGTACACAGAAGACTCTGATGACGAGGACTGAAGCAATGTCGTAAATAATAACTTGTGACTTGTTTACACATGATGTATAACACTACAAACTTTTAATAAATATAAAACGGTGGTTCTAAGCTTTTCAGATAATGGTAATATGTATATGTTTAATTTCCAGTATTTGTCTTTAGCAAATAATTTTACTTACTGCAATCTCTTCTTTGCCAGAGACAGGATGGCATATATGAGCAGCCATGTTTGTAACACACTTATGATATTATAACAGCATTCATGATATATTATGTTAAATTGTAATCATATAATACTACATGTTCATAGGTTATTAGTCATGTTTTAAGTTAATTAGGACTTAATGGTAATACATCTGTGGTTCATTACGCCGCTCTTTAATAAAACTTCTTTAAAGGCATAAAACTTATAATAAACCGTTCAGAAAAAATGACACCACAGTTCCTTAACATAGTTTATAAGGATTATTATAATGTATGGTGTCAAAAATTAACATGAAATTTTTACGGGATTACTTAAGCTCCTACACTAAAACCTGCCGACCTAACCTAACCTTTTTACCCACCTCTACCTACTTACCTAACCTGACATAATCTAACCTAACCTGACGTAATCTGACCTAACCTGACATAATCTAACCTAACCTGACATAATCTAACCTAACCTGACATAATCTAACCTAACCTGACATAATCTAACCTAACCTGACATAATCTAACCTAACCTGACGTAATCTGACCTAACCTGACATAATCTAACCTAACCTGACGTAATCTGACCTAACCTGACATAATCTAACCTAACCTGACGTAATCTAACCTAACCTGACATAATCTAACCTAACCTGACATAATCTAACCTAACCTGACATAATCTAACCTAACCTGACGTAATCTGACCTAACCTGACATAATCTAACCTAACCTGACATAATCTAACCTAACCTCCCCGTTTGACATAAGCTAACCTAATCAAACCTATCTTTCCCACCTACCTAACATAACCTATCTACTTATTACCTACCTAACCTAACTTAACCCAACCTGACATAATCTAACCTAACCTATTGAAACTTAACTTAACCACCTACCTCATCTAACACCACTTTGTAATCTCTCTGTGCTACAGCTGACAGGATGAGTATGGGGGGCACAATAAACTAGCCTCTAAGTGGCAAAATTAACAACACTAACCTAACCTAACCCAACCTGACTTAACCTAACCTGATCTGATCTATCCAACTTAAAAAACTTAGAATATATAATAAAGCCGTTAGGTTAATTTAGGCTAAATATGGTTGATTCATATTTTGTTTTGACAGAAATTCCCGGCAAAATAACGTATATATATTGAGAACCACCGCCATGTTGGTTCCACGTTAACAAGACACGGATACACTACAGAATAACCCGCGTTCGTTTAACCTCAATTACTACAGTTTACTTTATAACCTTATTTCACAATCTCCACTACATCTCGCTTCACAATCTTCACTGCATCTCACTTCACAATCTTCACTACATCTCACTTCACAATCTTCACTACATCTCACCTCACAATCTTCACTACATCTCACTTCACAATCTTCATTACATCTCACTTCACAATCTTCACTACATCTCACTTCACAATCTTCACTACATCTCACTTCACAATCTTCACTACATCTCACTTCACAATCTTCACTACCTCTCACTTCACAATCTTCACTACATCTCACTACACAATCTTCACTACATCTCACTTCACAACCTTCACTACATCTCACTTCACAATCTTCACTACATCTCACTTCACATCTTCACTACATCTCACTTCACAATCTTCACCATATCTCACTTCACAATCTTCATCACATCTCACTTCACAATCTTCACCAAATCTCACTTCCCAATCTTCACCACATCTCACTTCACAATCTTTACCACATCTCACTTCACAATCTTCACTACATCTCACTTCACAATCTTCACTACATCTCACTTCACAATCTTCACTACATCTCACTTCACAATCTTCACCACATCTGACTTCACAATCTTCACTACATCTCACTTCACAATCTTCACTACATCTCACTTCACAATCTTCACTTACACCATCCTTCATCACTACATATAACATCCATCATCACTACTTATAACACCATCCATCATCATCACTACATATAACACTATCCATCATCACTACATATAACACGATCCATCATCACTACATATAACACCATCCACCATCACTACATATAGAACCATCCATCACGACATATAACACCATCCGACATCACTACATATAACACCAACCATCATCACTACATATAACATCATCCATCATCACTACATATAACTCTATCCATCATCACTACATATAACACCATCCAGCATCACTACATATAACACCAACCATCATCACTACATATAACATCATCCATCATCACTACATATAACACCATCCATCATCACTACATATAGAACCATCCTATCATCACTACATATAATATCATCCATCATCACTACATATAACACCATCCAACATCACTACATATAACACCACCCATCATCAATACATATAACATCATCCATCATCACTACATATAACTCTATCCATCATCACTACATATAACACCATCCAGCATCACTACATATAACACCAAGCATCATCACTACATATAACATCATGCATCATCAATATATATATAACACCATCCATCATCACTACATATATTACCCTCTTATCATCACTACATATAACACCATCCATCATTACTACAATATAACGCCATCCTTCATCACTACATATAACACCATTCATCATCACTACATATTATAACACCATCCATCATCTTTACAAACACCATCCCTCTTTACTATAGTGATAAACAGAGCTTCATTTTGTTGTCAATTTCTTTAAATTCCAACCTTATTAAACCGTAATTCTTTCTGTATGGTCAAATTTTTATTTGACCTCAGTGAGAGAGTTGTTAGTGTCAGTACATCACAATGGTGTTCCGACGCACTGTATCGAAGGTCACTAAGGTGGAGGTGAAGCCTTGCCAGGTGAAGGAGAAGGGCCCCCGATCTAACAAACTGCAGACCACAAAACACACCAAGACCCAAAACAACAAGACCCAAAACAACAAGAAGAAGAAGGAAACTACCACTTTCTGCCGTGTACAAAAGGACCAGTACCTGCCATGGGGAGACTACATCTTCACCGGGAAAAAGACACAAAAGAAGCGCTGAACCTACGCTTCTGATATTTAAAAATACTGTAATAAAAAACATATTAATTAATTTTGTTTGTATTATTTATGCTTTTATTATTTTCATCTGTAAACGTGCTGTTTTGGGAATATATTTTGACTTACATAATATTTAGGTACAGCAGTTTATTTCACTGTATCTACTTGTTTACCAAGTAACTGGACTTACAGTCTCCGATCGGGATCCTCAAAACAAATATTTGTCATCGAACTCCGTAAGTGAGCTCGTAATCTAGCCTGTAACTTACAGGACCTCAACACGATCAACCTGGATATAGTAGTCGCTATTTCCCGATTGCATGAAAAAAAATTAATAATATATGTTTTAATAATGCTTGTTAGACTTGTTTTATCATAGAATAATGAAGAAAATGTTTTGTACATCAACATACTAAAATACAATATTAGTTTTTTTTTTTACAAGAAGAGGCTTGGGTGTTCTATTTCTCGCTGAATGGAAGAGATGCAGCTTTTGTCTTCTTACAACTTTTCAAGTAATTTGTACCAAAATAGAAGATTTTTATTGTCCACATTTAGGGTATATTTTTTTTATGACTGAATAAACTTGCAGATATACCTTATTAATGTGGTATAGCTGTAAATATCCTTCAGTAATGAAATCCAAATATGAGGTCAAGTGAACATTTTTGCTTAGACTCCGCCTTTGTTAGGACCAAGTTATAACAAGTTATTCTGCCAAGTATCCAATAAGTACCCATGACTCAGAGTTAAATAATACCTAACCTAATCTAAGTTCATCAAACTTAATAAAAAAAAGTGGGGCAAAAAATAAGTGGTAAAGAAATTTTTTTTCTCAGAAAAAGAATTATATTCAGAGGTTTTTTATCCGATACCTTCAGTCGTGATTATTTTGATGCAAAATTAGTAAAATGTATTTAACCCTAACACTACCTCACCTTACCTAATCTTACCTTACCTTATCTAACCTAACCTAATGTTACCTAACCTAACCAAGCCGCAACGCTCATGACACAATTGAGTTCTCTAGAAAGTTTTAATTTCATTTTCTTTTTTTAAAAATACATTTGCAGAGACAATAAACTTTTGATAATTATTTCTCCAACATATCTATAAATCTGTTGATGATATATAAATTTAGGATAGGTTAGGTTTGGTGTGATTAGGATAGGTTAGGCTAGTTTAGGATAGTCTAAGTTAGCTTAGGAAAGGCTAAGTTAGGTTACGATACACTAGGTTAGGTTTTAATCTGCATGATATTTTACTGAACTTTTAAACGATGTTATAATCCTGGCAGCAGGGTATCGATCACGAAAATAACACTTTGGTAGTTATAACATTTGATAAAGTTTATTATTACTGTAACATGAAACAAATCACTATAGCTGTACTTATCAATCCAGTATTAAATCTGTATTATCTTTGACCATCGCTCATTGGCCAGCTTATCTCTGCACTGTTCTCTGATATAATAAAGTATTGGTGAATGGGAATATTAATCATTTGTGAGTCACTTACTAAAAAGGAAACTGTAACGGATTCTATGGACAGTTGGGAATATTTTCACGGAATAAGTCGGAGTAACTCCCCTCTTGCCCAAAAGCGATCCAAGGAGTTAATTCACAGAGCGAAAATCTAGACGAGTCTTCCTTGTTTGTTTTAGGTCATAACAACGAAAAGTTTAATAATGTTTATTACAATGATTCAGGTTTTACTGTAATTCTTCTTTTTTATATTTTTAGTATTTTGTAGATTTTTTTCAC
>NW_024711180.1:0-9278 GCF_018991925.1 Homarus americanus | reverse complement strand
TCTGACACTCCCAGGTACACCTAAGACACTCCCAGGTACACCTCAGACACTCGCAGTTACACCTCAGACACTCCCAGGTACACCCCTGACACTCCCAGGTACTCCTCTGACACTCCCAGGTACTCCTCTGACACAACCAGGTACACCATGACCTCCCAGGTACACCTCAGACACTGACAGGTACACTTCCTATACTCCCAGGTACACCTCTGACACTCCCTGGAACTCCTCTGACACTCCCAGGTACACCTCAGACACTCCCAGGTACACCTCAGACACTCCCAGGCACCTCAGACACTCCCTGGGTACACCTCAGACACTCCCAGGTACACCTCGGACACTGTCAGGTACCTCTGACACTCTCAGGTACACCTCTGAGCACTCCCAGGTACACCTCAGACACTCCAGGTACACCTCAGACACTCCCAAGTACACCTCAGACACTCCCAGGTACACCTCAGACACTCCCAGGTACTCCTCAGACACTCCCAGGAACATCAGACACTCCCAGGTACACCTCAGTCACTCCCAGGTACACCTCAGACACTCCCAGGTACACCTCAGACACTCCCAGGTACACCTCAGACACTCTCAGGTGCACCTCAGACACTCCCTGGTGCACCTCAGACACTCCCAGGTGCAGAGACACTCTCAAGTACACCACTGACACTCCCAGATACACCTCTGACACTCCCAGATACACCTCAGACATGACAGGTGCACTTTCGATACTCCCAGGTACACCTCTCACGCTCCCAGGTACCTCTGACACTCCAGGTACTCCTGACATCCCTGGTGCTCTCTGACACTCCCAGGTACACCTCAGACACTCCCAGGTACACCTCCTGACCTCCCAGGTACACCCCCGACACTCCCAGGTACTCCTCTGACACTCCCAGGCCTCCTCCTGACACAACCAGGTTTTCCCAACACTCCCAGGTACACCTCAGACACTGACAGGTACACTTCCCTATGCTCCCAGGTACACCTCTGACACTCCCTGGAACTCCTCTGACACTCCCAGGTACACCTCAGACACTCCCAGGTACACCTCAGACACTCCCAGGTACACCTCAGACACTCCTAGGTACACCTGAGACACTCCAAGGTACACCTCGGACACTGTCAGGTACACATCTGACACTCCTCAGGTCCACCTCTGACACTCCCAGGTACACCTCAGACCTCCCAGATACACACCTCAGACACTCCCAAGTACACCTCAGACACTCCCAGGTACCTCAGACACTCCCAGGTGCACCTCAGACACTCAGGTGCACCTCAGACACTCCAGGTGCACCTCAGACATTCCGAGTGCACCTCAGACACTCCCAGGTGCTCCTCAGACACTCCCACGTGCACCTCCGGCACTCCCAGGTACCTCCGACACTCCCAGGTACACCTCTGATACTCCCAGGTACACCTCTGATGCTCCTGGAACTCCTCTGACACTCCCAGGTACACCTCAGACACTCCCAGGTACACCTCGAACACTCCCAGGTACACCTCAGACACTCCCAGGTACCTCCGACTTCCAGGTACACCTCCGACACTCTCAGGTACACCTCTGACACTCTCCGGGTACACCTCTGACACTCCCAGGTACACCTCAGGCACTCCCAGGTGCACCTCATACACTCCCAGGTGCACCTCAGACACTCCCAGGTGCACCTCCGAGCACTCCCAGGTGGACCTCTGACACTCCCAGGTTACCTCTGACACTCCCAGGTACACCTCCGACACTCCCAGGTACACCGCCGACACTCCCAGGTACACCTCCGACATTCCAGGTACACCTCTGATACTCCCAGGTACACCTCTGATACTCTAAGGTACACCATGACACTCCGGGGTACACCTCTGCCACCTCCCAGGTACACCCTGACACTCCCAGGCTCCTCTGACACTCCCAGGTACTCCTCTGACACACCCAGGTACACCCCTGACACTCCCAGAAACACTTCAGACGCTGACAGGTACTCTTCCGATGCTCAGGTACACCTCTCACACTCCCAGGTCACCTCTGCCACTCCTAGGAACACCTCAGACACTCACAGGTACACATCTGACACTCACAGGTACACCTCTGACACTCTTAGGTGCACCTCTGACACTCCCTGGTACTCCTCTGACACGCCAAGATACACCTCAGACACTCCCAGGTACACCTCAGACACTCCTAGGCACACCTCTGACACTTCCAGGTACACCTCCGCACTCTCAGGTACACCTCTGACACTCCCAGATACACCTCTGACACTCCCAGATACACCTCAGACACTGACAGGTACACTTCCGATACTCCCAGGTACACCTCTCACGCTCCCAGGTTCACCTCAGACACTCCCAGGTACACCTCAGACACTCCCAGGTACACCTCCGACACTTCCAGGTACACCTCCGCGCTCTCAGGTACACCTCTGACACTCTCAGGGTACCTCTGACACTCCCAGGTACCTCAGACACTCCCAGGTGCACCTCAAACACTCCCAGGTGCACCTCAGACACTCCCAGGTGCACCTCCTGGCACTCCCAGGTGCACCTCTGACACTCCCAGTTACACCTCTGACCCTCCCAGGTACACCTCTGACACTCTCAGGTACAACTCTGACCTCCAAGGTACACCACTGACACTCCCAGGTACACCACTGACTCTCCCAGGTGCACCTTGACACTACCAGGCACCTCTGACACTCCCAGGTACACCACTGCACTGCCAGGTACACCTCAGACACTCCCAGGTATACAACCCAACCTCCCAGGTACACCACTGACACTCCCAGGTGCACCTCTGACACTCCCAGTTACCTCTGACGCTCCCAGGTGCACCTCTGACACTCCCAAGGTACAACTCTGACCTCCCAGGGTACAACTCCTAACCTCCTAGGTACACCTCTGACACTCCTGGTGCTCCTCTGCCACTCCCAGGTACACCTCAGACACTCCCAGTTACACCTCAGACACTCCCAGGTACACCTCAGACACACCCAGGTACACCTCCGACACTCCCAAGTACCTCCGACCTCCCAGGTACACCTCCGACACTTCCAGGTACCTCCGACACTCTCAGGTACACCTCCGACACTCTCAGGTACCTCTGACACTCTCAGGCCTCCTGACACTCCCAGGTACACCTCTGAACTCCCAGGTACCTCAGACACTCCCAGGTACTCCTGAGACACTCCCAGGAACACCTCAGACACTCCCAGGTACACCTCAGTCACTCCCAGGTACACCTCAGACACTCCCAGGTACACCTCAGACACTCCCAGGTACCTCAGACACTCTCAGGTGCACCTCAGACACTCCCAGGTACACCCCAGACACTCCCAGGTACACTTCTAACCTCTCAGGTACACCTCAGACAATCCCAGGAACACCTCAGACACTCCCAGGTGCACCTCAAACACTCCCAGGTGCACCTCAGACACTCCCAGGTGCACCTCAGACACTCCCAGGTGCACCTCCTGACCTCCCAGGTGCCTCTCTGACACTCCCAGGTACACCTCTGACCTCCCAGGTACACCTCAGATTCTCCCAGGTACACCTCAGGACCTCCCAGGTACACCTCAGACACTCTCAGGTACACTGACACTCCCAAGTACACCTGAAACTCCCAGGTACACCTCAGACACTCCAGGTGCACCTCAGACACTCCCAGGTGCAAATCAGACACTCCCAGGTGCACCTCAGACCTCCCAGGTGCTCCTCAGACACTCCCAGGTGCCTCAGATACTCCCCGTGCAACTCGACACTCCCAGGTACCTCAGACACTCCCAGGTACACCTCTGATGCTCCCAGGTACACCTCTGATACTCCAAGGTACCGCTGACACTCCCAGGTACACCTCTGACACTCCCACACCTCTGACACTCCCAGGTACACCCCTGACCTCCCAGGTACTCCTCTGACATTCCCAGGTACACCTCTGACACCTAGGTTCACGCTTGACCTCCCAGGTACACCTCAGACACTGACAGGTACTTCCTATACTCCCAGGTACACCTCCTGACCTCCCTGGAACTCCTCTGCCACTCCCAGGTACACCTCAGACACTCCCAGGTACACCTCAGACACTCCCAGGTACACCTCAGACATTCCCAGGTACACCTCTGACACTTCGGGTACCTCGGACACTCTCAGGTATCCATCTCACACTCTCAGGTACCTCTGACCTCCCAGGTACACCCTCAGACACTCCCAGGTACACCTCAGACACTCCCAGGTACAACTCAGACACTCTCAGGTGCACCTCAGACACTCCCAGGTGCACCTCAGACACTTCAGGTACACCTCAGACACTCCCAGGGTACACCTCAGACACTCTCAGGTGCACCTCAGACACTCCCAGGTACCCCTGACACTCCCAGTACACCTCAGACAGTCCCAGGTACACCCCAGACACTCCCAGGTACACCTCAGACACTGCCAAGTACATCCCAGACACTCCCAGGTACACCTCCGACACTCGGGCCACCTCAGACACTCCCAGGTACACCTCTGACACTCCCAGGTACAACTCTGACACTCTCAGGTACCTGACACTCCCCAGGTACACCTCAGACACTCCAGGTACACCTCAGACACTTCCAGGTACACCTCCGACACTCCCAGGTACACCTCCGACTCTCCCAGGTACACCGCCGACCTCCCAGGTACACCTCCGACATTCCAAGGCCTCTGATGCTCCAGGTACACCTCGATACTCCACGGTACACCGCTGACACTCTCAGGTACACCTCTGACACTCTCAGGTACACACCTCTGACCTCCCAGGTGCACCTCAGACACTCCCAGGGTACACCTTAGAAACTCCCCAGGTACCTCAGACACTCCCAGGTACACTTCAGACACTCCCAGGTGCACCTCCAGACACTCCAGGTGCACATCAGACACTCCCAGGTACACCACTGACACTGCCAGGGTACACCTCAGACACTCCCAGGTATACAACTGACACTCCCAGGTACACCCAACCT
This sequence comes from Homarus americanus, assembly GCF_018991925.1. Classification (NCBI taxonomy): domain Eukaryota; kingdom Metazoa; phylum Arthropoda; class Malacostraca; order Decapoda; family Nephropidae; genus Homarus; species Homarus americanus. Next base: position 4,299 of record NW_024711180.1, on the reverse strand, counting down.
CCCAGGTGCTGACACTCCCAGACACCTCTGACACTCCCAGGTACACCACTGACACTGCCAGGTACACCTCAAGTTGATCGATGACCAGCTGCCTGGGAGTCAATCGTGAGTTGATGCAGACAGAGGTGAGGGATGTCCCGGGGAAGGCCTGGGACGGGAGTAGGAAATCAGTGGCTGGGAGTGTGAGTGTGCAGTGTCAGGGTGTGCCTGGGAGTGCAGAGTTCAGGAATAAAATATACCTGGAAGTGTGCCTGTCGGCTATCTGAGGTGTGCCTCAGGAGTATCGCTTGTTGCCTGGACGTGTGAGGTGAGGTGTCAGAAGAACACCAGAGTGTCGGGAGCCTGAAGATGTCAGAGATGCCTGAGATGTTAAATGTCAGAGAATATGCCTCGGGTGTCAGAGATGTACCTGTGAATATCAGAGGTGTGCCTGTGATCTGTCTAGAGTGTCAGAAGCTGAGGTGTCAGTGGAAATGCAAGTGTCAGAGGTGCCTGGGAAACGTGGAGCCAGCACTGCCTGTCAGTGTCTGGGGTGTATCTGGAGTGTCAGAGTCAGTCAGTGTGCAGGAGTGTCTCAGGTAAGAGTGTCTAGTGCACCAAGGTGTCTGAGAGTGTCTGTGAAGATATGCAGAGGTACCTGGAGGTGTCTGAAGTGCCTGGGGAGTGACTGGGAGTGCCTGGAGATGTTCCTGGGGTGTCTGGCCTGGGAGTGTCTAATTACCTGGTGTCTGAGGCTGCTTGAGCCTGCGTCTGAGACAGCCTGGGAAGTGTGTCAGAGGTGTACCTGAGTGTCGGAGTGAGCAGTGTCCGAGGTGTACTGGGAGGCTGTCTCCTGGGAATGTCTGAGGCCTGGTGAGAATCTAGTCCTGGGGTATTCCAGGAGTGTCAGAGGTGGCCTGAGATGTGCCTCCAGTGTCTGAGGTGGCCTGGGAGCAGTGCCTGGTTGTGGGAGTGTGCCTGGGGTCTGAGGCTGATCTGAGGTGCCTGGAGATACCTGGGGTCAGAGAATACCAGGGGTGTGGGAGGAATGGCCTCAGAGTGAGTGTACCTGTGAATATCCAGAAGTGCCTGTAGTGTCTGAGGTGTGGGAAGGAGTACCAGGGGTGTCGGTAAATGGGAGGCTCAGGCCTGGGAAGTGTGCCTGAGGCTCATGCCTGTCGGGAGGTGCATGTCTGAGTGTGCAAGTGTCTGAGGTACCTGAGATGTGCCTGGGAGTGACCTGTACCTGGGAGTGTCTGAGGTGTGCCTGGGTATCAGAAGTGTGCAGAATGTGCAGGTCCTGAGAGCAAGGAGGTGTGCCACAGTGGAGGTGCTGCAGATGTGCAAGGTGTGCAGGAGTGTCAGGCTGGCTGCCTGGGAAGTCTCAGGTGTAACTGAGGAGATGTCTGAAGTGTACCTGGGGTGAAGGCTCTTTCAGGGGTGTCAGAGGTGTCCCTAGGAGTGTCAGGTTATACCTGGGAATGTGGGGATGCCTGGGGTGTCAGAAGGCTGCACCTGGGAGTGTCCAGAAGGCAATGCCTGGGTGTGTGAAGAGTTCAGGGAGTGTCAGAGATACCTGGGAGTATAGAGAGAATGTGCCTGTCAGTCTGGTGTACCTGGGAGTATCAACATTACAGGTGTGTCAGAAGGAGTACCTGGGGTGTCAGAAGGTGCCTGGGGTGGCTGGGGAGGTCAGAAGGTGTGCCTGGGAGGCAGTGCTGCTTAAGGTGTCAGAGTGTGCCTGGGAGTATCGAGGTGTGCCTGGGGTGTCAGAGGTGCACCTGGGGAGTGTCTGAGTACACCTGGGAGGCTGAGGTGTGAGTACACCTGGGAGTGCACCTGGGGAGTGTCTGGTGCAGAAGTGTCTGGCAAGATGTGATGCCCAGGAGCCTGGGAGTGTCTGGTACCTGGGAAGTCTGAGGAGAAGTCTGGTGTACCTGGGAGGTGTCATGGTGTTCTGGGAGTGTCGAGCCTGAGAGGTGTGCACCAGAGGTGAGTGTGAGGTGTCTGAGTGCCTGTAGTGTCAGAGGCCACCTGAGTGTCAGTGGTGTGCCACCTGAGCGTCAGAAGGTGCACCTGAGTGTCTGTGCACCTGGGTGTCTGAGAGTGCACCTGGGAGTGTTTGTGCATCAGGTGTCTGAGGTCCAGGAAGTGCAGGCTGTGCCTGAGGTGGGGTGTCTGGGGCATGCCTGGGGTGTCGTGTACCTGGGGTGCCTGGGAGTATCACCTGAGAGGGTATACCTGGGGTGTCAATGGGAATGTGCCTGGGAAGTGTCGAAATTTCAAAACGTCAGGTGTACCTAGTACACCTGGGAGTGTCAGGCAAGTGTTGGTGTACCTGGGTGTCCAAGTTACCTGGGGTATCAGAGTTGTACCTGGAATTATCAAGTGCACCTGGGTGTCGTGTGTGCCTGGGGTGTCAGTGCTCAGAGTGTGCAGAGTAGCTACTGAGGTGTACGTGGGTGTCAAAGTCATGCCTGGGGTATCAGGCACCTGGTGTCTGGTGAAACCTGGAGTGTCTAGTGTGCACCCAGGGTGTCCAGTGAGAGTGGTGCTCCTGTGAAATGAAGTGTGGCCTGGGAATGTCTGGGGTGTGGGGAGATGTCTGAGGCTGGGAGATGTCTAGTGTACCTTGGCGTGTTGGAGGTGCCAGGGGTGTCAGGCTGCACCTAGAGTGTCAGGAGATGCCTGGAGAGTGGGTGCCTGGGAGGCAGTGGGAGTTGATGCAAGACAGGATGCCTGGAGGTCAGAGGTATCGGAGAGTACTGCAGAGTGTCAGAGAACAGAGTGAGGCACTTGCAGGTGTGCCTGTCGAGATTGAACCTGGCGGTGTCAGAGGTGATCCGGAAGTGCCTGGGGTATCAGAGATGTGCGCAGGATGTGGAGGTGTGGGAGCATCAGGTGTCTGAGATGCAGGTGTGCCTGGGAAGTCAGGAGTACCTGGGAGTGTTGAAGGCCTGGGGCCTGGGGTGTCTGGGGTGTGCCTGGAATGTCAGAGAATGCCTGCAGGAGTGTCAGAAAACTCCACCTGGTAGTGTCTGGGGTGTGCCTGGGATAAACAGTCAACACACCAGGGTGTAAATGCGCAGTCTGAGTGCCTGAGGCTGCCTGGGAAACCATGGAGTCTGGTCGCCTCCGGAAGTGTCAGAGGTGTACCTGAATGTCAGAGGTGGCCGCCTGTGAAGTGTCTGAGGTGTACTAAGCCAGGAGTGTCGGTGCCTGGGGGGTCAGGAGGTGTGCCTGGGGCGTGAGGTGTGCCTGGGAGTATCGGGGTGTGCCGTGTGTCTGTGGTGTCTTGGGTGTCTGAGGTGTGTCTGGGGTGTGTGGTGTCTTGGGGTGTCTCAGGTGCACCTGGGGTGTCTGGGGTGCACCTGGGGGTGTCTGGTGCACCTGGGGTGTCTGAGGTGGCCTGGGGTGTCTGAGGTGTGCCTGGGGTGTCTGGGGTGTCTGAGTAGTGTCTGGGGTGTGCCTGGGGTGTCTGAGGTGTTCCTGGGGTGTCTGAGGTGTGCCTGGGGTGTCTGGGGGTGTGCCTGGGGGTGTCTGGGGTGTGCCTGGGGAGTGTCTGGGGTGTGCCTGGGGTGTCTGGGTGTGCCTGGGGTGTTGGGGTGTGCCTGGGGGTGTCAGAGGTGTGCCTGGGGTGTCAGAGGTGTGCCTGGGGTGTGAGAGGTGTGCCTTGGGGTGTCAGGGGTGTGCCTGGGGTGTCTGGGGTGTGCCTGAGAGTGTCGGAGGTGTGCCTGGTGTCGGGTGTGCCTGGGGTGTGGAGGTGTGTGCTTGGGGAGTGTCGGGTGTGCCTGGGGTGTCTGGGGTGTGACTGGGGTGTCTGGGTGTGCTGGGGTGTCTGAGGGTATCTGGGGGTGTCAGGTGTGTCTGGTGTCTGGGTTGTCTGGGGTGTCCAGGTGTTGTACCTGGGGTGTCAGGGTGCCTGGGTGTCAGGGGTGTGCCTGGGTGTGTCAGGGGTTCTGGGGTGTCTTGATGTGCGCTTGGAGTGTATCTGTAGTGTCTGGGGTGTGCCTGGGGTGTCTGGTTTTCCTGGGTGTCAGTGCATGGGTGTGTGAGGTGTACATGGGGAGTGTCTGGGGTGTGCCTGGGGTGTCAGGTTGTGCCTGGGAGTGTCAGAGGTGTGCCTTGGGTGTCATGGAGGTGTATGGGAGTGTCAGTGGTGTACCTGGAGTGTCGGAGGTGTCCTGGGGTGTGTGGGAGGTGCACCTGGAGTGTCTGAGGTGCACCTGGGGAGTGTCTGAGAGGTGCACCTGGGAGTGTCTGGTGCTGGGAGTGTCTGAGGTGCACCTGGGGAGTGGCCTCTGTGTACGTAACTTCTAG
>NW_024711179.1:0-36818 GCF_018991925.1 Homarus americanus | reverse complement strand
TTGGCGATAATTTTTTGTTGTAAATAACCCTAAAAAAATCCACACATAAACTTTACTGAGATTCATAAAATATTATACAAGTTAATACAGTTTTTATTTATGAATCTTCCTGTATTTATGCATCAATGATAAAGTTATGCTGAAGATGACATGGGTCCTGGTTATAGATTTGCAGTACGGGAGAACTTTTTTGATAGTCGGGTTGTTCTAAAGCACACACACACACTGACTGTTGTACAATAAACATGGTGTCTTCATTACCATCTTGAGGACATATTCCTCCTGGGAGTAAAACAAACGCCAGCAGACAAGACAAAGAGAACTTCATAATCGTCAAGAGAGTGAAGTGCACTAGTGACAAATACTTCACCCAACTGAGTATATTTGGGGCTAGTGAAGGTGAAGTGTAGCAGGCGTCAACCACTCTAGGTGGGCTGAGCTCTAGAGTGCACGGTGCCTTATGGTGAAACACACACTAGACTCTAGAGTAATTTGCACCTAGACACCGGACGTGACGTGACTCAGACGTGAGTCAAGTGCAGTATGGAAGCTTAATTCATACTTTCTGTATTTTCCTTTTCTAAGTAATCCTTCATAATGCCGCCAGTTTCAATATCCATTAAAATAATAAATCATTTTTTTCCTCATTCACTAGCATTATGTACATTATACTTAAATAAAATTTTAATGCTCAGAAATGAGAATAATGAGTTCTGGATTTTTCATTACAGTTCATTTTACCGTCAGGTGAGATGCACTCTACTATGGTGAAAAACACTCTAGAGTGCATCTCACCTGGTGGTAAAAGGCACTCTAGAGGTGCAAATTACTCTAGTGTGTGTTTCACCATGAGCCACCGTGCACTCTAGAGCCCAGCCCACCTAGAGTGGCTGACGCCTGCTACACCGGCCTCCACTCGCTAAGCTCTGTTCTCAAAGGTTTTACAAGGCGGAAAATTCCCACAGTCAGTCTGTGTCTCCCTCGAGAACAATGCTTTAGTTTCTCACCAACGTCATATGTATATTTTACACACGTATTTTGCATGGTGGTGGCTAAGATGTAGTCAACATGACATTTGAGGTTATCTCTTATGTATGTGCACGGTCTTGTGTCGTGCTGGAGAACGTGTACCACCGGGAAGCTCAGCTGCTGCGGTAATGTGTGAACAAGCACATGGGCGGCGCCTCACTATGAGTGAGTGATGGTCTAGTGTTTACTTCCACACTGTGAGTGTCCCACAACTTTGAGTGTTAACTGACTTTTACTATAATACTAAAGTTGATGCATAATTAATGTGTGATGTACGATGAATATAATGACATCACCTTAATTCTTGATTCAATTATGCCAGTTTGTGTACCCAACTTTATCAAGATTCGGGATCATCACAATAGCATATCACCCTGTTTTACGTACACACACACACACACACACACAAGAAAATGCAAATAGAATGCAACTTCATGCAACATGCTCCATTTACTTTTTCCTGACGTCGTTCTGTCAACACTCGATAACACCTGTTCATGACAGAGCGACCCCTGAACACCGCCATTTACATGTGCAACCCCGTGTTAGGTTAGGTTGTCTGGTGTTGTTCAGTGTGTCTAGAGTTGGTGGCAGTATTTAATGAATTATACATGTACTGCTTCACATCTTGGAGAATTATACAACTACTGCGTCACATCTTGGAGAATTATACATGTACTGCTTCACATCTTGGAGAATTATACAACTACTGCTTCACATCTTGGAGAAATATTATGACGGCGTTACATAAGAGAAGCATTTTAGGAACATCCGACCAGAAGTTTGATTTATTTATTTACCTCATGGGCAAAACAACATAGGCGTGGCTTATGATGTTAAATATTTAAGGCAATTATATACATTAAGGTAGACTACAGGTAGGAAATATTGAAGGATGATGACTTATATTGTGTGAGAGAGACTGTATCCACCTTGTCTCACCTGCACACACACCGTATTATTGTGTGGGAGAAGGAGAGGGAGGGAGAAGGAGGGAGAGAGAGGGAGAAGGAGAGGGAGGGAGAAGGAGGGAGAGAGAGGGAGAAGGAGAGGGAGGGAGAAGGAGGGAGAGAGAGGGAGGGAGGGAGAAGGAGAGGGAGGTTCTTACACTGTACCATCACATGAAGATGGTCCTTTATTTGTATTTAATGACGTTGTTGGAGGGGGATGGGAGAGTGCCAGGCGGAACACCCTGACTTACTGACTCAAATACTGTAGTTGTGACAGAGAAGAAAGACCAGACAATTAAGAGAAAGAAGAAGGGAATAAGCAAGAATACAATTATTCTCATAAATATTACATACAATACCACTTTCTGCCTCATAAGATATGTTGATCAAGTGATCATTTGTGGTCAAGTTTTCCAGTTACCTGAGATAACCTGAGTTGATCATCATTTGTAGCTTTCTTTTCATCCTTTCTATGTTGCCTGCATCTTTACTTTCTCTTAGTTCCCCTCTCAGGTCCTTTGCTTTCGTTCCGGTTTTCTTTGCAGATTTTTGTGATGCTACTCAACGGTTTTCCACGCCCTTGAGCTCTCTCTCTCTCTCTCTCCAGGTCCTTTACAGTTCTTCCACAAAACCTCTCAGAAAAATATCGTCGTTTCCTGAATTGTATATTGTATAGGTTTCAGGTACCGAGGGTGAGAGTTGAACAACACACACACACACACACACACACACACACACACGTACCATTATTTCCACATATTTTCCTTGTATGAATAATAGCAATAAGAAAATAATGGCTCCTCGGCTAGTGGGTAGAGGATCTCGTTTTTCTTGTGGTTCTGTTTATATTTTTTCACGAAACGACTTCCTGAGCCGAGGCTTCCTAGGCGGGGATATGGAAGAATCTTGTGTATTGAGCGAGGAAGTGTATTGTGTGTCTTGGTGAGGGGTATTTCCTCGTGTGGGTTAAAGTATATGTGTTTGGGTGTATGAATGTATAGTGTGTGTATAAATGTAGATGTGGACATTGAATAGTGTATAATTGTATAGATATGTAATGTGTAAATAGGTTTGAGTGTGTATGAATGTATAGATATGTTATGTGTAAATAGGTTTGAGTGTGTATGAATGTATAGATATGCAATGTGTATATATGTTTGAGTGTGTATGAATGTATAGATATGTAATGTGTATGTATGTTTGAGTGTGTATGAATGTATAGATATGTAATGTGTATGTATGTTTATGACCAAGAGAGTTTATAGAAGCATTATCGTGTATATCCAGGATAAGAAAGATGACTAATATGCATAATTCTGTAACAAGAGATAGGTTTATACCTTACATTTAAACAGGTGATGACTTATATGTAATAGCTCTCTCGCTTTTGTTGAGGTTTGCAGTGTGTGTTGGAAGCCTGTATGAGTTCAATTATCCTCAAGCCAGACAGGTTGATCCAGGGAGGCGATTCAGGTTTATTTATATTGATACAGAATTAAAAAAAAAATCCTATAAGAAGTTTCTTTAAGGATTCTTTCTTTAAGGGCATTAGCCCACCCGGGCACGGGTCATTTTTAATGACCCACATCAAGGCCCGGGGGGCGAAAATATAATAAAACAATAATAATAATAATTATGCCAATGATGATGATAATGGTAATAATAATAATAATAATAGTAATAAATTAATATAAATATATTTAATAAATAACAATTATAATAAAAGAAAATAATAACAATAATAATAATAATAATAATAATAATAATAATAATAATAAAATTAATAACAATATTTAAAAAAAATTATAATAAAAGAAAATACACATACAGTAATAATAAAAGTCTATAAAAATTATAAATAATCATAATAATAATAATACCCCCCTGTAATAATAAAGAGCCATTAATAAATTCAAAAACAAAAAAATTTAAATATCAATAGTGAGAAATGATATATGTATGTTGTGTTGTTAATAGTAAGAGTAACAATTAAGACCCTGCAATTGTGTGTAAATGAGGCAGAAAGTCAGATCAGCAACCTGGGACTTGGTCACAATTTTTTTGATGCCATATGGCAGCAGGGTCTACCATTAGACAACACATTATGCTTCCAATATCTTCCCAGATGGTAGTACCTCCCTGTTTGTGAAATGGTTTAATCAAGAGTAAATAGATCTGTGGTAAAGTTGCAGGTAGAGTGTGAATAAAGCTTAGAATGGATCTTATAGGAAATAGAGTTCAGTATACCAAGTCTCTGGTAGACAAGAAGGTGAGGGTTTGGGTGGTTCAGTTTGGGACGGCCCGTGTGAGGGAACCAGTGACTCTTATAGTACAACACCTTGGCTACCACACTGAGTAAGAATCACCAAAACCATCCCATGTGTAATACTCTCAGGTGACCTACAACCATGGTGACTCTTGTCTCAGTATATGTTGACTAGTACTATCTGAAGCCAGACTATATCAGAACATTACTAATGGCGACTTTGAAGTTGATTGGCTTATTATAATGATGACAATAATATTAAGGAACAATAACAAACGAAGAGAGAAATTAGGTATATAAATTATTTCTCTTTAATGTTTGGTTTATGACTTTATGGGTTGAATTTAAGACATAAAACACATTCCTCTCTGCATGGAATAGGTTTATTGCCTCTTACGTCGGTTTATGGCAGATTTATTTACTTATTTAGTGGTTGGCGGCAGCAGTCACGTGACATCATGAAGGTCATCACAACGTAATGTTTTAATACTGTTTGCCGTGTTAATACAGTTCGTCTTAAATCTGTTAGTACGGAATTAACTGGAAATACAGTAAGGATTACAACATAAGCGTGGTGTGTGTTTGGTCGCGTGTGTGGGGACCTGTTGATGAAGATCGAGGCAGAAGTTAAATGAGATTCTCACTTAAACTCTGAGTTACTCGAGAGTTCACGACTGCTGCCGAAATTGACCAAGTTAGGATGACCCGAGAGACCAAGGATTAGGGGGTAGGTCTGGTCAGCGTAACGGGGGAGGGGGGGGTGTCGGGGCTCAGGGACTTCTGGGGTCAAAGGGTAACTCGGGTCAAGGTGAGGCTTGGGTAGTTGTGGGAACGGCTGAGGTCATTATCTGAAATGAACCAGAGTGAACAAAGACGGCTTGAGAGAGAGGGTGAGAGAGAGACGTGGTCAAAGAAGTTATTAACCTAGAACGAGTATTTTTTTTTCTTTACCTCGGCTCTGTCCTTCAGCTCTCACCCTTAGCCCTCATCCTCACCCCTCTCACCCCTCCCTCTCAACTTTTATCCTCGGCCCTCTCCCTCACCCTAACTCTCACTCCTCCCTCTCAGCCCTCACCTCAGACCTTGGGACAGCTACCTGGGTCAGTAATAGATCTCAGGTAGGATCTGTGTGACGCACCTGGTAAGTCCCCCACCATCATGCTTATGGTTGCTGCTGTTACTGTTACTGCTGTTAATATTGTTACTGTTGCCGCTGTTACTGTGGTGTAATAATGGTCAGCATGCTCGTCTGGTAAGCGAGCGGAGCCGGGTTCGATCCCCGGGCAGGGTGAAATTATGGGCAAGTGTCTTTAAGCCATTTGCCTCTGTCTACCCAGCAGTAATTGGGAACCTGGATGTTAATCGATTTGCGGATCGTGTTCCAGGGTAATGGTGAGCCAGTGCAGTTGGCGAATTGTCCGGTCTTCTTGGACTATTCCTTGACACTGAATCATGCAGCTCGTTAACTCAGGGTGTGGTTGTTGTGTTGGCGACAGCTTCTACACCTTTAACAGATTCACGCCTAGTTAGTCCTTGGGTCGGCCATCCTCGGTAACACGAAGAGCAACCATTATTATTTTAGTGTTGTTGATGCGGTTATTGATAGTTTTGTTGTTATTGTTGATGCTGGTGTTTGTGGTGATAACTACTGCTGTTGGCTGTTGTGTCTATTCTTCTTTATCGTGGCATTTTATGAGGAACTGGACGAGTACAATGCCATATATATTATCATGACGGTTTTCTTGTTCTATATTGGTGATAAATGTCTTAAAATTAGGTTAGTTTAGGTTAGTTTAGTTTACTTTAGGTTAGGTTGACAGTCTTAATTGGTATGGATCTATAGGGATCTGGCAGCATGTCTGGACTGTTTCATCAACCTCCTTTTGTGTGCTTATTTGGCTTTTGTGGCGCCTTACAGTGAGATATGGTTTTAAATCTCTCTCTCTCACAGTTGGTAGTGGTAAAGAGCTCAAACACGTTTCTGATGATAATGATACAACTTTTTCTTGTGAGTGTTTCAACCTGCACGAGAAGTTCCTTGTTTATATTCCTCTTTTATTCTCTTTTATTTGTCTTTCTCCTAATTACTACGTGTCATTTTTATTGCTGTTCTTCTTATTATTTTCTTCCCGGTGATCATCTCGTTATCTTCACTTTGTATGAGGTGACTTGGGGGGGGGTCTCCAGGGATGTTTATATACCGCTGAAGAAAGGACACGACACACACTGACGCCAGAGAGCCACACATCAAGGAAAGTTATCACATAATGATATATGTTGCTTTAATTAATGAGTTAATGTTGTATTTTATACCATAGGAAAGCAAGAGCGACAACCACCAGACTGTGTAATTTGTCAGATTTATTGTTTGTTTTAACTCACAATTACCACAAAACACAATAACATTTAACGGTAATTTCACAGTCCCTCTACACATTATGTTGACATTAGCTTAATTACCCCAATTGAAGGTAATATAAATGATGCATGAGTTTGTATTGTCATAAGTCATCACTAATGGTACGTTAATTATCATGTATATTTGCTTAACCATTGTCCAGGACTCCTCGATTCCTAGTGAGAGAAGTGATCAGTTTCCATCAGCAACAATGTCCATTTAACATCCTTGAAGCTTACCATTTAAATTTAATTAACCCTTCAGTAATTTTCACCCAGATGCTTATTTAATCAAGTTACGATTATCGTGTGGAATTTAATTAACTTTTCCGTCATTTTCTTCTCGACTTTTACTGGATCAAGTTATTCGCGTCATATATTTTCCAGATAATTAAAAAAAAATCTAACCTCCCTCACCAGACACCGGCCAACCTAAATGATATCAACAACTGACCTTTTATCACGTAAGACAATTAACCTTCATAAAAGCATTAATAATTTGTCTTTAATAATGGCTTGTTTTATTTTACCAAGATCATAAAGAGGAAACAATACCCAGCAATGGGTTGAAGGAGCTAATTATAATAACAGGCGAGGGAGGACTAGTTGCCCCGGGGTCTAACGCACGAGAGCTGGTGTATTGGTCCTCTGGGAGGCGTAAAGGAGAGGCCACGACTCTCACAGGTAAACTTAAAGGCAAAGAGATCAAAAACATGAAAGGCTATAAGAAATAATAGTAAATCAGTGCAGGTGTGAGAAGGTGGTACACCATTACTGTTATTTATGGTGGTATTGTAGTGTTTACTTATGGTAGTATTGTAGTGCTTACTCATGGTGGTATTGTAGTGTTTACTTATGGTGGTATTGTAGTGTTTATGGTGGTATTGTAGTGTTTACTTATGGTAGTATTGTAGTGTTTACTTGTGGTGGTATTGTAGTGTTTACTTATGGTGGTATTGTAGTGTTTATTTATGGTGGTATTGTAGTGTTTACTTGTGGTGGTATTGTATTGTTTACTTATGGTGGTATTGTAGTGTTTACTTATGGTGGTATTGTAGTGTTTACTTATGGTGGTATTGTAGTGTTTACTTATGGTAGTATTGTAGTGTTTACTTATGGTAGTATTGTAGTGTTTACTTGTGGTGGTATTGTAGTGTTTACTTATGGTGGTATTGTAGTGTTTACTTGTGGTGGTATTGTATTGTTTACTTATGGTGGTAGTGTAGTGTTTACTTATGGTGGTATTGTAGTGTTTATTTATGGTGGTATTGTAGTGTTTACTTATGGTGGTATTGTAGTGTATACTTATGGTGGTATTGTAGTGTTTGCTTGTGGTGGTATTGTAGTGTTTACTTATGGTGGTATTGTAGTGTTTACTTATGGTGGTATTGTAGTGTTTACTTGTGGTGGTATTGTAGTGTTTACTTATGGTGGTATTGTAGTGTTTACTTATGGTGGTATTGTAGTGTTTACTTATGGTGGTATTGTAGTGTTTGCTTGTGGTGGTATTGTAGTGTTTACTTATGGTGGTATTGTAGTGTTTACTTATGGTGGTATTGTATGTTTGCTTGTGGTGGTATTGTAGTGTTTACTTATGGTGGTATTGTAGTGTTTACTTATGGTGGTATTGTAGTGTTTACTTATGGTGGTATTGTAGTGTTTACTTATGGTGGTATTGTAGTGTTTACTTATGGTGGTATTGTAGTGTTTACTTATGGTGGTATTGTAGTGTTTACTTATGGTGGTATTGTAGTGTTTGCTTGTGGTGGTATTGTAGTGTTTACTTATGGTGGTATTGTAGTGTTTACTTATGGTGGTATTGTAGTGCTTACTTGTGGTGGTATTGTGGTGTTTGCTTGTGGTGGTATTGTGGTGTTTGCTTGTGGTGGTATTGTGGTGTTTACTTATGGTGGTATTGTAATGTTTATTTGTGGTGGTATTGTAGTGTTTACTTATGGTGGTATTGTAGTGTTTACTTATGGTGGTATTGTTGTGTTTGCTTGTGGTGGTATTGTGGTGTTTACTTATTGTGGTATTGTAGTGTTTACTTATGGTGGTATTGTAGTGTTTGCTTGTGGTGGTATTGTAGTGTTTACTTATGGTGGTATTGTAGTGTTTACTTATGGTGGTATTGTGGTGTTTACTTGTGGTGGTATTGTAGTGTTTACTTATGATGGTATTGTAGTGTTTATTTGTGGTGGTATTGTAGTGTTTACTTATGGTGGTATTGTATTGTTTACTTATGGTGGTATTGTAGTGTTTATAAAGTGTTATTTGCTTTAGTTTGTTCGAGCTGTGTATCCGGCTGGTCAGATTAGATAGAACCTAACCTAACCTAACACACTGTGTAATATAATGTTAACTGTAGCATTTAGAATTAACACAGGTAGTCAAATTTTTATCACTGCGGACGATACAATGCACTTAAAAAAAATACTCTTTCGCGAAAAAAATCCACCCGAGCAGAAAAGGCGAGGATTAGGTTGATTAATCCCGGCCAGAAATAGAAAAAAAATCCCTGTAATTTTTTTTGAGTTGTTGGGAGGATTAGCGACTAATTCCAAGTAAATCTCTGATATTTCCCTTTTTCTCGGATAAAGTTGTAAATTATTCCGAGATAAAACTCACGAGAACAGGTAGTGAGAGTTGTGAGTTGTTGGTGGAGGAAGATTACAAGTGAGGATCATCCCACTACACAACACCTGCCACACTTTCATTACAACAGTATCCCGGTGTTAGTCATAAAGGCACGCCAGCACAGTGATATTTTCGGAAAAAATGTGTTGTTTAATGTTGATATTTAAGATGCAAGAACCATAACCATATGACTGGTGCTCTTATATAATGAAAATGTGCAGCTGACACCACCAAAATGAGTTTACTTTATTATTATTAACTAATCTGCAAATAGAGTTTAACAATGTTCATATTATTATTTTGTTTACATCTAATACAGTTAACATTTATTATAACGGGTATGGCATAATACTGCTACTAATGATAATTATAATAACAATAATGATAATAATAATAATATTAATAATAATGATAATGGTAATGACAATAATAGTAACTACAACAACAACAATAATAATAATAATAATAATAATAATAATAACGATGATGATGATGATGACACACACACACCTTGACGAAGCTCTTCACTTATATCAATAAGTTCATCTGTACATTGTCCTCGTAGCCTCCAGTCTTAATCTATACCTTTATGACGTGGGTTATGGTCGTGGGTTGTGGGTCGTATTATGGTCGTGGGTCGTAAAAGTTGATAGGTCATTTACTGTTATTACCAAACACCTCTCTCTCTCTCTCTCTCTCCAGAAATATGAGAAGAACCATCGAACTGCAGACAAATTCCCTTGAGCTTTACCTAATCTTATTCTTTTTCTCTCCTTCCTTTCTCTCTTTCTCTTTCTCTCTCTTTCCAGATATCCAAATTTGCTTTTGGTTAGTCGTGAATTATATTGGTAAGAAAAACCATCACTTTGTAAGATTATGCTGTGAGCTTTACATAAGTTATCGGGGGAATGTGGGACACATCGGAGGTACTGAAGAATTACGGTTAACTCGCTTGATATTGCTTTTGAGAGAGAGAGAGAGAGAGAGAGAGCTACCTCCTCCACCACATCACCACAATGCTGACCATCCTAGCTACCACACCACCATAACGTTGACCATTCTAGGTACCTCACCACCCCATAACACTGACCGTCCTAGCTTCCACACCACCACAGCGCTGGTCCCTCACAATTGAACTTAACTCACGGTAGTTTCTCCTCCTTTCAAGGGCATCACTGAGAAAAATCTAAGCCATCTGAGAGTGTTGAAGATACACCTCACCACCAAGGAGAAACACTTTATGTAACATAGTGTCCAATTCTCTATAATACGGACTGCTTTGTTTACGTGTGGCCGAGAAATAGTGCAGCGGGAGTGTGTTTAAAGATTCTCAGTTTACTGTTTATGAGTTTACTGAAATGTGAGACTAAAAAAGAATTATCTAAGAGCATCTTATAGTTGTTTGTAGATATACACTTTGTTTACTTATATATATATATATATATATATATATATATATATATATATATATATATATATATATATATATATATATATATATATATATATATATATATATATATGTGTGTGTGTGTGTGTGTGGCTAAAATAAAATTATAGGAAGATTGGATTAGTTATATAAATACTTGGAGTTGAATTATCACAAAAGAAGATCAATTTATCGTCAATATACTTTGAGCTTTACTATTTTAAAAGATCAAATATATTGCCTTTATATAAATACTTTAAGTTTACTAATATATGTAACTAAACGTAAATCATCCTAAAGGAAACTGAAATTGATAGTGTATATATTTATCCTCAAATGTCTACAATAACTGTAGTTGTGTTGCAGTAAAAGGAGAACGTTTATTGTTGTTCAGGAGAGGCTATGAGGGTCACAAGTCACTGCAACCGTTTAATTTTTTAACACAACAAACACGGGAGCCTTAGTGCCTGGCTATATACTACTGTTATACTAGAGAGAGAGAGAGAGAGAGAGAGAGACAACATTTCCACCAAGACTCACATAAGAAACAGAAGGTTCAGTTTACAATCGAATTTCCAATAACAATCACAGTTAACGTTTTCTCAACCCGAGATTAAGCAGTTGTCATACCGAGTTATATACATATTTTGTTTCTGTATGATGATGATACCTGGTGTATGTGTGTGTGTGGGGAGGGGGGGGAGACAGCTCAAATTAAAACAATATATTTTAAGTACACTCTTTTTCCGTATTTAGATTAAAAAAAAGCGACAACTTATGGATTGGAAATGTTTGAACATTATACTTATTAGTATATAATAATTGGTGGGAAAGGTCAAGTATGATTCGTTTATAAACACCGACGTCAACACTCTAGCCTCAGGGTATCACCAGGTCAGTAGCACTAATTCTCACGGGTGAAAAATATAAAAAACAAAAGCTATAATTATATTCCTTTTCTGCAGGTTGTTGGTCTCTGGGGAAATTAGGAGTGATAAATGACTTTCATCAATTTATAGAGAACAGATGAAGGAATTCCCCGCCAGGTGAGATAACCTGACCTTCTCTAATTAATGAAACCAACAGCCGCTCTTAATGGATTTATTGTCTGAACCAAAACAATTAAAGTGAAACAAGGATGAAGTCAATAGCCGTCATCAATACCAGGTTTTAGAGGACAAAATCATAACAGATTCACAAGTAGTGTGTGTGACGAAGTCTGTCATTCTCCCCAAAGTATTGATCATAACAACACCACGGCCACACATCACCACCACCGAGTGACATTGAATGTAACACCTACAATAATTACTTTGAAATTAATTAAATTTAATAATGCTTATTGGTTCACAATGAAGGGCATATTAACATAGTTCACCATTGTATAAACTAGCGAAGATATATATAAAGTTCTTATAATATCCGAGCAGGATAGGACTCGGAGCAACGGATTCAAGTTAGATAAGTTTAGGAGGGAGATAGGAAGGAACTGGTTCACAAATAGGGTGGTGGACGAGTGGGACAAGCTTAGCAACTTTGTAGTAAGTGTGGGAACTCTGGAAAGTTTCAAAAGGAGGCTAGATAGATTCATGGATGATAGAGAGCGGTAGTAACTCTCGACAGGAGCTGCCATGCACAGGCCAACCAGCCTATTACAGACTCCTTAATTTCTTATATATATATATATATATATATATATATATATATATATATATATATATATATATATATATATATATATATATATATATATATATATATATATATATATAAAGGCCTGGGACTTAGGGATAGAAATCCCTTACCAGGCTAATCAGGATCTTAATATAGGAAAGTCAAGGACCATGGTTTTCCGAGGAATAACAAACAACCGTTAGAGATTGGCATCTCTTTACTATAAAAATATAACACAAAACTCTGACACCACTCAACAAACATCAAATAATTACGGGAGTCAAACAATTAATGGAAGCAACAATTAAAGGAATCAAACAAATAATAGAATCGAACAATTTATGGAATCAAACAATTAAATGGAGTCAACAATTGATAGAATCGAACAATAAAGGGGAGTCAGCAATTAATGGAATCAAACAATGAACAAATATTTCCTACGGCAGTGGCCCTGGGGGAAGGTTCTGGAACGCGGTGATGCACACTCAGGGCAGGGAAGCGTCCATTCACTCCACACTCAGCAACGTCTTGAAAAGGCAGGAGAACACCGGGGCACCGACGGAAGGTGATGAACTGATGGTCGTGGTATGCGGTAGTGGTAGATGACCAGAGAGTTGGCAGTTGATAGGTGAAGGTCTGGGAACACAGCCCACGAGTCCAGGACCTATGATGAGATCACAGCCAGAATTTGACGGACAGCAGGGTAGCTAGATACTGACGGTATGGCGGCTGGGTTGAATCTGCCCGCGGCGGAGAGGGTTGCTGCCGTTATCACCTCCGTCCAACCACCCCAAGTGTCGTATGCACCAGCAAACGAGCGAGTTAGCAACGGTAACTAGCCGGAGGATCGTTTCCGCCCTTACAATATATATATCTTGATAAAATCACACGGGAAAATGGAAACAACGGAGCACCTTAGCTTTCGTCTTTATTCAAGACATCTTCAGAGGCAACTGGATTACATGGACAGAGAGAGGCTTAAATATACAGGGTGACCTTAAAAACATGAGGTCAGGTCATAATGATGTCATCCACTAATCCCCACACCAACACACACGTAGAGGAGCTTAAGAGAAGGGGGGTGACGTGACTAGTCAGGTCAGGTCAAAAATAAGGGACCCACAAAATAACTATCATACATCTAGATCAAAGGTTTTCAAAGCATTTTTAACCTTGGGCCACTGACAAATAAATTTATGTAACATATTGTCAATTTTGAACTGACCATCACTAAGGTTTATTGATTTTAATTCCTACAGTCTGTACTCACCCCTGAAGATGTAAATTACACGAAAGCGCTTGGGAACTTCGTGTTTTCTTTTTCCTTGTGGTTATCAGCATATACCTGGATCACGCGCACCTACAGTGATTTATTTGCAAGATATATATATATATATATATATATATATATATATATATATATATATATATATATATATATATATATATATATATTATTTCCTGTAGTAGTTTGAAAGTTCCTGATATTAGTAAAACTATTTCATTCAAAAACCTTGTACGAGCAATAGGTAACTGAGACGGCTATGGTGTTGATGAACGCCGATGAGACTACCTCCCTTGTACTCATTATTATCGGTGGGAAAACTAGGGTAAAGAAATTCATATAGCGTCTAGTCGTCCAGTATTCCAAATGCCTTTCACTTAACTTACGATAATGGCCTCCCTGGGGTCCAAATAGTGACGCGTCCTTACCATGATGGTCAGCCAGCTCTCTCTCATCTCCGTGTAGTCTGGGAGAGGATTGCACTACCTCCGGCCACCTGCTACTTACCAGGAATGGGACGCTTGTCACTGTGTTAATACCAGGGGCAAATCCCGGGACTTGTAATTTGCTACAATTGTTGGGGTTTATGGTCACATTTGCAAATACTGTATTCAGCAGGCGAGGTGCGGACGTTGTTGAGGGGGGCGTGACTCTGTGCTGTACTGTACCGTACATGGCCTCCCACAGTGACCTCGACTGGTTACGGTAAGTGGGGAGCAACTCAACGATAGGGAGGCGGCAGTAGAGACCCACAAACACGCCCCGAACACAGTACTGTATAGTCTCCGAGGTGTCAAGGGGATGGTGTTACCGTCTGGCATTATAGATATGATAATCCCGAGGCGCTCTCAGTCCACCTAGCTGTAATTGGGGAAGTGAAGGCGGTTGAGTGCAGTCTTGGCTACACGGCCTCCTTTACTTTCCGAAGACATGCTATGTAGTGTGCCGTATCCACACTGTCCCTAACTGGCAGCCATGTCTATGGGACTCACTATCACTTTTTCACAATTGAGTAACTACTCGAACACCTTCAGACAATCGCTCTTCTTAGGCAAAGGGTGGTCAGGCAGGAGCCCGACAGCTGCCACAGATCGCTGGACTTTAATGTAGCACAAAATGTCCGACACAGCTTACACGAAACAGATGACGATCCAAACATTTTCAGTTCGTAATTCGCTAATCCGTGGCCAACTGAGCTATAGCGTGAAGTGCTCTTAAAACTCCACATACCTGCCGCCTCGCATGCTGTAAAAACATACAATGCTCCGGAAACGAACCAAATATTTTGTAAACGACTCTAAAGTATTTTAACGAGGGTTTTACATCATCAGTAAACAGAAAGGTATTAAACCTTCAGCAAACATTGTATATGCATACTGCATGAAATATGACCTATAATGTTGTTAACACTGAACAAACTGAAAAAGACTTAAAAGAATAATATTTCTTTTTGCAACCGACCTTTTTACACATCACTTTAGCTCGTGTTGTTATACAATACTGTTGTTAGGGTAATGTTTTAATATTTGCAAGACGAATGTGAATTTGTTGTCATCCGGTATAACTTACTGTACACTCCCATACTTAGTGTACATTATGTAAGAGAAAATAAACAGTTATAAACAGTAAGATAAACAATAAAAGTAAAAGTAAATTGTCCTTTTACAGATAAAGTTTACTGCAACACGAGGCAACTTCACTCAGCTGATCGTACGCGGGTGGACGGTGAGGCGAAGGAGTTCTTCTCTGGCTGGTTCACACGGGGATGATGATTACTGCCTTCCTGTGTATCGTCTGCTCTGCCTCCTCCTTATTTCCACTTTCACGGGTATTGTTTTTTCTTTCTGTTTTCGATTTTGTTTTATTATTTGTATTTTTAACTAAATATTTTCCAGATATTTTGGTTATCTAATACTTTCAAATATGTGAAATTTGGATATATGAGATAGCGCTGAGACAAGGGCGTTAAGGCCGATGTAACCCGTATATAGGGTCACAGTTAGCCATGACTAGTTCTCCATAATGCCCACACACCCATAGTACCCACACACTATCCACACACTACCCACACACTCACACAAGGAGATACAGTGATATAAACTGCTGTACCTAAATATTATGTAACTCAAAATATATTCCCAAAACAGCACGTTTACAGTTGAAAATATTAAAAGCATAAATAATACAAACAAAATCAATTAATATGTTTTTTATTATTTTTAAATATCAGAAAAGATGGGTCAACGCTTCTTGTTGTTCTTTGACTTTTTCCCGGTGAAGATGTAGTCTCCCCATGGCAGGTACTGGTCCTTTTGTACATGGCAGAAAGTGGTAGTTTCCTTCTTCTTCTTGTTGTTTTGAGGTTTAGTGTGCTTTGTGGTCTGCAGTTTGTTAGATCGGGGGCCCTTCTCCTTCACCTGGCAAGGCTTCACCTCAACCTTTGAAACTTTTGTTACAGTGCGTCGGAACACCATTGTGATTTACTGACACTAACAGCTCTCTCACTGAGGTCAAATCAAAATTTGACCATACAGAAAGAATTACGGTTTAATAAGGTTGGAATTTAAAGAAATTGACAACAAAATGAAGCTCTGTTTATCACTATAGTGTTGAGGACTGGTGTTTGTAGAGATGATGGATGGTGTTATAATATGTAGTGATGATGGATGGTGTTATATGTAGTGATGAAGGATGGCGTTATATGTAGTAATGATGGATGGTGTTATATGTAGTGACGATAGGAGGGTAATATATGTAGTGATGATGGATGGTGTTATATATAGTGATGATGCATGATGATATATGTAGTGATGATGGTTGGTGTTATATGTAGTGATGCTGGATGGTGTTATATGTAGTGATGATGGATAGAGTTATATGTAGTGATGATGGATGATGTTATATATAGTGATGATGGGTGGTGTTATATATAGTGATGTTGGATGGTGTTATATGTAGTGATGATGGATGATATTATATGTAATGATGATAGGATGGTTCTATATGTAGTGATGGATGGTGTTATATGTAGTGATGATGGATGATGTTATATGTAGTGATGATAGTGATGCTGGATGGTGTTATATGTAGTGATGATGGATAGAGTTATATGTAGTGATGATGGATGATGTTATATGTAGTGATGATGGGTGGTGTTATATGTAGTGATGTTGGATGGTATTATATGTAGTGATGATGGATGATATTATATGTAGTGATGATAGGTTGGTTTTATATGTAGTGATGATGGATGTTGTTATATGTAGTGATGATGCATGATGTTATATGTAGTGATGATGGGTGGTGTTATATGTAGTGATGCTGGATGGTGTCATATGTAGTGATGATGGATCGTGTTATATGTAGTGATGATGGATAGTGTTATATGTAGTGATGATGATGGATGGTGTTATATGTAGTGATGTTGGATGGTGTTATATGTCGTGATGGATGGTTCTATATGTAGTGATGGTGGATGGTGTTATATGTAGTGATGATTGATCGTGTTATATGTAGTGATGATGGATAGTGTTATATGTAGTGATGATGATGGATGGTGTTATAAGTAGTGATGATGAATGTTGTTATATATAGTGATGAAGGATGGTGTTAGTGAAGATTGTGAAGTGAGATGTAGTGAAGATTGTGAAGTGAGGTGTAGTGAAGATTGTGAAGTGAGATGTAGTGAAGATTGTGATGTGAGATGTGGTGAAGATTGTTAAGTGAGATGTAGTGAAGATTGTGAAGTGAGATGTAGTGAAGATTGTGAAGTGAGATGTAGTGAAGATTGTGAAGTGACATGTAGTGAAGATTGTGAAGTGAGATGTAGTGAAGATTGTGAAGTGAGATGTAGTGAAGATTGTGAAGTGAGATGTAGTGAAGATTGTGAAGTGAGATGTAGTGAAGATTGTGAAGTGAGATGTAGTGAAGATTGTGAAGTGAGATGTAGTGAAGACTGTGAAGTGAGATGTAGTGAAGATTGTGAAGTGAGATGTAGTGAAGATTGTGAAGTGAGATGTAGTGAAGATTGTGAAGTGAGATGTAGTGAAGATTATGAAGTGAGATGTAGTGAAGATTGTGAAGAGAGATGTGGTGAAGATTGTGAAGTGAGATGTAGTGAAGATTGTGAAGTGAGATGTAGTGAAGATTGTGAAGTGGGATGTAGTGAAGATTGTGAAGTGAGATATAGTGAAGATTGTGAAGTGAGATGCAGTGAAGATTGTGAAGTGAGATGTAGTGAAGATTGTGAAGTGAGATGTAGTGAAGATTGTGAAGTGAGATGTAGTGAAGATTGTGATGTGAGATGTAGTGAAAATTGTGAAGTGAGATGTAGTGAAGATTGTGAAGTAAGATGTAGTGAAGATTGTGAAGTGAGATGCAGTGAAGATTGTGAAGTGAGATGTAGTGAAGATTGTGAAGTGAGATGTAGTGAAGATTGTGAAGTGAGATGTAGTGAAGATTGTGAAGTGAGATATAGTGAAGATTGTGAAGTGAGATATAGTGAAGATTGTGAAGTAAGATGTGGTAAAGATTGTGAAGTGAGATGTAATGAAGATTGTGAAGAGAGATGTAGTGAAGATTGTGAAGTGAGATGTAGTGAAGATTATGAAGTGAGATGTAGTGAAGATTGTGAAGTGAGATGTAGTGGAGATTGTGAAGTGAGATGTTGCGAAGATTGTATTGAAATTGAGATGTAGTGAAGATTGTGTAGTGAGATGTAGTGAAGATTGTGAAGTGAGATGTAGTAAAGATTGTGAAGTGAGATGTAGTGAAGATTGTGAAGTGAGATGTAGTGAAGATTGTGAAGTGAGATGTAGTGAAGATTGTGAAGTGAGATGTAGTGGAGATTGTGAAGTGAGATGTAGTGAAGATGTGAAGTGAGATGTAGTGAAGATTGTGAAGTGAGATGTAGTGAAGATTGTGAAGTGAAATGTAGTGAAGATTGTAGAAGTGAGATGTAGTAGAAGATTGTGAAGTGAGATGTGATGAAAGGTGTGAAGTGAGAGGATGTAGTGAAGATTGTGAAGTGAGATGTAGTGAAGATTGTGAAGTGAAGTGTAGTGAAGATTGTGAAGTGAGATGTAGTGAAGATTGTGAAGTGAGATGTAGTGAAAGGTGTGAAGTGAGATGTAGTAGGTGTGAAGTGAGATGTGGTAAAAGATTGTGAAATTGAGATGTAGTGAAGATTGTGAAAGTGGAGATGTAGTGAAGATTGTGAAGTGGTCTTAGTGAAGATTGTGAAGTGAGATGTAGTGAAGATTGTGAAGTGAGATGTAGTGTGAAGATTGTGAAGTGAGATGTAGTGAAGATTGTGAAGGAAGTGAGATGTAGTGAAGATTGTGAAGTGAGATGTAGTGAAGATTGTGAAGTGAAGGATGTAGTGTAGAAGATTGTGAAGTGAGATCTGAAGATTGTGAAGTGAGATGTAGTGAAGATTGTGAAGTGAGATGTGGTGAAGATTATGAAGTGAGATGTGGTGAAGATTATGAAGTGAGATGTAGTGAAGATTGTGAAGTTAGATGTAGTGAAGATTGTGAAGTAAGAAGTGGTAAAGATTGTGAAGTAAGATGTGGTAAAGATTGTGAAGTGAGATGTAGTGAAGATTGTGAAGTGAGATGTCGTGAAGATTGTGAAGTGAGATGTAGTGAAGATTGTGAAGTGAGATGTAGTGAAGATTGTGAAGTGAGATGTAGTGAAGATTGTGAAGTGAGATGTAGTGAAGATTGTGGAGTGAGATGTAGTGAAGATTGTGAAGTGAGATGTAGTGAAGATTGTGAAGTGAGATGTTGTGAAGATTGTGAAGTGAGATGTAGTGAAGATTGTGAAGTAAGATTATAAAGTAAACTGTAGTAATTGAGGTGAAACGAACGCGGGTTATTCTGTAGTGTATCCGTGTCTTGTTAACGTGGAACCAACATGGCGGTGGTTCTCAATATAGATACGTTATTTTGCCAGGAATTTCTGTCAAAACGAAATATTAATCAACCATATTTAGCCTAAATTAACCTAGCGGCTTTATTATATATTCTAAGATGTTTAAGTTGGATAGATCAGATCAGGTTAGGTTAAGTCAGGTTGGGTTAGTTTTGTTAATTTTGCCACATAGAGGCTAGTTTATTGTGCCCCCCATACTCATCCTGTGAGCGGTAGCGCAAAGAGATTACAAAGTGGTGTTAGATGAGGTAGGTGGTTAAGTTAAGTTTCAATAGGTTAGGTTAGATTACGTCAGGTTGGGTTAAGTTAGGTTAGGTAGGTAATAAGTAGATAGGTTACGGTCGGTAGGTGGGAAAGTTAGGTTTGATTAGGTTAGCTTATGTCAGACGGGGAGGTTAGGTTCGATTATGTCAGGTTAGGTTCGATTATGTCAGGTTAGGTTAGATTACGTCAGGTTAGGTTAGATTATGTCAGGTTAGGTTAGATTATGTCAGGCTAGGTTAGATTATGTCAGGTTAGGTTAGATTATGTCAGGTTAGGTTAGATTATGTCAGGTTAGGTTAGATTATGTCAGGTTAGGTTAGATTATGTCAGGTTAGGTTAGATTATGTCAGGTTAGGTTAGATTATGTCAGGTTAGGTTAGATTATGTCAGGTTAGGTTAGATTATGTCAGGTTAGTTAGATTATGTCAGGTTAGGTTAGATTATGTCAGGTTAGGTAAGTAGGTGGAGGTGGGTAAAAAAGGTTAGGTTAGGTCGGCAGGTTTTAGTGTAGGAGCTTAAGTAATCCCGTAAAAATTTCATGTTAATTTTTGACACCATACATCGTAATAATCCTTATAAACTATGTTAAGGAACTGTGGTGTAATTTTTTCTGAACGGTTTATTATAAGTTTTGTGCCATTAAAGAAGTTTTATCAAAGAGCGGCGTAATGAACCACAGACGTATTACCATTAAGTCCTAAGTAACTTAAAACATGACTAATAACCTATGAACATGTAGTATTATATGATTACAATTAAACATAATATATTATGAATGCTGTTATAATATCTTAAGTGTGTTACAAACATGGCTGCTCATATATGCCATCCTGTCTCTGGCAAAGAAGAGATTGCAGTAAGTAAAATTAATTGCTTAAGACAAATACTGGAAATTAAACATATACATATTACCATTATCTGAAAAGCTTAGAACCACCGTTTTATATTTATTAAAAGTTTGTAGTGTTATACATCATGTGTATACAAGTCACAAGTTATTATTTACGACATTGCTTCATTCCTCGTCATCAGAGTCTTCTGTGTACAACCGATTCCTTCACCTTGTTTAGGCATTTCTCATCATCTGCTTGACAGTTACACATCTCGGTGCATGTCATGCTATTCTTTCTGATTCTTTCTGTATGAACATGACAATGATCCACATTTCCTGACGCCACATCCACATTTAACAAGTTCTGTGATTGCTTCTGGAGCTGGTGGTTGGTCTGATATTACTAGTATGAAACAGTCATTGTCAATCTTCCAGCCATGCTCTAATTGTGAAAGCATTTCACTGTCTGCATCACAAGACCACAGAAGAGCTTGATACCTTCCTCTCAATATATGATACTTTAGAGTTGCTGCAGTCGCTGGTAGTTCTCCAGCTTCTGCCTGCGTTTTCTTGAAGAGAGGCCATCTAAGTTTGACAGTTTACTGAAAGTCATTCGTGGACAGTAGAGCTTAAATACAAATTCCTCTAGACCAATATTCATGTCTGCTGGAGGGCATTTGGTCTACTCAGCATCTTGAATGCATCTAGGACTTTTGTGTTAGATTTCATCAAAGTGCTCCAACATGCTTTCTTTCCTTTGCCAACAAATTTTCCAATGCAGTCAGATCCTGTGAAGGCATCGAAACCTGTAAGGCTCTCTGCCCAATGTGTCGTCGCTCACCAGTTCCTGTTATCATACTTATATTTTCTCCAAGTTGAGGCTGCTTTAATATGCCAAACACATCAGTGTCTGGTGACTTGATATGTACAGTGCTGCCCTTCTGTGATGCATATAATGTATGTCCTGCTGAAGTTCTATAACTTGTGGTAGCAATTTGATGGTTGAAGTCTTATTTGCTGCTGTCCACGACAGAAGATTAACCTTGGACATCTTTTCCCAGATGCTCAATGGACCAACAATACGTTCCTGACAAAATTTTCATAATTTTGTCTTCCAACTTCATATGCACAAAGGTTGTCATATTTGGCATTTTCTGGCATTACAGCTCCAGTTACCAAGTTTAAAAGAGCATCGTTTTCCTGGGATTACAGTCACCAATAACATTGTGTAGCTTCTGTACATCAGCATATTGACGGCTGACAATAGCTGTAGAGAGCTCATGGTGTTCTGTTCTTTTGTAATCTTTATGAGTTTGATATTTTATGTAATGAACTTAATTTGAAAACCCAAATGGTAGTATATGATCTTTTATCACCTTAAGACACTCTGTGCGTCCTGCCTCTCAAGTGATTTTTTTCCTCTTTTACTTCTCTGGACAAATACGACCCATCAGAAAAAATATCACCATATATTTTCTTAATCTACAGGTGCCAAGGTTTAAAATGACGGATGGTGTTAAAAATTAACCTGAAATTTTTACGTGACCACATATTGTCTTGTTGGGTTTCTGAGAGAACCTCACGGCTAAATAGCGCCTCTGTATTGATAGCCGGTACATGTCGTAATATCCACCGCTCATAGTTAAATCTTTATGTCCGTTTATTTTGTCCTAATTTAAGTATCAAAGAGTGTTTTCATTTTTAAGTATCTTAAGTATCTTTTTTCCTCACTCTTAAGTATCTAAGTATGATTTTTTTTCATTTTTAAGTAACTAACCATATTTTTGTTTTCATTATAAAATGTGATTGATATAGACAACAGAAGTAAATATCAGCTAGAGGTCGTAAACGAAGCTGATGTGAAGTATTTTGACTCACTTTTCCCACGAACTAATTGCTTCACTGGGAACCATCCGATTCAAATGTGTCTTAGGCGATACAGGGTGTTTATGCGTCACTCTGATACCAAGAATGACTTTGTGTACTGTGGTGAAGCTGAGGGTAGGATAGGGTTGGGTTGGGTTGGGATGGGTTAGGATTACGCATGTGTAGGTATATTCTGTCGCATTTTATAGGTATCTTGCGTCTTTCTCTTTATTCCTTCTTTATCATGAGTATCTGTGCCTATTAATACACCACCTCGCAGGATAGTGGAAGAGGAATGGATAGTAACGAGATAATATTCTTCTTACATATACCTTAGCTTGATTACAGGTAACACCAGGTAGAAGTTACATGACTCTTAAGAGTTTTCCTCGACTTGGCTGATTCAACTGTAAGACTTGCTGTATTTATCCTTATTAAAATCCTCCACCTGTAAGACCCTCCACTTGTAAGACCCTCCACCTGTAAGACCCTCCACTTGTAAGACCCTCCACCTGTAAGACCCTCCACTTGTAAGACCCTCCACCTGTAAGACCCTCCACTTGTAAGACTCTCCACTTGTAAAACCCTTTAGGGATTTGAAATACCTTCTCGTCTTGGCTCCACTAGTACTGTACACACCCTCTCTAGCCTTAGTTTACAGTAATGTTGAAGTATATATAATGAAGACTCACAGCTCATGGGTTAGAAAAACAAAAGATGCTTGTTTTATTTATTTATTTATTTATTTATTTATTTATAGTTTATTTTAGAATCCCCGAAAGTTAGAACAAAATGGCTGACGGGACTCACAAGCGGGCGGTGTTTACAGTATGGACCAAGAATAAAAAATAAATGAAAAATAAAATAAATAAATCGTAAAATGGTGCATTGTTTCTCCAGGGGTAATTATAGAAGTACAAATGTTCTCCAGCAGTGGGTAACGATCATAGTCACGTATAGAGCTTCCGACGCAGGTAGATTGATATAGATGCATTACCTTGAGTTAGTGGGTTACAGGGGCTTCTTACACGATAATATTAAAGGTGTTTTTTCCTTCTGTTTGTGGCACTTGAGGTGTTTAGGTTAGGTTTAATTAAAATGGTTTAGTTATAATAGTTATATTACGATAAGTTAAGTTGAATTTAGAACTTTTGATTTACATATATCGTGTTTTAGAAGGATTTGTTAGCTAATAAGTTTAATTTGGATAAGTTTAGTTTAATTTAGATCATTTGATTTTACAAGGTCGTATTATAATGACTGGGAACCATATAGAAACCTGTTAGAAGTAAATATTTCTACGGCAGTGAATGAGTAGGTCAATAAGTGGTGTATAGAGCTGCTGACGCAACTTAAACGGTATATACTGTACATTATATGTTATCAGAGCTTTCCTGTTGTACGTAACCGCCTCCGTCAAAGTGTCTTAGTGGCTCATGTGAAGATTAGCCTCTAGTTTATTTAACCTCAAGATTAACTACACTGGCACTGACCTGACCTGACCTGACCTGACCTGACCTACCTACCCTACCCTACCCTACCCTACCCTACCCTACCCTAACCTAACCTAACTTAATCTAACCTAACTTAACTTCCCATGTAGCGTTAGGTTAATCATTAGTTGAAATAAGCTGGGAGGGTTAATCTTCATGTAATCTATCTTAATTAACAATTTTGGTCAGGTGAGGCCTTCTTTACCTTACTCGAGAGCAGGAGGAGGAGGACTTGCTAACGTCTACAGATCATCGTCAACCAAGGCAGATATTGAATACCTTTTGTTTACCTTCGTGGCTTAAGAACACATCTTAACACCATAAGACTATTCGCCTCAATGCAATAATACAGTAATTGATTATTGTATTCTAATAAAATTTACGGTGTATCTTTTGAACCAGATTTATTGTTTGACTTTTGTGAATGAGAAACTGGTTGAGGTGTATTGTGGTAAACATCCTTAAGAGCAGCTCTGTGTGTTCTTACGACCTCAAAGTAACACAAAAGGTAGCCAATATCTACCCTTGGTCAGTCACTTTATGTAGATGTCAATTGTGTCATTTTTCTAGACTTAGTGCCCCCTGGAGGAGAAAGTAAATACAATGTTGATTTATTTTGGTCACAACACACGCTAGTAGATTATTTTTTCCTATTTAACTAAATAATTAACACTATGTAGCTAACTAATTATATGACTCAAAGATGGTAACCAATATGGCGTCGATATTGTTCACATACTCTATGATTAATAGATGTATTGTCTGTTTAATTTTAGGGAAGAATTTAATTTATAAACTTTTGAGAATCTGGATACAGGAGTTTTGTCTTTGCGCGCGCGCGTGTGTGTGTGTGTGTGTGTGTGTGGTGATGATGATGATGACGGATACTTTCCTCTGCAGTGAAAAAAATATCTTGACATTGCAAAGTTTAACTGTAAGCCGAAGGAACGTTTGTAATGTGACTTATTATGTGAAATTGTAACTTGAAATTCTTTGTGAAAAAATATTTCCCTATAAAGTTTGGCAGTAAATGAAGTATTACATCAAGGTGTAACTTGTAGTTCCTTGTGGAGTAAATTACCTAAGTGGACGATACAGCTACTCCAGGGTGTAAGACCTAGAGTAGAAAGTCTTAAGACCTTACCTGAGGTTGAAAGACTCTTATAGTGGAACGTCTTAGGTATTGAAACTTTAATTACAGTAAATAAAATATAATCTACCTAAACATTCCTTCACCTGGCGACAACTAATGATACAGGTGGTGTAATAGCTCTTTAAAATTCCTCCGTTTGATATAATAATGACCACACATGAACTTATAATGTGCAATATCTTGATAACACATTAGCTGCAACATTACACATAGTCCAGTGTATGTGTAGTGAGGGACATCTACCTAAATGAGTTACAGAATGTGGAGTTGAGGCAAAAAAATGTTGGGACATGTTTGAGATCATCAGTTGAGCCAAACGTTTATACTCAATATTGTTTTAATGGTATTTTAGAGCGACCGAAAAATGTAAACAAAATGGCCGGCTAGGCTCGGGGGATCCACGAGTCCTCTTATGAAGGATCGACAATAAATGAAAACAAATCAGATTAATTTAAACACATTTCCAAGAGTATTAGATCCTGTAAAGAGAGAAAATTAATACTTGATATTTGTAGAAGCTTTTTTTTTTCGTCCGTTTTCGTCTTGGTTAAAACAATTGTGGTGGTGTTACCTGTTCCAAACGGTAGACATCAAGGAAATGGATCAAGACCTTAATACTCAAAGGTACACATGATGATTTGTTCCCAAGTCCGAGGATTTACTTCACAAAACAGATTAACTTTAGGACACAATGATGGCGAACAAAATAACATCAACATTGCGTACAGTACATATCTTGCTTTGACTCTTAACTCTTGTAATTTTTCGTAATGTTAGTGAATGAAATTGAGATTCTGGGCATATTTTCTTGTTTTTCTTTCTAATCAAGTGTAAAGGAAGATGTACTGTTTATTGATGGATTTGGTGATGTCTTAATAGTGTATTAGTGTGTTAATATTACACAGGTTTGGTATAGTGGTGACGGTAATGTAGTGTAGTAAGATTTTAACACATGGAGGTGAATTTGTCTTTTATGTTGAGGATTTAAGAACATAAGAACATAAGAAAATTAGGAGTCTGCAATAGGCCGGTTGGCCTGTGCATGACAGCTCCTGTCGAGAGTTACTACCACTCTCTATCATCCATGAATCTATCTAGCCTCCTTTTGAAACTTTCCAGAGTTCCCGCACTTACTACAAAGTTGCTAAGCTTATTCCACTCGTCCACCACCCTATTTGTGAACCAGTTTCTTCCTATCTCCCTCCTAAACCTAAACTTATCCAACTTGAATCCGTTGCTCCGAGTCCTATCCTGCTCGATATTATAAGAACTTTATCTATATCCCCTTTATTGATTCCTTTCACCCACTTAAATACTTCTATCATATCTCCCCGCACTCTTCGTCTTTCTAGGGAATGCAAGTTAAGTTTCTGTAACCTATCCTGATATGGAAGGTTTCTAAGTCCCGGAATCATTTTTGTCATTCTTCGCTGCACCGACTCTAGTGAATTTATATCCATTCTATAATAGGGGCACCAGAACTGAACCGCATAATCGAGGTGCGGCCTGATTTGTTAAAGGGAAGATCTGGTGGACGGGGATAATTGTCTGGTTGTGATGGACACGGCTCACCTAACCTAACCCAATCTAACCTAACCCAACCCAACCTAACCCAACCTAAACCAACCCAACCTAACCTAACCCCTATATATGTGTGAGATAAGGTTCTGATTCAAGAACAAGATGCACAAGTTCGAATCCAAATTGAGCTGTAGGGTTTGTTGACTAATTCGGGGCTTCACATTCATTAAACTCTCAAATGGGATACGACTAAACCCGAAGCCCCATCTTCCGTCGGTCGGTCGTTGGTGTCAGGTCAAAGTTCAGTTTGTAGTTCACCTCCTGTGATATGTTTCATTTATCGAAACGAAACATGAGGTTAACGTGAAAACAAAACCTCGAAGCAACACGTATAAACAGGGTCGAGTTTTCATCGGATTTTACGTCATGAAATTTTCCATCTTGAGAGAGAGAGAGAGAGAGAGAGAGAGAGAGAGAGATTGATTGATTGATTCCGAAGCTGAAATTAACACTAAAATTTTATACTGTAATTGAGATAAATGCAGGTAAGGTTGACGTATGGAATTATTGAAGGACGATCACAGAAATGTTTTACCTGTTTCCTGTGATGTAAGTCCAAAATGGTGTTAATTGTCATGGGTTTATACGTCCAAAATGTTCTTCATATCGTAGGGTTTTACATCCAAATATGCCATCCAAGTCCATATGTCCATTCATCCAGTTAGCTGTTTATCCATCCACCGATTCACCCACCTACCCATCTCTCATCCCATTCAGTCACCCATCTACCCATCTATCCTCCCATTCAGTCTCCCATCCATCCATCCATCCATCCATCCATCCATCCTTCCATCCATCACACGAGGAATAGAATGACCCACTTATAATTTTTCTCTTTCCTGCTGCACTAAGGATCAACCACCCAGAGTGGTATGGCTACCCTGAGTAAGTACACTCTGTATTCCTCCTGTACTCTATTGTGGGTGTAGGTGGTGGGTAGTGTGTGTTTGTGGGTGTAGAACGTGGATAGTAGGTTTGTTTGTGGGTGTAGGGCGTGGATAGTAGGTTTGTTTGTGGGTGTAGGGAGTGGATAGTAGGTTTGTTTGTGGGTGTGGGGCGTGGATAGTAGGTTTGTTTGTAGGTGTAGGGCGTGGATAGTAGGTTTGTTTGTGGGTGTAGGGAGTGGATAGTAGGTTTGTTTGTGGGTGTAGGGCGTGGATAGTAGGTTTGTTTGTGGGTGTAGAACGTGGATAGTAGGTTTGTTTGTGGGTGTAGGGAGTGGATAGTAGGTTTGTTTGTGGGTGTAGGGCATGGATAGTAGATTTGTTTGTGGGTGTAGAGCGTGGATAGTAGGTTTGTTTGTGGGTGTAGAGCGTGGATAGTAGGTTTGTTTGTGGGTGTAGGGCGTGGATAGTAGGTTTGTTTGTGGGTGTAGGGCGTGGATAGTAGGTTTGTTTGTGGGTGTATTGTGGGGAGTGGATAGTAGGTTTGCTTGTGGGTGTAGGGAGTGGATATTAGGTTTGTTTGTGGGTGTAGGGCGTGGATAGTAGGTTTGTTTGTGGGTGTAGGGGTGGATAGTAGGTTTGTTTGTGGATTGTGGGGCAGTGGATAGTGGGTTTGTTTGTGGGTGTGGGGGCGTGGATAGTAGGTTTGTTTGTGGGTGTAGGGGCGTGTGGATAGTAGGTTTGTTTGGTAGATTGTAGGGCGTGGATAGTAGGTTTTGTTTGTGGGTGTAGAACGTGGATAGTAGGTTTGTTTGTGGGTGTAGGGCGTGGATAGTAGGTTTGTTTGTGGGTGTAGGGCGTGGATAGTAGGTTTGTTTGTGGGTGTAGGGCATGGATAGAAGGTTTGCTTGTGGGTGTAGGGCGTGGATAGTAGGTTTGTTTGTGGGTGTGGGGCGAGGATAGTAGGTTTGTTTGTGGGTGTAGGGCGTGGATAGTAGGTTTGTTTGTGGGTGTAGGGCGTGGATAGTAGGTTTGTTTGTGGGTGTAGGGCATGGATAGTAGGTTTGTTTGTGGGCGTAGGGCGTGGATAGTAGGTTTGTTTGTGGGTGTGGGGCGTGGATAGTAGGTTTGTTTGTGGGCGTGGGGCGTGGATAGTAGGTTTGTTTGTGGGTGTGGGGCGTGGATAGTAGGTTTGTTTGTGGGTGTAGGGCGTGGATAAGTAGGTTTGTTTATGGGTGTAGGGCTGGATATTGGGGTTTGTTTTGTGGGTGTAGGGGCGTGAATAGTAGGTTTGTTTGTGGGTGTGGGGCGTGGATAGTGGGTTTGTTTGTGGGTGTGGGGCATGGACAGTAGGTTTGTTTGTGGGTGTGGGGCGTGGATAGTAGGTTTGTTTGTGGGTGTAGGGAGTGTATAGTAGGTTTGTTTGTTGAACCAAGGGGTGGATGGTTGGTTTTGTTTGTGGGTGTAGGGCGTGGATGAAGTAGGTTTGTTTGTGGGTGTGGGGCGTGGATAGTAGGTTTGTTTGTGGGTGTGGGGCATGGATGGTAGGTTTGTTTGTGGGTGTAGGGAGTGGATAGTAGGTTTCTTTGTGGGTGTAGGGCGTGGATAGTAGGTTTGTTTATGGGTGTGGGGCGTGGATAGTAGGTTTGTTTGTGGGTGTAGGGAGTGGATAGTAGGTTTGTTTGTGGGTGTAGGGCGTGGATAGTAGATTTGTTTGTGGGTGTAGAGCGTGGATAGTAGGTTTGTTTGTGGGTGTAGAGCGTGGATAGTAGGTTTGTTTGTGGGTGTAGGGCGTGGATAGTAGGTTTGTTTGTGGGTGTAGGGCGTGGATAGTAGGTTTGTTTGTGGGTGTGGGCGTGGATAGTAGGTTTTGTTTGTGTGGGTGGGCGTGGATAGTGAGTTTTGTTTGTGGGTGTGGGGCGTGGATAGTATGTTTGTTTGTGGGTGTAAGGGAGTGGATAGTAGAGTTTGTTTGTGGGTGTGGGGCGTGGATACTAGGTTTGTTTGTGGGTGTGGGGCGTGGATAGTAGGTTTGTTTGTGGGTGTGGGGAGCGTGGATAGTAGGTTTGTGTTTGTGGGTGTAGAACGTGGAGAGTAGGTTTGTTTGTGGGTGTAGGGCGTGGATAGTAGGTTTGTTTGTGGATGTAGGGCGTGGATAGTAGGTTTGTTTGTGGGTGTAGGGCATGGATAGTAGGTTTGTTTGTGGGTGTAGGGCGTGGATAGTAGGTTTATTTGTGGGTGTGGGGCGTGGATAGTAGGTTTGTTTGTGGGTGTGGGGCGTGGATAGTAGGTTTGTTTGTGGGTGTGGGGCGTGGATAGTAGGTTTGTTTGTGGGTGTAGGGCGTGGATAGTAGGTTTGTTTGTGGGTGTAGGGTGTGGATAGTAGGTTTGTTTGTGGGTGTAGGGCGTGGATAGTAGGTTTGTTTATGGGTGTAGGGCGTGGATAGTAGGTTTGTTTGTGGGTGTAGAGCGTGGATAGTAGGTTTGTTTGTGGGTGTAGGGAGTGGATAGTAGGTATGTTTGAGGGTGTAGGGAATGGATAGTAGGTTTGTTTGTGGGTGTGGGGCGTGGATAGTAGGTTTGTTTGTGGGTGTAGGGCGTGGATAGTAGGTATGTTTGTGGGTGTGGGGCGTGGATAGTAGGTTTGTTTGTGGGTGTGGGGCGTGGATAGTAGGTTTGTTTGTGGGTGTAGGGCGTGGATAGTAGGTTTATTTGTGGGTGTGGGGCGTGGATAGTAGGTTTGTTTGTGGGTGTGGGGCGTGGATGATGGGTTTTGTTTTGTAGATTGTGGGGCGTGGATAGTAGGTGTGTTTGTGGGTGTAGAGCGTGGATAGTGGGGTATGTTTGTGGGTGTAGGGGCATGTGGATAGTAGGTATGTTTGTGGGTGTTTGGGGAGTGGATAGTAGGTTTGTTTGTGGGTGTGGGGCGTGAGTAGTAGGTTTTGTTTGTGGTGTGGGGCATGGTTGGTAGGTTTGTTTGTGTGGGTGTGAGGCGTGGATAGTAGGTTTTGTTTGTGGGTGTAGGGCGTGGATAGTGGGTTATTTGTGGGTGTGGGGCGTGGATAGTAGGTTTGTTTGTGGAGTTGTAGGGCGTGGATAGTAGGTTTGTTTGTTGGTGTAGGGAGTGGATAGTTGGTTTGTTTGTGGGTGTAGGGCGTGGATAGTAGGTTTGTTTGTGGGTGTGGGGTGTGGATAGTAGATTTGTTTGTGGGTGTGGGGCATGGATGGTAGGTTTGTTTGTGGGTGTAGGGAGTGGATAGTAGGTTTCTTTGTGGGTGTAGGGCGTGGATAGTAGGTTTGTTTGTGGGTGTGGGGCGTGTATAGTAGGTTTGTTTGTGGGTGTGGGGCGTGGATAGTAGGTATGTTTGTGGGTGTAGGGAGTGGATAGTAGGTTTGTTTGTGGGTGTTTGGGAGTGGATAGTAGGTATGTTTGTGGGTGTGGGGCGTGGATATTGGGTTTGTTTGTGGGTGTTTGGGAGTGGATAGTAGGTTTGTTTGTGGGTGTGGGGCGTGGATAGTAGGTATGTTTGTGGGTGTAGGGAGTGGATAGTAGGCATGTTTGTGGGTGTAGGGCGTGGATAGTAGGTATGTTTGTGGGTGTAGGGAGTGGATAGTAGGTTTGTTTGTGGGTGTAGGGCGTGGATAGTAGGTATGTTTGTGGGTGTAGATACATACATTGTTAAGAGGAATAAATCAATGGTTAATGGTACAGGTGAGTTAATAAAATTGATATAAATAGATAACAACAGAAGATAGATAGATAGATAGATAGATAGATACAGTAGATAGATAGATAGATAGATAGATACAGTAGATAGATAGATAGATGTATGATTTTGTATACCGCAAGAGTAACTAAATATTCCTGTACCTGTATTTTCTTTCAGTTACAAAATACACAGGATTATAAATATGAGTATGCACATTGCACATCAGGTGTTACAGTCAGTGGTAATATTTTGTAATACTCTTAAGTGATGAGGTAACAGAGGAAATAGACGGATACTAACGGAGAGTTTTTGTAGAATTAGACAGACATTCAGACAGTAAAACTTCTTCCGACAATACAAATTTTGACGGTGGAATTTATACACGAGAGTGTATGGATAATTATGATGAGCTGAATTATGACATCTACGTATGATAATCCGTTGTTTAGAATGGATTATTATTATTTTTGTTGAGTTATTTAACAGTTCGAGAAAAGGTTTATTATGGTACTATGTCCTATTATCACACAAGGTCATAATTGAAGTAAAATAACCAATTATACTGTATTATTTTAGACAATACATAAGAACATAAGAACATAAGAATGGAGGAAACTGCAGCGGGCCTATTGGCCCATACTGGGCAGTCCCGTTTACACCCAACCCCTATTGCTCATATGAGCATCCAACCTATGTTTGAAGCGTTAATGATGATATTTGGTAACTTGTTTCATTCATCCACTACTCTGTTTCCAAACCAGTGTTTACCTATTTCACGCCTAAATCTAAATTTGTCTAATTTAAAACCATTGTTACGAGTTCGCTCCTGGTTGGATAGTTTGAGTACCTTTGTAATTTCACCTTTGTTTAGCCCTGCCTTCCACTTATACACCTCTATGAGGTCGCCCCTCGCTCTACGTCTCTCAAGGGAGTGCAAATTAAGAAGCTTTAACCTGTCTCTATACTCAAGGTTCCTAATGCCCGGGATTAGTCTTGTCATTCTCCTCTGAATTCTTTTCAAGGATTCTATATCCATTCTGTAATACGGTGACCAGAACTGAACTGCGTAATCCAGGTGTGGTCTCACAAGAGCAAGATACAGTTTTAGGATGGCCTCGCTAGTCTTGTAACTAACACTCCTTTGTATGAACCCAAGTACTT
Source organism: Homarus americanus (assembly GCF_018991925.1). Taxonomy (NCBI): domain Eukaryota; kingdom Metazoa; phylum Arthropoda; class Malacostraca; order Decapoda; family Nephropidae; genus Homarus; species Homarus americanus. The sequence continues at coordinate 4,273 of NW_024711179.1, read as the reverse complement.
TATTAGCCTTGTTACGAGCAAAAACACATTGTTTACTTGGCTTAAGGTTCCTACTTATCATTACTCCTAAATATCTCTCGCAGTCGGATTTCTCTATGGCATCGTTGTTCATCTGATATCTGGTTTCCCTGTTTACATCTCCTATACTGAGTACTTTACATTTGTAGACGTTGAATTTCATCTGCCATTTTTCAGACCATTCGAAAAGTTTGTTTAGATCTTCCTGTAGTTTTGCCGAGTCCTCGTCAGATTTGATAACACATCCTATTTTAGTGTCATCAGCAAATTTACTTATGTTGCTGTCAATGCCGATATCTATGTCGTTTATGTATATAATAAATAATAGTGGTCCAAGTACTGAGCCTTGGGGAACTCCACTTGTGACGTTGCTCCAATGGGACTTAGTGCCGTTAATGCTGACTGGCTGTTTCCTGTCCTGTAACCACGCCCTAATCCATTTAAGGATGTCACCTTTGATGCCATGAGCTTCTACCTTTCTAATTAGTCTTTCGTGGGGGATTCTGTCGAAGGCATTGCTAAAGTCGAGATAAACCACATCATAATTGTGCCCCTCGTCCACCGATTCGAAAACTGATGAAAAGAATGTTAATAGATTAGTTAAGCAAGAACGTCCGCTTGTGAAGCCATGCTGGGAATCATTGATCAATCGGTGCTTCTCCAGGTGATTTCGAATAGAGTTTGAAATGATTGCTTCCAGTAATTTGCCTACTATTGATGTTAGACTGATTGGGCGGTAGTTAGAGGATAGTGATCTATCCCCCTTCTTGAAAATCGGTATTACATTCGCTATCCTCCAGGATTCTGGTACTACACCTGTTTTTAATGACATGTTAAACAACTTTGCTAAGGGCATACTAAGCTCTTCCTTACATTCCTTTAATACTCTGGCAAATATCTCATCGGGACCAGATGACTTATTAGGCTTTAGTCTGTCTATTTGCTTACTAACATCGTTACTAGTCACTACTATCTCACTTAATTTGTTTTCTTCACTATATCTGAATAGAGTCGGTGCCTCGGGTATTCCCTGGACATGCTGGATAATATACCATCTACTTAAGGAGGTGATGTAGGTAAGGTAGATTGATATTTTAACATTAATTTACTCAGTTTTTTCTTAGTATCGGATTTTTTTTTTTAGTTTTTTATTCTGACAATTTATAATGCAAGCAGCGTTCACATGTTGTCAACCGCCCCAAGTGTACAAGAAGTTTGGACTGTAACTGTACCGTCAATAAGTGGCTGTAACTGCACCGTCAATAAGTGGCTGTAACTGTACCGTCAATAAATGGCTGTAACTGTACCGTCAATAAGTGGCTCTGTATTCTGAACACGGGGATCTCTACAGTATAACCTACGAGTATAACTGTGGTGAAAGAACTGCTTCCCCGCATTATGTTGAGGAAGATTCGTATACAAACTTTTTGCCCTGACTTCGTAGTAAAAAAAATCTTAGTGAAAATATATTGAATTTATTTTTAATGTTTATTTATTTATTGTTGTCGTTGGTGTTTTTTTTTTTACCGGGATGTGTGTTATATTCACGAAAATGGAGTCACGACAAATGTTGGACACGTTGATGTGAAGTAACACAGTAAATGATATTGTTTGTGTTGCTGTGTTATTTATTTATTGTGTTTCTTATTCTTTTCTGTTTATTTTGTTTTATTTAGTTTTATTGTAGTAATTGTTATTTTTTTTTTATTCTTACTTATTTTCATTTTACTGTTTATTCGTTTTCTTATTTTCATTTTACTGTTCAATAATTTTCCATTCATTCTTATTTATTTATCTCGTTGGTGTATTTCATTTATTTGCTATTCTCTTAGGTATTTCGCATTTGCATTAATTAATCTTCAAATCATTGGTTGCTATTTTTATCATACTAGTTTAATGTTCACCTCAGCAGTCAACTGGCTTATGTCTAAATAATGTCTACCACTGTTTTAGCCAGACTTAGTTATGAGACTTGTAATTCAGTATCCATTACGTACCGTTTATCAGTGTAATTTGTGGTAATGGACTGCCCAATGTAATTATATATATTGTCTTACTGAAAAAAATGCGGTGTAACCAAGATTAAGTTTTATAGAGTTTGTATTTAAGGATTATTCTCCTATACTTCTCTTAGATTCTGAATATATTTTTGTTTTATTATTTCAGTGTATTGTAATGTGTAGTTAGTTACACTATAGATATATAATAATTGCTTTAAGTTTGGTTGGGAGTGTGGAAGGTGTTGTGGTGTGTGATGTACAGGTGTGTACAGGTGGTGGTTATACCTGACTTCGAGGCAGGTGTGTATAGGTGCCAGATACACCTATGGTTACAACACAGGTGTATCCGGCAGCAGTAGTAACAAAGGGGCTATATGGGCTCCGGCGGCCATGTCGTGACACCGGCCGGCAGAATTCCCCGGTGAAAAAGGGAAACAAGATGGCCGTCCCCCATTCAATATGTAAACAACTCGACCTGTTGTTTATTGGACATTTTTCTCATTAGGGAGTCGAACCCTGGTTTTGAGTTGGTGTTCAACTACCGTGGCTGACGGCCATCACCTGTGATTCAACTGGTAGAATTAAGTGTAATAATAATAATAATAATAATAATAATAATAATAATAATTAACGGTTTATTGAAAGAGCTTGGCAGCCAGAAGGCTGAAAATATATACAGTTACATATTTGGGGAATGGGTTTCGAATTACAAATAATATACAAGTAACATAAGTGATACAAATAAGATATATAATAACTAGATGGGGGAAAGCTCAAACTACAGTGCATTTCAACATAGTGACAGTGCAAGAAGTAGTATTTACTGGGAGTGAATACACTGGTTTATTACAAGTTATTGATAATTTTTACAATGGTTGGGACTCGGCTGTTCTTATAGAGATCAGTTCGTGCACTTATGGGCTGGATGCGGTTGTGGTGTCAAACAGCAATTCTCGGGCTAGGGATCTCAGGTGGTAGTTGGAGCCGGTGTCGAGGATGGTGTAGAAGATTCTTAGCAAATTTGCAGATGTGGTCGTGGTGATGGTCAGTGAGAGTCGAAAGGGTCAGTGTGTTGAGAGCTTCTTGATATGTGGAGTAGGAAGGGGAGAGAATAATCTTGCATGCCCTCTTTTGCACTTTTACTAGGTGGGCATCTTATCAAATTAACCCCTGTCCTAATGGGCCCTAGTCCTAATGGGCCCCAGTCCTATTGGGTCCCAGTTTTAATGGGCCCCAATTCTAATTGGTCACATTTCCAATGGTTCTCAGTCCTAATGAGCCTCAGTCCAAAGATACCACAGGCCTAATGGTTCCAGTCTTAATAGACCTCAGTCTTAATGAGTCCCAATACTGACGGCTCTCAATACTAATGGGCCTCAGTCCTAATAGTTTAAGGTTGGGACCCATTAAGACTGGCTTCTATTTACCTTACAAGCACTGTGTTCTACCGTGTCATCCCGTGTGTGTGTGATTTCCCGTTTCAGGTGGTATAATACGCAGGTGAGTGGCTGCCAGGTAGGGTGGGTGAGGGTGGGCACCTTGATGCAGGGGAAGGTGAGTTCCTGATGCTGATTCACACCAGTGTCATGATGAGGTAATCTTATCACCTTATTAGTGTACGATGAGTGGGTGGGCGTGGTGTGGAGGGGTGGGGGCGCGTAAGGGGTAGGCAGCAAGGGGCGTGGTGTATGGTGGGGGAGGGTAAGGGGCGTGTAGGGGTAGCTAAGTGGGCGTGTTGAGTTGGGCAAGAGGGAGGCGTGGTGGGTGTAGGGGCGTGTATAGGAGGCGGGAAGTGGTGATGGCGCGCGCCACTAATCACTCTGACCTTACTGAACACAACCCATTATACAGCATAATTAGTGTTGCTTCCATCAGCCTCACACAGTCAAACACACTATTTACATTTTCTCTTCACATATATTTTATTTTATTCGTTTCAAGTGGGACTCGAATTTCAGCCTTGGAGTCGAAGAGGAATTTTTTTAGGAGAAGTTGAAAAGAAATCGTGTTTAGTTGAAGACGAATGTGTTCTTATATAAAAGTGAAGGAATTAACCAGACGTGTTTGATTGTTTGGGAGTCTCTATCTCTCACACTCGAGTCCAAGATGTCCCCCTTGAGGACGGTGTTCGTGTAGCGTCATCAAACTCGCTCTTGGTTTTTATTCAGCAGGAAGAGCTACACCCGCCACCTGGTGTTGGCCGTGTCTGGTGACCATCATATTAACAAGGCCGCTCTCTCGTGCCTTGTCCACAC
>NW_024711178.1:0-14022 GCF_018991925.1 Homarus americanus | reverse complement strand
TATACTCGATCAGGGAACTTTGTTATACTCGATCTGTTGAATTTGTTATACTCGATCAGGGGAATTTGTTATACTCGACCAGGGGCCTTTGTTATACTCGATCAGGGGACTTTGTTATTCTCGATTGCGGGACTTTCTTATACTCGATCAAGGGACTTTGTTATACTAGAACAGGGGACTTTGTTATACTCGATCAGGGGACTTTGTTATTCTGATTATGGGACTTTGTTATACACGATCATGGGACTTTGTTATACTCAATCAGGGGACATTGTTATACACGACCAGGGGACTTTGTTATACTCGATCAGGGGAATTTGTTATACTAGAACAGGGGCTTTGTTATACTCGATCTGGGGACTTTGTTATACTCGACCAGGGGACTTTGTTATACTCGATCAGGGCGCTTTGTTATACTCGATCAGTGGAATTTGTTATACTCGATCAGGGGAATTTGTTATACCCGACCAGGGGACTTTATTATAGTCGATCAGGGGACTTTGTTATACTCGATTAGGGGCCTTTGTTATACTCGATCAGGGGCCTATATTTATACTCGATAATTGACTTTGTTATATACTCGACCCACTGGGGACATTATACTCGACCAGGGGGAGCTTTTTTATGCTCGATCAGGGGCTTTGTTATACTCAATCACACAGGGCTTTATTATCTTCGATCAGAAATTTGTTATACTCGACAGGGCACTTTTGTTATACTCGATCGGGGGCTTTGTAATGCTCGATCAGGGAACTTTGTTATAGATCAGGGGAATTTTGATATATACTTTCGATCAGAGGACTTTTTGTTAAACTTCGATTAAGGGCCTATCTTGGTATTCTCGATCGGGGGACTTTGTTATACTCGATCAGGGACTTTTGTTATACTCGATCAGGGGACTTTGTTATACTCGACCAGGGGCCTTTGTTATGCTCAATAAGGAGCCTTTGTTATATTCGATCATGGGACTTTGTTATACTCGACCAGGGGACATTGTTATACTCGACCAGGGAGCATTTTTATACTCGATCAGGGGGTTTTGTTATACTCGATTAGGGGGCTTTGTTATACTCGATCAGTGGAATTTGTTATACTCGATCAGGGGAATTTGTTATACTCGACCAAGGGACTTTGTTATAGTCGACACAGGGGACTTTGTTATACTCGATCAGAAATGTTTGTTATACTCGATCAGTGGACTTTGTTATACTCGATCAAGGGACTTTGGTATACTCGATCAGGGGACTTTGCTATACTCGACCAGGGGCCTTTGTTATACTCGATCAGGGGCCTTTGTTATACTCAAATAGGGAACTTTGTTATACTTGATCAAGGGCCTTTTTATATTCGATAAGGGGACTTTGTTATACTCGACCAGGGGACTTTGTTATACTCGACGAGGGGGCTTTGTTATACTCAATTAGAAACTTTGTTATACTCGAACAGGTGACTTTGTTATACTCGATCAAGGGACTTTGTCATACTCGATCAGGGGACTTTGTTATACTCGACCAGGGGACTTTGTTATACTCAATCCGGGGGCTTTGTTATACTCGATGAGGGGAATTTGTTATACTCGACCAGGGGACTTTGTTAAAGTCGATCAGGGGACTTTGTTATACTCGATTAGGGGCCTTTGTTATACTCGATGAGGGGCCTATGTTATACTCGATAATAGGACTTTGTTATACTCGACCAAGGGACTTTGTTATACTCAAGCAGGGGACTTTGTTATACTCGATTACGGGACTTTGTTATACTCGATCAGGGGCCTTTGTTTTACTCGATAATGGGACTTTGTTATACTCGACCAGGGGACTTTGTTATACTCAACAAGGGGGCTTTTTTCATACTCAATCAGGGGGCTTTGTTATACTCGATCAGGTTACTTTGTTAAACTCGATTAGGGGACTTTGTTATACTCGACCATGGGCCTTTATTATTCTCGATCAGGGGCCTTTGTTTTACTCGATAATGGGACTTTGTTATACTCGACCAAGGGACTTTGTTATACTCAACAAGGGGGCTTTTTTCAAACTCAATCAGGGGGCTTTGTTATACTCGATCAGAGGGCTTTGTGTATACTCGATCAGGGGACTTTGTTATGCTCGACCAGGGGACTTTGTTATACTCGATGAGGGAGCTTTGTTATACTCGATTAGGGAACTTTGTTATACTCGATCAGGGGAATTTGTTATACTCGATCAGGGGCGTTTGTTTTACTCAATAATAGGACTTTGTTATACTCGACCAGGGGACTTTGTTATACTCGACCAGGGGGCTATTTTCATACTCAATCAGAGGGCTTTGTTATACTCGATCAGAGGGCTTTATTATACTCGATCAGGGGACTTTGTTATGCTCGACCAGGGGACTTTGTTATACTTGATGAGGGGGCTTTGTTATACTCGATCAGAAATTTGTTATACTCTTCGGGGACTTTGTTATACTCGACCTTAGGGACTTTGTTATACTCGTCAGAGGACTTTATTTATACTAGAACAGGGCTTTGTTCTGCTCGATCAGGGAGACTTTGTTATACTTTCGACAGAGACTTTGTTACATATTAATACTCGATCCGAGGCTTTTGTTGTTGCTCTCGATCAGTGGAATTTGTTATACTCGATCAGGGGAATTTGTTATACTCGACCAGGGGAGTTTGTTATAGTCGATCAGGGAACTTTGTTATACTCGATTAGGGGCCTTTGTTATACTCGATCAGGGGCCTAAGTTATACTCGATAACTTGACTTTGTTATACTCGACCAGGGGACTTTGTTATACTCGACCAGGGGGCTTTTTTTTACTCGATCAGGGGACTTTGTTATACTCGACCAGGGGACTTTGTTATACTCAATCCGGGGGCTTTGTTATACTCGATGAGGGGAATTTGTTATACTCAATAAGGAGACTTTGTTAAACTCGATTAGGGGCCTATCTTATTCTCGATCAGGGGACTTTGTTATACTCGATCAGGGGACTTTGTTATACTCGATCAGGGGACTTTGTTATACTCGACCAGGGGCCTTTGTTATGCTCAATAAGGAGACTTTGTTATATTCGATCATGGGACTTTGTTATACTCGACCAGGGGACATTGTTATACTCGACCAGGGAGCTTTTTTATACTCACTGATCAGAGTTTTGTTATATAGATCGATTGGCTGTTATCTCGATGGAATTTGTTATACTCGATCAGGGGAATTTGTTATACTCGACCAAGGGACTTTGTTATACTCGACACAGGAGACTTTGTTATACTCGATTAGGGGCCTTTGTTTACTCGATCAGGGGCCTATGTTATACTCGATAATGGGACTTTGTTATTCTCGACCAGGGGACTTTGTTATACACGACCAGGGGGCTTTTTTATACTCGATGAGGGGGCTTTGCTATACTCGATCACAGGGCTTTGTTATATTCGATCAGGGAACTTTGTTATACTCGACCAGGGCACTTTGTTATACTCGATCAGGGGGCTTTGTAATACTCCATCAGGGAACTTTGTTATACTCGATCAGGGGAATTTGTTATACTCAATCAGAGGACTTTGTTATACTCGATTAGGGGCCTTTCTTATTCTCGATCAGGGGACTTTGTTATACTTGATCAGGGGACTTTGTTATACTCGATCAGGGGACTTTGTTATGCTCGACCAGGGGCCTTTGTTATGCTCGATAAGGAGCCTTTGTTATATTCGATCATGGGACTTTGTTATACTCGACCAGGGGACATTGTTATACTCAACCAGGGAGCTTTTTTCTGCTCGATCAGTGGGTTTTGTTAAACTCGATGAGGGTGCTTTGTTATACTCGATCAGGGGACTTTGTTATACTCGACTAGGGGACTTTGTTATACTCGACGAGGGGTTTTCTTATATTCAATCATGGGACTTTGTTATACTGGACAAGGGGACATTGTTATACTCGACCAGGGAGCTTTTTTATACTCGATCGGGGGGTTTTGTTAAACTCGATGAGGGAGCGTTGTTATACTCGATTAGGGGACTTTGTTATACTCGACCAGGGGACTTTGTTATACTCGATCAGGGACTTTGTTATACTCGACCAGGGGACTTTGTTATACTCGATCAGGGGAATTTGTAATACTCGATCAGGGGGTTTTGTTATATTCAATCAGTGGACTTTGTTATACTCGACCAGGGAACTTTGTTATACTCGATGAGGGGGCTTTGTTATACTCGATCAGGGAACTTTGTTATACTCGATCAGGGGAATTTGTTATACTCGATCAGAGGAATCTGTTATACTCGACCAGGGGCCTTTGTTATACTCGATCAGTGGACTTTGTTATACTCGATTACGGGACTTTGTTATACTCGATCAAGGGACTTTGTTATACCAGAACAGGGGGCTTTGTTATACTCGATCAGGGGACTTTGTTATTCTAATTATGGGACTTTGTTATACACGATCATCGGACTTTGTTATACTCGATCAAGGGACTTTGTTTTACTCGACCAGGGGACTTTGCTATACTCGATCAGGGGAGTTGTTATACTAGAACAGGGACTTTGTTATACTCGATAATGGGACTTTGTTATACTCGACCAGGGGACATTGTTATACTCGACCAGGGGCTTTTTTTATACTCGATCAGGGGGCTTTGTTATACTCGATCAGAGGGCTTTGTTATACTCGATCAGGGGACTTTGTTATACTCGATCAGGGGAATGTGATATTTTTTGGACAGGAGCCTTTGTTATACTCAATTTAGAGCCTTTGTTATACTCGATCATGGGACTTTGTTATACTCGACCAGGGGGCTTTTCTATACCCGATGAGGGGGCTTTGTTATACTCGATCAGAGGGCTTTGTTATACTCGATTAGGGGACTTTGTTATACTCGATCATGGGACTTTGTTATACTCGATCAGGGAACTTTGTTATACTCGATCAGGGTACTTTGTTGTACTCGATTAGGGGGCCTTTGTTATACTCGATCAGGGACCTTTGTTACGCTCGATAATGGGACTTTGTTATACTCGACCAGAGGGCTTTTTTATAATCAATGAGGAAGCTTTTTTGTACTCGATCAGAGAGCTTTGTTATACTCGATCAAGGGACTTTGTTACACTCGACCAGGGGACTCTGTTATACTCGATGAGGGGGCTTTGTTATACTCGATCAGGGGAATTTGTTATACTCGATCAGGGGAATTTGTTATACTCGACCAGGGGACTTTGTTATAGTCGATCAGGGGACTTTGTTATACTCGATTAGGGGCCTTTGTTATAATACTCGATCAGGGGCCTATGTTATACTCGATAATGGGACTTTGGTATACTCGACCAGGGGACTTTTATACTCGACTAGGGGGCTTTGTTATGCTCAATTAGAAACTTTGTTATACCGAACAGGGGACTTTGTTATACTCGATCAAGGGACTTTGTCATGCTACTCGATCAGGGACTTTATTTATACTCGATCAAGAACTTTTATTTATACTCGATCAGGAATGTTTGTTACACTCGATCCGGTGGACTTTGTTATGTACTCGATCAGGGGACTTTGTTATATACTCGATCAGGGGACTTTGTTATACTCGACCAGGGGGCCTTTGTTATACTCGATCAGGGAACGCTGTTACATACTCTCGATAATGGGACTTTGTTATGCTCGACCAGGGGACATTGTTATACTCGACCAAGGGGCTTTTTTATGATCGGGGACTTTGTTATACTCGACCAGGGGACTTTGTTGCTACTCAATCAGGGGCTTTGTTATACTCGATGAAATTTGTTATGTGCGACCAGGGACTTTGTTATAGTCGATCAGGGGACTTCTGTTATACTCGATTAGGGGCCTTTGTTATACTCGATGAGGGCCTCTGTTATACTCGATAATGGGACTTTTGTTATAGTCGATCAGGGACTTTTGTTATATACTCGATAATGGGACTTTGTTATACTCGACCAAGGGACTTTGTTATACTCGACCAGGGGGCTTTTTATTATACTCAATCAGGGGACTTTGTTATACTCGATCAGAGGGCTTTGTTATATTCGATCAGGGAACTTTGTTATACTCGACCAGGGGACTTTGTTATACTCGATCAGGGGGCTTTGTAATACTCGACCAGTGAACTTTGTTAAACTCGATCAGGGGAATGTGTTATACTCGATCAGGGGGCTTTGTTATACTCAATCATTGGACTTCGTTATACTCGATCAGGGGGCTTTGTTATACTCAATCAGGGGATTTTGTTATACTCGATCAGGGGACTTTGTTATACTCGATCAGGGGACTTTGTTATACTCGATGAGGGTACTTTGTTGTACTCGATTAGGGGGCCTTTGTTATACTCGATCAGGGGCCTTTGTTACACTCGATAATGGGACTTTGTTATACTCGACCAGAGGGCTTTTTTATACTCGATGAGGGGGCTTTGTTGTACTCGATCAGAGGGCTTTGTTGTACTCGATAAGGGGACTTTGTTATACTCGATCAGGGGACTTTGATATACTCAAGCAGGGGACTTTGTTATGCTCGATCAGGGGCCTTTGTTTTACTCGATAATGGGACTTTGTTATACTCGACCAGGGGACTTTGTTATACTCAACAAGAGGGCTTTTTTCATACTCAATCAGGGGGCTTTGTTATACTCGATCAGGTGACTTTGTTAAACTCGATTAGGGGACTTTGTAATACTCGACCATGGGGCTTTGCTATACTCGATCAGGGGCCTTTGTTTTACTCGATAATGGGACTTTGTTATACTCGAACAGGGGACTTTGTTATACTCAACAAGGGGGCTTTTTTCATACTCAATTAGGGGGCTTTGTTATACTCGATCAGAGGGATTTGTGTATACTCAATCAGGGGACTTTGTTATGCTCGACCAGGGGACTTTGTTATACTCGATGAGGGAGCTTTGTTATACTCGATCAGGGAACTTTGTTATACTCGATCAGGGGAATTGTTATACTCGATGAGGGGCGTTTGTTTTACTCAATATTAGGACTTTGTTATACTCGACCAGGGGACTTTGTTATACTCGACCAGGGGTTTTTTTCAAACTCAATCAGAGGGCTTTGTTATACTCGATAAGAGGGCTTTGTTATACTCGATCAGGGGACTTTGTTATGCTCGACCAGGGGACTTTGTTATACTCGATGAGGGGTCTTTGTTATACTCGAATAGGGGAATTTGTTATACTCAACCAGGGGAATTTGTTATATTCGACCAGGGGCCTTTTATACTCGATCAGGGGACTTTGTTATACTCGATCAAGGGACTTTGTTATACTAGAACAGGGGACTTTGTTATACTCGATCAGGGGACTTTGTTATTTTGATTATGGGACTTTGTTATACTCGATCATGGGACTTTGTTATACTCGACCAGGGGACTTTGTTATACTCGATCAGGGTACTTTGTTGTACTCGATTAGGGGGCCTTTGTTATACTCAGTCAAGAGAGGACCTTTGTTCGCTCGATATTAGGACTTTGTTATGCTAAAGCCAGAGGCTTTTTTTTATACTCAATGAGGAAGCTTTGTTGTACTCGATCAAGGGACTTTGTTACACTCGACCAGGGGACTCTGTTATATTCGATCAGGGGGCTTTGTTATACTCGATCAAGGGAATTTGTTATACTCGATCAGAGGAATTTGTTATACTCGACCAGGGGACTTTGTTATAGTCGATCAAGGGACTTTGTTATACTCGATTAGGGTCCTTTGTTATACTCGATCAGGGGCCTATGTTATACTCGATAATAGGACTTTGTTATACTCGACCAGGGGACTTTGTTATACTCGACCAAGGGGATTTTTTATACTCGATCAGGGGGCTTTGCTATACTCGATCACAGGACTTTGTTATATTCGATCCAGGGCTACTTTTGTTATATACTCGACCAGGGGACTTTCGTATACTCGATCAGGGGCTTCCTTAATACTCGATCGCAGAACTTTGTTATACTCCAGTCAGGGAATTTGTTATACTCTGATCAGAGGACTTGTGCATTCATATTCGATTAAAGGGGCCTTCTTCAGCCTTTTACTCGAGCAGAGGACTTTGTTATACTCGATCCGGGGGACTTTGTTGCCTGCTCGATCAGGGGACTTTGTTAGCATATATAAGCCAGGGGCCTTTCGTATATAGATAAGGCCTTTACTGTTATATAAATCGTAGGACTTTTTAATTGTTATACTCGACCAGGGAGCTTTTTTATACTCGATCAGGGGGTTTTGTTAAACTCGATGAGGGGGCTTTGTTATACTCGATCAGGGGACTTTGTTATACTCGACCAGGGGACATTGTTATTCTCGATCAGGGGGCTTTGTTATACTCGATTAGGGACTTTATTATAATCGATCAGGGGAATTTGTTATACTCGATCTGGGGGCTTTGTTATACTCAATCAGGGGACTTTGTTATTCTCGACAAGGGGACATTGTTATACTCGATCAGGGGACTTTGTTATACTCGATCAGGGGGTTTTGTTATACTCAATCAGTGGAATTTGTTATACTCGACCAGGGGACTTTCTTATACTCGATCAGGGGACTTTCTTATTCTCGACCAGGGGCCATTGTTATACTCGATCAGGAGCCTTTGTTTTACTCGATAATGGGACTTTGTTATACTCGACCAGGGGACTTTGTTATACTCGACAAGGGGGCTTTTTTCATACTCAATCAGGGGGCTTTGTTATACTCGATCAGAGGGCTTTGTTACACTCGATCAGGGAACTTTGTTATACTCGATCTGTTGAATTTGTTATACTCGATCAGGGGAATTTGTTATTCTCGACCAGGGGCCTTTGCTATACTCGATCAGGGGACTTTGTTATACTCGATTACGGGACTTTATTATACTCGATCAAGGGACTTTGTTATACTAGAACAGGGGACTTTGTTATACTCGATCAGGGGACTTTGTTATTCTGATTATGGGACTTTGTTATACACGATCAAGGGACTTTGTTATACTCGATCAGGGGACTTTTTTATACTCGACCAGGGGACTTTGTTATACTCGATGAGGGGACTTTGTTATACTAAAACAGGGGCTTTGTTATACTCGATCAGGGGACTTTGTTATACTCGACCAGGGGACTTTGTTATACTCGATCAGGGGGCTTTGTTATACTCGATCAGTGGAATTTGTTATACTCGATCAGGGGAATTTGTTATACTCGACCAGGGGACTTTGTTATAGTCGATCAGGGGACTTTGTTATACTCGATTAGGGGCCTTTGTTATACTCGACAAGGGGCCTATGTTATACTCGATAATGGGACTTTGTTATACTCGACCAGGGGACTTTGTTATACTCGACCAGGGGGCTTTTTTATACTCGATGAGGGGGCTTTGCTATACTCGATCACAGGGCTTTGTTATATTCGGGATCAGAACTTTGTTATGGTTAATGACCAGGGCAATTTTGTTATACTCTGGATCAGGGGGCTTTTGTAATACTCCCCACTCAGGAACTTCTTGTTATGTCTGACTAGGGAATTTGTTATACCGATCAGAGGACTTTGTTATACCTGGATTAGGGCCTTTTCTTATTCGATCAGGAATTTTGGTTATACTCGATCAGGGACTTTGTTATACTCGATCAGGGACTTTTGTTATAGTCGATCAGGGACTTCGAAGTTATACCCGATTAGTTTTGTTGGTACTGATCAGCCCAGGTTATACTCGATAATGGGACTTTGTTATACTCGACCAGGGGACTTTGTTATACTCGACCAGGGGGCTTTTTTATACTCGATGAGGGGGCTTTCCTATACTCGATCACAGGGCTTTGTTATATTCGATCAGGGAACTTTGTTATACTCGACCAGGGCACTTTGTTATACTCGATCAGGGGGCTTTGTAATACTCCATCAGGGAACTTTGTTATACTCGATCAGGGGAATTTGTTATACTCGATCAGAGGACTTTGTTATACTCGATTAGGGGCCTTTCTTATTCTCGATCAGGGGACTTTGTTATACTCGATCAGGGGACTTTGTTATACTCGTTCAGGGGACTTTGTTATGCTCGACGAGGGGCCTTTGTTATGCTCGATAAGGAGCCTTTGTTATATTCGATCATGGGACTTTGTTATACTCGACCAGGGGACATTGTTATACTCAACCAGGGAGCTTTTTTATGTTCGATCAGTGGGTTTTGTTAAACTCGATGAAGGGGCTTTGTTATACTCGATTAGGGGACTTTGTTATACTCGACCAGGGGACTTTGTTATACTCGACGAGGGGGTGTTGTTATATTCGATCATGGGACTTTGTTATACTCGACAAGGGGGCATTGTTATACTCGACCAGGGAGCTTTTTTATACTCGATCGGGGTTTTTTTTTAAACTCGATGAGGGAGCGTTGTTATACTCGATCAGGGGACTTTGTTATACTCGACCAGGGGACTTTGTTGTACTCGATCAGGGGGCTTTGTTATACTCGATGAGGGACTTTGTTATACTCGATCAGGGGAATTTGATATACTCGATCTGGGGGCTTCGTTATACTCAATCAGGGACTTTGTTATACTCGACCAGGGGTCTTTGTTATACTCGATCAGGGGAATTTGTTATACTCGATCAGGGGGTTTTGTTATATTCAATCAGTGGACTTTGTTATACTCGACCAGGGGATTTTGTTATACTCGATCAGGGGACTTTATATACTCGATCAGGCAATTTGTTGCGACTTTATTAGGGCCTTTTGTTATACCGACCAGGGACCTTTTTTATACTCGACAAGGGGCTTTTTTTCTATACTCAACTAGGGCTTTGTTATACTCGATTAGGGACTTTGTTATGATCCCACTAGGGACTTTTGTTAGCGCTCGATGAGGGGCTTTGTTATACTCGGATCAGAACTTTGTTATACTCGACCAGGGGACTTTGTTATACTCGATCAGGGGGCTTTGTTATACTCGATCAGGGACTTTGTTATACTCGATCAGGGAAATTTGTTGTACTCGATTAGGGGGCCTTTCTTATACTCGACCAGGGGACCTTTTTATACTCGACAAGGGGGCTTTTTTCATAATCAATCAGGGGGCTTTGTTATACTCGATTAGGGGACTTTGTTATGCTCGACCAGGGGACTTTGTTATACTCGATAAGGGGGCTTTGTTATACTCGATCAGGGAACTTTGTTATACTCGATCAGGGGAATTTGTTATACTCGATCAGAGGAATCTGTTATACTCGACCAGGGGCCTTTGTTATACTCGATCAGGGGACTTTGTTATACTCGATTACGGGACTTTGTTATACTCGATCAAGGGACTTTGTTATACCAGAACAGAGGGCTTTGTTATGCTCGATCAGGGGACTTTGTTATTCTAATTATGGGACTTTGTTATACACAATCATGGAACTTTGTTATACTCGATCAGGGGATTTTGTTTTACTCTACCAGGGGACTTTGCTATACTCGATCAGGGGAGTTTGTTATACTAGAACAGGGACTTTGTTATACTCGATAATGGGACTTTGTTATACTCGACTAGGGGACATTGTTATACTCGACCAGGGGGCTTTTTTATACTCGATCAGGGGGCTTTATTATACTCGATCAGAGGGCTTTGTTATACTCGATCAGGGGACTTTGTTATACTCGATCAGGGGAATGTGTTTTTTTTGGACAGGAGCCTTTGTTATACTCAATTTGGAGCCTTTGTTATACTCGATCATGGGACTTTGTTTTACTCGACCAGAGGGCTTTTCTATACCCGATGAGGGGGCTTTGTTATACTCGATCAGAGGGCTTTGTTATACTCGATTAGGGGACTTTGTTATACTCGATCATGGGACTTTGTTATACTCGATCAGGGAACTTTGTTATACTCGAGCATGGGACTTTGCTATACTCGATTACGGGACTTTGTTATACTCGATCAAGGGACTTTGTTATACTAGAACAGGGGACTTTGTTATACTCGACCAGGGGACATTGTTATACTCGACCAGGGGCCTTTGTTATAATCGATCAGGGGCCTTGGTTTTACGCGATAATGGGACTTTGTTATACTCGACCAGGGGACTTTGTTATACTCGATCAGGGTACTTTGTTGTACTCGATTAGGGGGCCTTTGTTATACTCAATGAAGGACCTTTGTTACGCTCGATAATGGGACTTTGTTATACTCGACCAGAGGGCTTTTTTATACTCAATGAGGAAGCTTTGTTGTACTCGATCAGAGAGCTTTGTTATACTCGATCAAGGGACTTTGTTACACTCGACCAGGGGACTCTGTTATACTCGATCAGGGGGCTTTGTTATACTCGATCAGGGGAATTTGTTATACTCGATCAGGGAATTTGTTATACTCGACCAGGGGACTTTGTTATAGTCGATCAGGGGACTTTGTTATACTCGATTAGGGGCCTTTGTTATACTCGATCAGGGGCCTATGTTATACTCGATAATGGGACTTTGTTATACTCGACCAGGGGACTTTGTTATAGTCGATAATGGGACTTTGTTATACTCGACCAAGGGACTTTGTTATACTCGACCAGGGGGCTTTTTTTACACGCGATCAGGGGGCTTTCTTATACTCGATCAGAGGGCTTTGTTATACTCGACGAGGGGACTTTGTTATACTCGACGAGGGGGCTTTGTTATACTCAATTAGGGAACTTTGTTATACTCAATTAGGGAACTTTGTTATACTTGATCAAGGGCCTTTTTATATTCGATAAGGGGACTTTGTTATACTCGACCAGGGGACTTTGTTATACTCGACGAGGGGGCTTTGATATACTCAATTAGAAACTTTGTTATACGCGAACAGGGGACTTTGTTATACTCGATCAAGGGACTTTGTCATACTCGATCAGGGGACTTTGTTATACTCGATCAGGGAACTTTGTTATACTCGATCAGGAATGTTTGTTATACTCGATCAGTGGAATTTGTTATACTCGATCAGGGGACTTTGTTATACTCGACCAGGGGCCTTTGTTATACTCGATCAGGGGCCTTTGTTATACTCAATTAGGGAACTTTGTTATACTTGATCAAGGGCCTTTTTATATTCGATAAGGGGACTTTGTTATACTCGACCAGGGGACTTTGTTATACTCGACGAGGGGGCTTTGTTATACTCAATTAGAAACTTTGTTATACTCGAACAGGTGACTTTGTTATACTCGATCAAGGGACTTTGTCATACTCGATCAGGGGACTTTGTTATACTCGACCAGGGGACTTTGTTATACTCAATCCGGGGGCTTTGTTATACTCGATGAGGGGAATTTGTTATACTCGACCAGGGGACTTTGTTAAAGTCGATCAGGGGACTTTGTTATACTCGATTAGGGGCCTTTGTTATACTCGATGAGGGGCCTATGTTATACTCGATAATAGGACTTTGTTATACTCGACCAAGGGACTTTGTTATACTCAAGCAGGGGACTTTGTTATACTCGATTACGGGACTTTGTTATACTCGATCAGGGGCCTTTGTTTTACTCGATAATGGGACTTTGTTATACTCGACCAGGGGACTTTGTTATACTCAACAAGGGGGCTTTTTTCATACTCAATCAGGGGGCTTTGTTATACTCGATCAGGTGACTTTGTTAAACTCGATTAGGGGACTTTGTTATACTCGACCATGGGCCTTTGTTATACTCGATCAGGTGCCTTTGTTTTACTCGATAATGGGACTTTGTTATACTCGACCAGGGGACTTTGTTATACTAAACAAGGGGGCTTTTTTCATACTCAATCAGGGGGCTTTGTTATACTCGATCAGAGGGCTTTGTGTATACTCGATCAGGGGACTTTGTTATGCTCGACCAGGGGACTGTGTTATACCCGATGAGGGAGCTTTGTTATACTCGATCAGGGAAATTTGTTATACTCGATCAAGGGAATTTGTTATACTCGATCAGGGGCGTTTGTTTTACTCGATAATAGGACTTTGTTGTCCTCGACCAGGGGACTTTGTTATACTCGACCAGGGGGCTTTTTTCATACTCAATCAGGGGGCTTTGTTATACTCGATCAGAGGGCTTTGTTATACTCGATCAGG
>NW_024711177.1:0-13274 GCF_018991925.1 Homarus americanus | reverse complement strand
AAGTGGACGTGGGGAAATTAATACAAGATAATAGTACTTAAGTGAGGAGCTGAGATGGCTGACGAGTAAGGCTGAGTATTGTAGAAGACGGTAGATAGTCACTGCACGTAGGTTTAGAGGATAGATGATCCTGTGGTCACTTCCCAGAGCCAAGTGCTCTCTCCTCGAATTGGAGCTGACAAAGAAGACTGAGGAGGTGACGCAACAACCAGGATATGGAGAAGAGAAACCCCGGAGTGGTAACTAAGACGAGTCATACTCGTGTCTCGTCCCTAGATGGCGTTGCTCGTGGTGCTGGGTAGGTAGATCAGGACAATAGATGGCGTGGTTCGTAGTGCTGGGTGGAGGGGTTCGTAACACATCTCACTTCACAATCTTCACTACATCTCACTTCACAATCTTCACGACATCTCACTTCATAATCTTCACTACATCTCACTTCACAATCTTCACTACAGCTCACTTCACAATCTTCACTACATCTCACTTCACAATCTTCACTACATCTCACTTCACAATCTTCACTACATCCCACTTCTCAATCTTCATTACATCTCACTTCACAATCTTCACTACATCTCACTTAACAATCTTCACTACATCTCACTTCACAATCTTCACCACATCTCACTTCACAATCTTCACTACATCCCCACTCACACCTCACCACATCCTCACTCACAGTCCAAACCACATCCTCCACTCACAATCTCTCACCACATCCCACTCTAACCACCACATCTCACCTTCACAACTCACCAAATCTTTACTTCACACCCCACTACATGCCCACTCACACCACCACATCCCCACCTCCACACCACCACATCTCACTTCACAATCTTCACTACATCTCACTTAACAATCTTCACCACATCTCACTTCACAATCTTCACTACATCTCACTTCACAATTTTCACTACACCTTACTTCACAATCTTCACTACATCTCACTTCACAATCTTCACTAACACCATCCTTCATCACTACATATAACAACATCCATCATCACTACTTATAACACCATCCATCATCATCACTACATATAACACTATCCATCATCACTACATATAACACGATCCATCATCACTACATATAACACCATCCACCATCACTACATATAGAACCATCCATCACGACATATAACACCATCCAAGATCACTACATATAACACCACCCATCATCACTACATATTACATCATCCATCACTACATATAACTCTATCCATCATCAATACATATGACACCATCCAGCATCATTTCACATATAGTTTGCCTCACCCATCATCACTACATATAACATCAGCGCATCATCACTACATATAACAATCATCCATCAACACATATAAAACCAACCCAGAACATCACTACATATAATATCATCCATCATCACTACATATAACACCATCCAACGTCACTACATATAACACCACCCATCATCACTACATATTACATCATCCATCACTACATATAACTCTATCCATCATCACTACATATAACACCATCCAGCATCACTACATATAACACCAACCATCATCACTACATATAACATCATGCATCATCACTACATATAACACCATCCATCATCATTACATATAAAACCATCCTATCATCACTACATATAACATCATCCATCATCACTACATATAACACCATCCATCACTACATATAGAACCATCCTATCATCACTACATATAATATCATCCATCATCACTACATATAACACCATCCAACATCACTACATATAACAACACCCATCATCACTACATATAAATATCATCCATCATCACCACATATAATCCCCTATCCATCATCACTACATATAACACCATCCAGCATCACTACATATAACACCACCCATCATCACTACATATATCATCATGCATCATCACTATATATAACACCATCCATCATCACTACATATATTACCCTCCTATCATCACTACATATAACACCATCCATCATTACTACATATAACGCCATCCTTCATCACTACATATAACACCATCCATCATCACTACATATTATAACACCATCCATCATCTCTACAAACACCAGTCCTCAACACTATAGTGATAAATAGAGCTGCATTTTGTTGTCAATTTCTTTAAATTCCAACCTTATTAAACCGTAATTCTTTCTGTATGGTCAAATTTTGATTTGACCTCGGTGAGAGAGCTGTTAGTGTCAGTAAATCACAATGGTGTTCCGACGCACTGTAACAAAAGTTTCAAAGGTTGAGGTGAAGCCTTGCAAGGATTTCGTTGTAGACTTCGACACCAGCTTCGTGGTGGTTGCAACAAACATCTACCCTGGTGTGGCCCCTAAGCAGATTCGACCATTGTTTGCGGAATGTGGACAGATCGACCTATTTGTGATGCCCGCAAAGACAACAAAATGAACACTATGGCTTCAAGAGATCCGATACTTTGACGAAGCCTTCCTGTGATAAGGCGGTGTTGACGATTGATGGTGATGGCATACGCAGCTGAAATCAACCAACAAGCTGGAAGTTAACTACTACAGTGCCCATGGTACCTTGAACAACCTTGACCGCCAAGCTGCTGAGTTCATTGTTCTATCCAATGTTGCCGACCAACAACCCGCCTCTATCCTTAAGAAGACCAACGTACGCACTACCGTTGCCAAGTCAGTTACCTTCAATTATGACAATTTGGGCGACATCAGGGAGCGCGAAACTTCCACAGCTACTTACACTCTGTCTGTACCTCCGAACCAATGAATCTAACTCAACTGCTGCCATCGAATAAGAAAATATCACCAATAGTTGTACCCTGGGAACCTGGAGGGAGAAGACTAACCCTGATGAAGGCTGCCTCAGTAATACTTACCTATGCTATTTAAAACACTTGCAACACATATAACACCATCCAACATCACTACATATAACACCATCCATCATCACTACATATTACACCATCCATCATCACTACATATAACACCATCCATCATCACTACAGATCGGTAAAGTAGTTTCCGAGATTCTCGTGCGGACACACAAACAAACACACACACACACACAAACAAACAGACATACTTCTTTGTTTTATATCGATAGAAGATAGATCATCACTACATATAACACCACCCATCATCACTACATATAATATCATCCATCATCACTACATATAACTCCATCCATCATCACTACATATGACACCATCCAGCATCACTACATATAACACCACCCATCATCACTACATATAACATCATGCATCATCAGTACATATAACACCATCCATCAACACTACATATAAACCAACCTATCATCACTACATATAATATCATCCATCATCACTACATATAACACCATCCAACATCACTACATATAACACCACCCATCATCACTACATATTACATCATCCATCACTACATATAACTCTATCCATCATCACTACATATAACACCATCCAGCATCACTACATATAACACCAACCATCATCACTACATATAACATCATGCATCATCCCTACATGTAACACCATCCATCATCACTACATATAAAACCATCCTATCATCACTACATATAACATCATGCATCATCACTTCATATAACACCATCCATCACTACATATAGAACCATCCTATCATCACTACATATAATATCATCCATCATCACTACATATAACACCATCCAGCATCACTTCATATAACACCAACCATCATCACTACATATATCATCATGCATCATCACTATATATAACACCATCCATCATCACTACATATATCACTACATATATTACCCTCCTATGATCACTACATATAACACCATCCATCATTATTACATATAGCGCCATCCTTCATCACTACATATAACACCATCCATCATCACTACATATTATAACACCATCCATCATCTCTACAAACACCAGTCCTCAATACTATAGTGATAAACAGAGCTTCATTTTGTTGTCAATTTCTTTAAATTCCAACCTTATTAAACCGTAATTCTTTCTGTATGGTCAAATTTTGATTTGACCTCAGTGAGAGAGCTGTTAGTGTCAGTACATCACAATGGTGTTCCGACGCACTGTATCGAAGGTGTCTGAGGTGGAGGTGAAGGCTTGTAAGGATTTCGTTGTAGACTTCGACACCAGCTTTGTGGTGGTTGCAACAAACATCTACCCTGGTGTGGCCCCTAAGCAGATTCGACCATTGTTTGAGGAATGTGGACAGATCGACCTATTTGTGATGCCTGCAAAAGACAACAAAAATGAACACTATGGCTTCGCATACATCCGATACTTTGACGAAGCCTCCTGTGATAAGGCTGTTGGACGATTGGATGGTGACAGCATTGGCCGCAGCCGAAAATCAACTAACAAGCTGGAAGTTAACTACTACAGTACCCAGGGTACCTTGAACAACCTTGACCGCCAAGCTGCTGAGTTCATTGTTCTATCCAATGTTGCCGACCAACAACCCGCCTCTATCCTTAAGAAGACCAACGTACGCACTACCGTTGCCAAGTCAGTTACCTTTAATTATTACAATTTGGGCGACATCAGGGAGCGCGAAACTTCCACAGCTACTTACACTCTGTCTGTACTTCCCAACCAATGAATCTAACTCAACTGCTGCCATCGAATAAGAAAATGTCACCAATAGTTGTACCTCTGGGAACCTGGAGGGAGGCACCAACCCCTGATGAAGGCTCAGTAATATCTACCATGTTATTTAAACACTTATAACACATATAACATCATCCATCATCACTACATATAATACCATCCATCATCACTACATATAACACCATCTATCATCACTACATATAACATCATCCATCATCACTACAGATCGGTAGAGTAGTTTTCGAGATTCCTTGATACATAGACACACAACAGATATACTTTTGTATCGATAGTATGGATCATCACTTCACATATAACAATTTCATCATCACTATAAAGACGCCATCACTATTAAGCAACACCACCCATCATCACTAGCAGGCACATCATCCATCATCACTCACATATAACATCATCCATCATCACTACACAGCAAACACTAACGCATTACTACATAGGTGTCACACCATCCATCATCACTACATATAACACCATCCATCATCACTACATATAACATCATCCATCATCAATACATATAACACCATCCATCATCACTACATATAACATCATCCATCATCACTACATATAACACCATCCATCATCACTACATATAACACCATCCATCATCACTTCAGATCGGTATAGTAGTTTCCGAGATTCTCGTGCGGACACACAAACACACACACAAACAAAAATACATACTTCTTTGTTTTATATATATAGAGACAAGAAACAAAAATCTTTAATTATTTATTAATTGTAAGTTTTAAGGTTTTCCTGGAACCATTGGCAGGAAATAAGGACACTTGAACCTTGAAAACTTACTGTCGTCATAATTATTTATAATAAACCTGTTGATGTTTATTTCCGGGTTAAAGTAAAAGCAAGGTTTTGTCTGGACTATTAGCATATAGACAGTTGCTGGTTGACGATACCGAAGACCTATACAGGTGTGTGGTGCTTGTGCTTGGTGATGCTTCGTTTATGAGAGATAATCCCAGGAGTGAACTTTGTTCTGAAAGGACAAACAAAAAAAGTCATTAGTTATCGTTGTCTCGGAAGTGTTTATATGTCGGTCACTCTTGTGTTGTCGATGTGTCCACCCCACAGAGTTATTGCGTGAAGTGACACATTAGACTTCAATTAAAGATCCTCTCTCCATATGGAAGCTGTTCACACCTCTTGACAGTATTTGGTCTGACATTTAGTTATAAAGGTCGTTTTTTGTCTAGTTCATCTTCCTATGAAAATTAACAATTCATATCACGTTTTAGAGTTGTATGTTCTTCAAGCCAATCAACACAGTACAGGTAACACCAGAGTCAGGCAGGTACAGTGTTAAGCGTCGTGGTCTACTGCTGTCTTACTGAGTAACGATGATGAAGTAAAGTGGGAAATGACTTTGCCATGAGAGAGGAGAGGAAAGAGAGAAGGAAAGAATAGAAACGGGAAGTAAAGTAGTAGGGAGTAATAGCAGGTGGGCTGTCCACCTAGCTGAGTCGAGGTGATTGGTTGGGTGGTGGCCATACACAGCACGCTCCTGCTCGCTCAAGGGAGGCTGGGGTGGGGGGAGCTAAGCTAGTTAGGCATTCATTACTGTATTGTGTGTTAATTTATGTAAGTTAAGAGGTGGTGTTATTTTTTCATGTATTGTATAAAGTGAGTCTCTTTTTTATATAATAACTCACCTGAAGTGTCGCCCCAGGAAAAGGTAACAGAGACCTTAATGACACAGGTAGATTGTCACTCCCCTCGCCGCCCAGCGTATCCCACCTGAAGATTAACCATCCCGGCGATACCTGGGGGGGGGGCTTAAGTATAATATATACTCTTATATAATAATGTTGATGCTATAATACACTGGCAGTCATAGTACAGTACATGTGTTGCCTTTATTGAGTTGAGTTTTGTATTTTTAGAAAAAGAGAGAGAAATCTGAGCAACATAATATGGAGACAGAGAGAGAGAGAGAGAGTGTATTACATTGCCACACCTGATTCCTTCCTGGTGTATATTTTTACCACCTCTGGTACAACTGTGTCTCTTGCCGATCTATTTTGCACTGTCGCTTCCTGCCTTTCATCTTCCACCTTTCATCTTCTCTTTCATCTTCTTCTCCTCATCGTCTTTCTCCTCCATCTTACCCCTTCATCTTCCCTCCCTTCTTCCTCCCTTCCATCTTCCCCATTCATTTATTCCCCCTTCATCTTCATTTCCCCTTTATTTTACCCCTCCATCTTCCCTCCTTTTACCTTCCTCCTTCGGTCTTCTCCTTTCTTTTCCACCAATCTCCTTACCTTCCACTGCTGTCTTAGTCCATTACTGTTTTAAGAAATTTAGTTTTTCCAAGGATTTCGATATTTCATTCACTTACAATTCTTTTTTGTTTTAATTTCATTTTCTCACTCCTGATTCAAGTGATTCAAGAGATGCAGATAATTTGAAATATCCAGCCCTTATAATGTCTTTAGTACCTCTTAAACTTGGGTAAATATTATTCCATTAAGTTTATAAACAAATACACGACTCAGACACGTTGGTATTATAATCACAAAGCAAAGATATCAAGAAGTTGTGACGCTTCATCTGTACAACCAGTTGAGAATAAACTTTCCTTCTCTAAAAGTTACAAGAAATGAGGGAGAGTTTCTCGCCAGGGGGCGCAGCGCTGTGAGAGAAGAATTAAATAAGCCTGATTAGCTAAGAAGACGACCAGGGGTAAGAAATGGTCCGTCTTGAGGATGTGGTTCAGGAGGTGAGGTGAAGATATAAACCTCGAAGACGTCATAAACACAGAGATGACACTATTTCTAACCTTCCCAAGTCTCTGGTGGGTGGCAGGTGATCACCAACATGAAATACACCAACATGAAATACACCAACATGAAATACACCAACATGAAATGCGCCAAAATGAAATAGAAGATGCCAAGTGAGGTTGATTATGACTCAGACAGTAACCATAGCAGGACCTAAAAACAGCCAAGACTGTTCTAAATGAGAACTTAAATTATAATTTCT
Source organism: Homarus americanus (assembly GCF_018991925.1). Classification (NCBI taxonomy): domain Eukaryota; kingdom Metazoa; phylum Arthropoda; class Malacostraca; order Decapoda; family Nephropidae; genus Homarus; species Homarus americanus. The sequence continues at coordinate 5,662 of NW_024711177.1, read as the reverse complement.
GCCCAAGAGTGCGAGTGAGTGAACTTTAATTTCCATTATAGTACAGTATAAAACTTTAATGAGTTTATCTTCAACGTGATCTTAAATTTTAGTGGGTGAATTTTTTCATTGGATAATTAAGTCTTTGAGAATAACATTTTAAGGCGGCCATTTAGTGTCATCATGCTGTAAGATGTAGATACGCTCCAAAAAGTATGTTTACGATTTTGTGTTAGACGATATGACACAACAGACAAAGGATTTTGACGACCCTACCGAGACAACAGGAGTCACAGTGTTCATTTTGAAATTCATCGGTCTCCTCCATAAAGGCACTTTTGGAGTGTTTGTTTACAACTCCTAGTGGTTAATGTGATGCAGCAGTGTACAGCTCATAGTCCATAAGGTTTTTCTTAGGCCAGACCCTTGAGAGTACAGTGGGTGGTTACACTACTCACCTGCCTTACACTCTCCCTGATGCTTTTGTTAGATGTTGAAACAGGAACTGTGGATCAACCTGTACAGCTTCTCCTTTTACTTTCACACAAACAATAGATTTAACATGTTGCCTAAGTACTTTGATGAAACAATAAGCACAAATGTGTTATCGTCATGATCCGCCTTATGTGATTATATTGCCAGTTGATGTGGGCCCGACCTTGTTTTGACACACTGACTGGCCTCGTGTTAATTTATTCTCACTTAACATACTTTTTTCGTACCTGAACTCCTCGACTGAACGCTCTTAAAGTTTGTAGAGAAGTTGAAACGGGTCTTATTGATATTCGTGTAGGCAGATTGATAGAGGTCCCAGCAATAAGAGAGTACAGCCGGGTCCTGCTGGAGACACTGAACACATTTCAGTTATTACATCTGGAAATACACGATCACTCACCAAAGAAAACGAAGACAATTTTACCAACTAATATGGTCGAGGTTCTGTAGATATGGGCCACAGCTCAGGTACGGTCGCTATCTGATCTTCTCGACCAGTGTAACAAGAAAGATCTTTACAAACACTATAATATGTAGTCAACGTGCAGTGACTCAGTAATAACTTATTGCTCCTTTGATTCAAGTGTTCGACAACAAACCGAATATGTTCCTCTGTTCCTTTGACTCTATCTTGTGTGTACGATCTTGTGGACTGGGGCGTGATCACGATCAATGGTTGTCCCACTCACTCACTCACTAGGTTTCCTGCCATCTCTTACCCATGAAATTAGATTAAATCTGCCCTGTCGTATCCTCTTTACCTATCCTATCCCCCCTTGTCTCTATTAACTTAATATATCATCACTCTCTCTCCCCTACTCTCCTTCCCTGCTTCCTCTACCACTATCTCCACCTCCTCTTTCCTTCCCCTTCCACAATTATTATATCCTCATATCTATGTCTGTCATTCTCTTTATCTGTTCCTGCTTCCTTCACCATATCTCTCTATCCCCTCAGCCTAAATCACAATGGCTACAAGAACGAGAGCTTGTGTTGGTAAAAGAGGAATTTTTGAACACCATGACAAATGTATATTTTTTGATGACCTAGGGAGAACGTGTGGCGTGATTAGTATAGAAGAGGAGAATGTCATACCCTTCTACCCAGTCTTGTTAGTCTCTTATGCCCCACCCTGCCAGTCCTCATACCCTACCCTTCTAGTTCCTCATACCCTACCCTACTAGTTCCTCATACCCTACCCTACTAGTTCCTCATACCCTACCCTGTTAGTCCCTCATACCCTACCCTGTTAATCCCTCATACCCTACCATTCCAGTCCCTCATATTCCACCCTACCAGATCCTCATACCTCACCCTTCCAGCCTGTCTTTGTGTCCCAACCAAATTAAGTTCTGTAAAAATCTACCTGATGTCTTTCGCCTTCCCTTACCATCATCTCCCAGTTGGTTGTCTTGTAAATAGTAGATCGATGCCCTGGAGTCTCTGGTAGTTTCAATAAGTCTGGACTCCAACTCATTAAGGACCTTCAGGGTGCTGTCATGCTGGGGAGGGAGGGAGAGGGAGCTGCATTATGCTGTCATGCAGGGGAGGGAAGGAGAGGGAGCTGCATTATGCTGTCATGCTGGGGAGGGAGGGAGAGGGAGCTGCATTATGTTGTCATGCTGGGTAGGGAGTGAGAGGGAGCTGCACTATCCTGTCATGCTGGGGAGATAGGGAGAGGGAGTTGCATTATGTTGTCATGCTTGGGAGGGAGGTAGAGGGAGCTGCATTATGCTGTCATGTCGGGGAGTGGACAGAGGAGCTGTATGTCATGCTGGGGACGGAGGGAGAGGGAGCCATTATGCTGTCATGCTGGGAGGAGGAGGAAGAGGGCTGTATTGCTGCAAGTGATGAGAAGGGAGGGAGAGGGAGCTTTGGCCACGCGCTCGGGAAGGAGGAGAGGGAACTGCATTTAAAAGGCCGGTTGGGGGATGGAGGAGAGGGAGCCATTTGTTGGCCACAATGGGGAGAGAGGGAGAGGGAGCTGCATTGTCATGCTGGGAGTGGATGGAGAGGGGAGCGACCATGCTGGGGAGGGAGGGGAGAGGGACGCCTGAGCTGTCATGCTGGGGAGGGAGGGAGAGGGAGCTGCATTATGCTCTCATGCTGGGAAGGGAGGGAGAGGGAGCTGCATTATGCTGTCATGCTGGGGAGGGAGGGAGAGGGAGCTGTATTATGTTGACATGCTGGGGAGGGAGGGAGAGGGAGCTGCATAATGTTGTCATGCTGGGTAGGGAGTGAGAGGGAGCTGCATTATCCTGTCATGCTGGGGAGAGAGGGAGAGGGAGTTGCATTATGTTGTCATGCTGGGGAGGGAGGTAGAAGGAGCTGCATTATGCTGTCATGTCGGGGAGGGAGGGAGAGGAGGTCGCATTATGCTGCATGCTGCATTAATATGATGCAGCATAACTCCAGCAGTCTCACTACAGCTTTGTATGTTTACTGTATGTTTACAGTCGAATGAAAACCTGAGAGACTACTCAATATATGTCCTTTCATTATCATTGTCACGGACACGGACACAAGAATTCAATGGATCTAAGTAACGAAAATAAGGAATAATTTAAGTTGTTGTCAAAGACTTTCATATGATTATTGTTTATAACTGAAGGTCTTAGAACTATTTTATCACAACAAAGAAATATAATGCAGTAAAACATGGACAGTGACGAAGTACAATAAAGAACAAACACAAACTGTGACATAGAGAACATCCAAGATACAGGAAGACAAACAATAGTAAAATGACAAGGACAGTCATGAGGACACTGAAGGTGAAACTAACAAAAGATACCTGGAGGAGTTGTTATAAATATTGATTTATGTTTGTAACTTTTTGTACTTTTTTTAAGATTTTGTTTTCTCCATAATACAAAAATATCGGTTAATATTCGTTTTTATTCCAATAGGTATTTGGCATTTTTTTACCATTATCACTAGGATTATTTTCAGGTTAGGTCAGGTGAGGTCAGGTAAGGTAGGTTAAAGAATACCAAAATACAAAAAAAAAAAAATATCTACCAATTGGGGAAATTGGGATGAAAAAATTTTTTTACCCAATTTTCTCCAAGAGGTGTAAGATGATCTTGCAGCTTCATACAAATTCACTAAACAACAATAATAATCCAAGAGTTAGTAAGGCATCACCTGGTCATGTTAAGCCCACCTGGTGAAGATAAACATGTTGGTAATGTTTGTATCGTGACTGAACCACCTCACACAGCAGCCCTGAGGCTTTAGGCCACTGACTTAAGTGCTTACATTATACAAAATAACTCTCTGTAATGGCCGATGATGCTGTTTTGGTTGTCTAATTGTAGTTTCCAACACGGTAATTACAGCAGGTATCTTTTTATTATCCTGCCATTAAAATAATTAAGTGAATTTATAGACTTACGTAACATCATGAAAGTATAAACCGATGAATTAAAATTAAATAATTATCTTATAAAACAACTAATCTATTTAATTTTCCTTTGAGAGTTAAAGGGATAAAATACACACTAACTGGAGTCTAACTAACCTGGTGTGACTCCGCTCCGCCCCACCCAACACATAATCATCCACTCCAGGTAACCTTACACCGCCTAATGGAGCCAAACCTAATAGAATCACACCGAACTTATCCAAATAAACTTTTCAGTGGGTAACCTTGACTCTACCACACCTTTGCTTTAGACGCTAGTATAAGTCTGGCTGGAGGGACCGTAGTCATTATAAGGGAAGCTTTTTAATAATAGCCATTACCTGCCTCCCGTTAACACTAATGAAATGTTCCTAAAATTAAACAAACTACAATTAAATCCAAATCCTTTTGAATATTTACATAATTTACTGGAGTGTTTCATTATGTTAGTGTGGGGGGCGTTTGTTGTGGCCGGGACTCCTCTTCAGATAATATAAATACAGATAATGTTGTTTTAATAAGTAATCTCTTAATGAAAATGTAGAGAAAATTGGTCAACAAATCTTAACAGTTATCCTGATTTCTTAAAGAACAATAGAGGAATAAGAAGAGGAGGAGGAGGGAAAGAAAAGAAAGCATAAAGAAAACAATATAACAAAGATGAACAACAGAGAAAAAATGAAGAGTAAGATGAAAGAAACTTAGACTGACCAAAAAGACGTATAACAATCTGATTAAAACTAATCACTATATTAGATCAGATCAGATCAGATCAAGGTTAGGTTAGTTTTGGTTAGATAAGGTCAGGTTAGGCTAGGCTAGGCTAGGCTAGGCTAGGCTAGACTTGTTTTACACAAGGTTAGGTTAGGTTAGGTTAGGTCAGGTTAGACTAGGCTAGCCTAGGCCAAGGTGGGTGGAGCTTTGCTGACGTCAGCAGGCAGACTTCCTCGCCTACCTCTCACCTCTTATAAACAGAACATTTTATGGTTCTATATACTGTACTTTGTTATTTCAGTGTCTCACATAGAAAATAATACTAATAGAGAGTTTAATCTTGCATATAACTTTAGCTAAGGACACCAGTCAGTGTGGTGGGTGATACACAGAAGGAAAGGTTAAAAGAAAAACAATGTATTTCAGTTATAGTCTTGTATTTAAATAACTGCAGCTTAAGATAGGGTAATGATGACTATATATACAGTTGCCTACAGGAGTTCTTTTCCTCCCTGTTTGTCCATTATACTAATAATGTAGACATGAGGTGACAGGAGTTATGACTTCATATGATAAGTGTTACAGCCACTGACAACAGATTATCAGATTATGGGTGGTGGGGGGGGGGGGTAGTTAGAGCAGGTGATCACAGGTGCTGCCTTTGCCTCCAGGTGTGAGTGATGTGACAGGAATTATGACCTCACAAGACAAGTGTTACCTTCACTGACACTTGTTTCATCAAAAGATTAAACACGTTGACGTTTACAGTCATCCATAGACTCACATTTATGGTACAACAGTTGCAGAAGTGCATGCAACACACCTGGTTCCACATTGAGCTGAGAATCCAACGATGCAGTGTACTGATAGATGGGAAACGAAATTGACTTCTATCAGGCAAGTAGTGATAAGCTTTCGGGCTTAAGCTGCGAAAGGTCAGTACTCGACTGATATCCTCCTCAGACCAGTATATTACAGGGACACCAGTTGAGAACAAAATCACTTGGGAAGAGAAAAAAAACTACTAAAAACATCATTAGTCGCAGCAGTAGCCTTGATAAAGTATTT
>NW_024711176.1:0-18527 GCF_018991925.1 Homarus americanus | reverse complement strand
GGCAATCATATATATATATATATATATATATATATATATATATATATATATATATATATATATATATATATATATATATATATATATATATATATATATATATACGTATATATATGTAACCGGTCGGAATTTGCTGGACTTTAATTTCTCACTTGACTTGGGGTTTATTAAAATTTAATAGATGGTAAAGGCAGTGGAAGCGCCCCTTTGAGAAAAATCCCGAACCAGCACAAGAACACTTAAATCTACTACACAAAATGAACTGTCCGTGACCCGTGGAAGGATAGCGTCTGTGACTGGGATGAATGAGACACACTGTACAATTTAGACACTTATATTCCCTCCAACACTACAAACACAATCAAATAATGGTACACCAATATGCGCACCTCTTAACTTAAACTTTAAACACTACTCTGGGGAATAAAAGTTATACATGACATAGAAATTATTAGAAACACAGGCAACAATAAATTTGAAGTATTAAGAAATGTTGCTTGCACATATGAACAGGCCTTAAGGCTTTCCCAAAATAATATCAGTCACTTAGGAAATGGTACTAAAAAATAAGAAATTAAATACTCCACAATGAATAGGCCTTAAGGGTTTTCAACAAAATAATATCAGTCACTGAGGAATGGTAATAAAAAATAAGAAATTAAATACTCTACAATGAATAGGCCTTAAGGGCACTCAACAAAATTATAGCACCCCAACAGGTGTACACTTCCTAACCTAACCTAACCACTACTCTAGGGAACAAGGTTATACCTGAGATCAGAATTATGCAGAATTAGAGGCATTAAAAGAATCAAATCACAGTATCACTCTGGCTCCACTTAATGGCACAAACATTCAAAAAAACACTACTATCAAAATTATTTAAGAAATATTAAACTACACACGTCAAGATAATATCAGTCTGAGGAATGGTGTTAACTACACCCGTAATAAGGAAGATAAAATGTTCCTCTAGGTATCTCCTAGAGTCCTAGACTCACGGTCTCAGTGTGTGACCATTAATATACTCAGATAGCCTCAGTGTACTCCCAGTGCGTCCATGGGCAGGAAGAGAGAACGCCAGCAGGTGTCTATGGCCAGTAGGTAACACTTCTAGCTGACCGAGGACACGTGGTGTTGTGCACCCGAGTGGTAAGAACTGATCACCCACTGCTGATGCTGGTCCTGTGTCGTTTTAGTTGTCGGGAGCACTCGTTCACTCAAGAGATCCTTTGCTACCCCGCTAAACAGAGACAGGCCTACACTGATCGGTCCAATGGCGACAATCGCCACCCTCAATCATCAACGGCAGTCTCAACGGCAGTCAATCTCTCGCAGTCAACTCCGGTCAACTCCAATCAAGTGGGTTCTGACGGAAACCCTGAAATGAACTCAATGTTAGCTCTAGTTTACTTTATCACTGCCCTATCTAACCCTGTCTGAGATCGAATGAGACTTACTTGTTATACTGCAATAGCGCAGCACAGGTGACTAGGCCACGTGACTATTTCTGATGGACGCGCGGAACGTCTTGTCTGTGTGAATGCTCTCCGGGACTGGCCTAGCCAGCGTCGCGTCTCCCCAAGGCGCTAGCTTGGGCCTACGTGATATATTTTCCGCCTAACTAATAACTCCTTGGGACACCCGTAACATTATTCAGACTGCTAAACGATCTATAATAATTTCAAATTCAATAATAGTCCCTTAACTTCATGAATCGCATCATTATTAATTCGGTAAATTACATTTAACATCATATAGGCCTAGTTCCGCAGTCTCTCGCTACGAGCAGGCAGCGCTCCCTCCCCTCAGATGACCTTGAACGCTCAGTATCACTCATGGCGGGGCATTTGAAATTACTCTGAAATTTCTGGATATCACAATCGACCCCCCTAAAAAAAAGACAGCACTGTCCTCATGTGCTGAGAAAACATGCATACGACCCCCCTAAAATTTTGTTCTAAGGACTGCACCTCACCCCTTTTGCTAAATGCAGCATTCCCGTCTTCTCTTCTCTCCTTTTCTCTCCCGCTAACATATATATATATATATATATATATATATATATATATATGCTGATAACCACAAGGAAAGAAGAAAACACGAAGTTCCCAAGCGCTTTCGTGTAATTCACATCTTGGGAACTTGGGAACTTGGGAACTTCGTGTTTTCTTCTTTCCTTGTGGTTATCAGCATATACCTAGATCACGCGCACCTACAGTGATTTACTTGCATATATATATATATATATATATATATATATATATATATATATATATATATATATATATATATATATATATATATATATATAGTTATAATTACCCGATCTTAAGCTGCAGTTATTTAAATACATGACTATAACTGAAATACATTGTTTTTCTTTTAACCTTTCCTTCTGTGTATCACCCACCACACTGACTGGTGTCCTTAGCTAAAGTTATATACAAGATTAAACACTCTATTAGCATTATTTTCTATGTGAGATACTGAGATAACAAAGTATAGTATATAGAACCATAAAATGTTCTGTTTATAAGAGGTGAGAGGTAGGCGAGGGAGTCTACCTGCTGACGTCAGCAAAGCTCCACCCACCTTGTCCTAGCCTGGCCTAGCCTAACCTAACCTAACAGTGTAAAACAAGTCTAGCCTAGCCTAACCTAACCCAACCTAACCTAGTGTAAAACAAGTCTAGTCTAGCCTAGCCTAGCCTAACCTAACATAACCTAACCTAGTGTAAAACAAGTCTAGCCTAGCCTAGCCTAGCCTAACCTAACATAACCTAACCTAGTGCAAAACAAGTCTAGTCTAGTCTAGCCTAGCCTAACCTGACCTAACCTAACCTAGTGTAAAACAAGTCTCGCCTAGCCTAGGCTAACCTAACATAACCTAACCTAGTGTAAAACAAGTCTAGTCTAGCCTAGCCTAACCTGACCTAACCTAACCTAGTGTAAAACAAGTCTAGCCTAGCCTAGCCTAACCTAACATAACCTAACCTAGTGTAAAATAAGTCTAGCCTAGCCTAGCCTAACCTGACCTAACCTAGTGTAAAACAAGTCTAGTCTAGCCTAACCTGACCTAACCTAACCTAGTGTAAAACAAGTCTCGCCTAGCCTAGCCTAACCTAACATAACCTAACCTAGTGTAAAACAAGTCTAGTCTAGCCTAGCCTAACCTGACCTAACCTAACCTAGTGTAAAACAAGTCTAGCCTAGCCTAGCCTAACCTAACATAACCTAACCTAGTGTAAAATAAGTCTAGCCTAGCCTAGCCTAACCTGACCTAACCTAGTGTAAAACAAGTCTAGTCTAGCCTGACCTGACCTAACCTAACCTAACCTAGTGTAAAACAAGTCTAGCCTAGCCTAATCTCGCCTGATCTGACCTTATCTAACCAAAACTAACCTAACCTTGATCTGATCTGATCTGATCTAATATAGTGATTAGTTTGAATCAGATTGTTATACGTCTTTTTGATCAGTCTAAGTTTATTTCATCTTACTCTTCATTTTTTCTCTGTTGTTCCTCCTTGTTATATTTTTTCTTTATGCTTTATTTTCTTTCCCTCCTTCTCCTCTTCTTATTCCTCTATTGTTCTTTAAGAAATCAGGATAACTATTAAGATTTGTTGACCAATTTTTCTCTACATTTTCATTAAAAGATTACTTATTACAACAACATTATCTGTATTTATATTATCTGAAGAGGAGTCCTGGCCACAACAAACGCCCCTACACTAACAAAATGAAACACTGCAGTAAATTATGTAAATATTCAAAAGGATTTGGATTTAATTGTCGGTCGTTTAATTTTAGGAACATTTCTTTAGTGTTAACGGGAGGCAGGTAATGGCTATTATCAAAAAGCTTCCCTTATAATGACTACGGTCCCTCCAGCCAGACTTATACTAGCGTCTAAAGCCAAGGTGTGGTAGAGTCAAGGTTACCCACTGAAAAGTTTATTTGGATAAGTTAGGAGTGATACTATTAAGTTTGGCTCCATTAGGCGGTGTAAGGTTACCTGGAGTGGATGATTGTGTTGGGTGGGGCGGAGAGGAGTCACACCAGGTTAGTTAGACTCCAGTTAGTGTGTATTTTATCCCTTTAACTCTCAAAGGAAAATTAAATAGATTAGTTGTTTTATAAGATAATTATTTAATTTTAATTCATCGGTTTATACTTTCATGATGTTACGTAAGTCTATAAATTCACATAAATATTTTAATGGCAGGATAATAAAAAGATACCTGCTGTAATTACCGTGTTGGAAACTACAATTAGACAACCAAAACAGCATCATCGGCCATTACAGAGCGTTATGTTGTGTAATGTAAGCACTTAAGTCAGTGGCCTAAAGCCTCAGGGCTGCTGTGTGAGGTGGTTCAGTCACGATACAAACATTACCAACATGTTTATCTTCACCAGGTGGGCTTAACATGACCAGGTGATGCCTTACTAACTCTTGGATTATTATTGTTGTTTAGTGAATTTGTATGAAGCTGCAAGATCATCTTACACCTCTTGGAGAAAATTGGGTAAAAAAAATTTTTCATCCCAATTTCCCCAATTGGTAGATATTTTTTTTTTATTTTGGTATTCTTTAACCTACCTTACCTGACCTCACCTGACCTAACCTGAAAATAATCCTAGTGATAATGGTAAAAAATGCCAAATACCTATTGGGATAAAAACGAATATTAACCGATATTTTTGTATTGTGGAGAAAACAAAATCTTCAAAAAAGTACAAAAAGTTAAAAACATAAATCAATATTTATAACAACTCCTCCAGGTATCTGTTGTTAGTTTCACCTTCAGTGTCCTCATGACTGTCCTTGTCATTTTACTATTGTTTGTCTTCCTGTATCTTAGATGTTCTCTATGTCACAGTTTATTGTCTTTGTTCTTTATTATACTTCATCACTGTCCATGTTTTACTGCATTATATTTCTTTGTTGTGATAAAATAGTTCCAAGACCTTCAGTTATAAACAATAATCATATGAAAGTCTTTGACAACAACTTAAATTATTCCTTATTTTCGTTACTTAGATCCATTGAATTCTTGTGTCCGTGTCCGTGATAATAATAATATTAGAGTATAATGAAAGGACTTATATTGAGTTGTCACTCAGGTTTTCATTCGACTGTATAAGTTTATCACAGTAAGCAGTCTACTGTGTTATCATCCATACATACAAAGCTGTAGCGAGACTGCTGGAGTTATGCTGCATCATATTAATGCAGCATGCAGCATAATGCGACCTCCTCTCCCTCTCTCCCCGACATGACAGCATAATGCAGCTCCCTCTCCCTCCCTCCCCAACATGATAGCATAATGCAGCTCCCTCTCCCTCCCTCCCCTGCATGACAGCATAATGCAGCTCCCTCTCCCTCCCTCTCCAGCATGACAGCATAATGCAGCTCCCTCTCCCTCCCTCCCCATCATGACAGCATAATGCAGCTCCCTCTCCCTCCCTCCCCAGCATGAGAGCATAATACAGCTCCCTCTCCCTCCCTCCCCAGCATGACAGCACCCTGAAGTTCCTTAATGAGTTGGGCTCCAGACTTATTGAAACTACCAGAGACTCCAGGGCATCGAGCTACTATTTACAAGAGAACCAACTGGGAGAAGATGGTAAGGGAAGGCGAAAGACTTCAGGTCGATTTTAGATTTTTACAGAACTTAATTTTGTTGGGACACAAAGACAGGCTGGAAGGGTGAGGTATGAGGATCTGGCAGGGTGAGGTATGAGGATCTGGTAGGGTGGAATATGAGGGACTGGAATGGTAGGGTATGAGGGATTTACAGGGTAGGGTATGAGGGGCTAACAGGGTAGGGTATGAGGAACTAGTAGGGTAGGATATGAGGACTGGCAGGGTTTGGCATAAGAGACTAACAAGACTGGGTAGAAGGGGGTGACAATCTCCTCTTCTACACTAATCACGCCACACGTTCTCCCTAAGTCATCAAAAAATATACATTTGTCATGGTGTTCAAAAATTCCTCTTTTACCAACACAAGCTCTCGTTCTTGTAGCCATTGTGATTTAGGCTGAGGGGATAGAGAGATATGGTGAAGGAAGTAGGAGCAGATAAAGATAATGCCGGACATAGATACGAGGATATAATAATTGTGAAAGGGGAAGGAAAGAGGAGGTGGAGATAGTGGTAGAGAAAGCAGGGAAGGAGAGTAGGGGAGAGAGAGTGATGATATATTAAGGTTAATAGAGACAAGGGGGGATAGGATAGGTAAAGAGGATACGACAGGGCAGATTTAATCTAATTTCATGGGTAAGAGATGGCAGGAGACCTAGTGAGTGAGTGAGTGGGACAACCATTGATCGTGATCACACCCCAGTCCACAATATCGTGCACACAAGATAGAGTCAAAGGAACAGAGGGAACATATTCGGTTTGTTGTCGAACACTTGAATCAAAGGAGCAATAAGTTATTACTGAGTCACTGCACGTTGACTACATATTATAGTGTTTGTAAAGATCTTTCTTGTTACACTGGTCGGGAACATCAGATAGCGACCGTACCTGAGCTGTGGCCCATATCTACAGAACCTCGACCATATTAGTTGGTAAAATTGTCTTCGTTTTCTTTGGTGAGTGATCGTGTATTTCCAGATGTAATAACTGAAATGTGTTCAGTGTCTCCAGCAGGACCCGGCTGTACTCTCTTATTGCTGGGACCTCTATCAATCTGCCTACACGAATATCAATAAGACCTGTTTCAACTTCTCTACAAACTTTAAGAGCGTTCGGTCGAGGAGTTCAGGTACGAAAAAAGTATGTAAAGTGAGAATAAATTAACACGAGGCCAGTCAGTGTATCAAAACAAGGTCGGGCCCACATCAACTGGCAATATAATCACATAAGGCGGATCATGACGATAACACATTTGTGCTTATTGTTTCATCAAAGTACTTAGGCAACATGTTAAATCTATTGTTTGTGTGAAAGTAAAAGAAGAAGCTGTACAGGTTGATCCACAGTTCCTGTTTCAACATCTAACAAAAGCATCGGGGAGAGTGTAAGGTAGGTGAGTAGTGTAACCACCCGCTGTACTCTCAAGGGTCTGGCCTAAGAAACACCTTATGGACTATGAGCTGTACACTGCTGCATCACATTAACCACTAGGAGTTGTAAACAAACACTCCAAAAGTGCCTTTATGGAGGAGACCGATGAATTTCAAAATGAACACTGTGACTCCTGTTGTCTCGGTAGGGTCGTCAAAATCCTTCGTCTGTTGTGTCATATCGTCTAACACAAAATCGTAAACATACTTTTTGGAGCGTATCTACATCTTGCAGCATGATGACGCTAAATGGCCGCCTTAAAATGTTATTCTCAAAGATTTAATTATCCAATGAAGAAATTCACCCACTAAAAGTTAAGATCACGTTGAAGATAAACTCATTAAAGTTTTTTACTATTAATGGAAATTAAAGTTCACTCACTCGCTCTCTTGGGCAGAAATTATAATTTAAGTTCTTATTATAGAACAGTCTCGGCTGTTTTTAGGTCCTGCTATGGTTACTGTCTGAGTCACAATCAACCTCACTTGGCATCTTCTATTTCATTTTGGCGCATTTCATGTCGGTGTATTTCATGTTGGTGTATTTCATGTTGGTGTATTTCATGCTGGTGTATTTCATGTTGGTGTATTTCATGTTGGTGTATTTCATGTTGGTGTATTTCATGTCGGTGTATTTCATGTTGGTGTATTTCATGTTGGTGTATTTCATGCTGGTGATCACCTGCCACCCACCAGAGACTTGGGAAGGTTAGAAATAGCATCATCTCTGTGTTTTATGATCGTCTTCGAGGTTTATATGCTTGTTCACCTCCTGAAACCACATCCTCAAGACGCAGTTCATGTTGGTGTATTTCATGTTGGTGTATTTCATGCTGGTGTATTTCATGTTGGTGTATTTCATGTTGGTGTATTTCATGTTGGTGTATTTCATGTTGGTGTATTTCATGTTGGTGATCACCTGCCACCCACCAGAGACTTGGGAAGGTTAGAAATAGTATCATCTCTGTGTTTTATGACGTCTTCGAGGTTTATATCTTCACCTCACCTCCTGAACCACATCCTCAAGACGGACCATTTCTTACCCCTGGTCGTCTTCTTAGTTAGTCAGGCTTATTTACATTCTTCTCTCACAGCGCTGCGCCCCCTGGCGAGAAACTCTCCCTCATTTCTTGTAAACTTTTAGAGAAGTAAAGTTTATTCTCAACTGGTTGTACAGATGAAGCGTCACAACTTCTTGATACCTTTGCTTTGTGATTATAATACCAATGTGTCTGAGTCGTGTATTTGTTTATAAACTTAATGTAATGATATTTACTCAAGAGGCACTAAAGACATTATAAAGGCTGGATATTTTAAATTATCTGCAACACTTGAATCACTTGAATCAGGAGTGAGAAAATTAAATTAAAACAAAAAAGAATTGTAAGTGAATAAAATATCGAAATCCTTGAAAAAACTAAATTTCTTAAAAACAGTAATGAACTAAGACAGCAGTGGAAGGTAAGGAGATTGGTGGAAAAGAAAGGGGATCGAAGGAGGGAGGTGAAAGGGGGGGAAATGGAGGGGTAAAATAAAGGGGAGAGGAAGATGAAGGGGGAAGATGAAGGGAGTAGAAATGAATGGGGGTGATGGAAGGGAGGAAGAAGGGAGGGAAGATGAAGGGGTAAGATGGAGGAGAAAGACGATGGGGAGAAGAAGATGAAGGAGAAGATGAAAGGTGGAAGATGAAAGGCAGGAAGCGAAAGTGCAAAATAGATCGGCAAGAGACACAGTTGTACCAGAGGTGGTAAAAATATACACCAGGAAGGAATCGGGTGTGGCAATGTAATACACTCTCTCTCTCTCTCTCTCTCTCTCTCTCTCTATTATGTTGCTCAAATTTCTCTCTCTTTTTCCAAAAATACAAAACTCAACTTAATAAAGGCAACAAATGTACTGTACTATGACTGCCAGTGTATTACAGCATCAACATTATTATATAAGAGTATATATTATACTTAAGCCCCCCCCCCAAGGTATCGCCGGGATGGTTAATCTTCAGGTGGGATACGCTGGGCGGCGAGGGGAGTGACAATCTACCTGTGCCATTAAGGTTTCTGTTACCTTTTCCTGGGGCGACACTTTTGGTGAGTTATTATAAAAAAGAGACTCACTTTATACAATACATGAAAAAATAACACCACCATTTAACTTGCACAAATTAACACACATTACAATACTGAATGCCTAACTAGCTTAGCTCCCCCCACCCCCAGCCTCCCTTGAGCGAGCAGGAGCGTGCTGTGTATGGCCACCACCTCAACCAATCACCTCGACTCAGCTAGGTGGACAGCCCAC
The DNA here is from genome assembly GCF_018991925.1 of Homarus americanus. Taxonomy (NCBI): domain Eukaryota; kingdom Metazoa; phylum Arthropoda; class Malacostraca; order Decapoda; family Nephropidae; genus Homarus; species Homarus americanus. The sequence goes on along the minus strand of NW_024711176.1, from coordinate 9,145 downwards.
CTGCTATTACTCCCTACTACTTTACTTCCCGTTTCTCTTCTTTCCTTCTCTCTTTCCTCTCCTCTCTCATGGCAAAGTCATTTCCCACTTTACTTCATCATCGTTACTCAGTAAGACAACAGTAGACCACGACTCTTAACACTGTACCTGCCTGACTCTGGTGTTACCTGTACTGTGTTAATTGGCTTGAAGAACATACAACTCTAAAACGTGATATGAATTGTTAATGTTGTCATAGGAAGATGAACTAGACAAAAAACGACCTTTATAACTAAATGTCAGACCAAATACTGTCAAGAGGTGTGAACAGCTTCCATATGGAGGGGATCTTTAATTGAAGTCTAATGTGTCACTTCAGGCAATAACTCTGTAGGGTGGACACATCGACAACACAAGAGTGACCGACATACAAACACTTCCGGGACAACGATAACTAATGACTTTTTTTGTTTGTCCTTTCAGAACAAAGTTCACTCCTGGGATTATCTCTCATAAACGAAGCATCACCAAGCACAAGCACCACACACCTGTATAGGCCTTCAGTATCGTCAACCAGCAACTGTCTGCGTGCTAATAGTCCAGACAAAACCTTCCTTTTACTTTAACCCGGAAATAAACATCGACAGGTTTATTATAAATAATTACAACGACAGTTTTCAAGGCTCAAGTGTCCTTATTTCCTGCCAAGGGTTCCAAGAAAACCTTAAAACTTACAATTAATAGATAATTAAAGATTTTTGCTTCTTGTATGTATATATATAAAGCAAAGAAGTATGTTTGTTTGTTTGTTTGTGTGTCCGCACGAGAATCTCGGAAACTACTTTACCGATCTGTAGTGATGATGGATGGTGTTATATGTAGTGATGGTGGATGGTGTTATATGTAGTGATGATGGATGATGTTATATGTAGTGATGATGGGTGGTGTTATATGTAATGATGATGGGTGGTGTTATATGTAGTGATGATGGATGGTGTTATATGTAGTGATGGTGGATGGTGTTATAAGTAGTGATGATGGATGATGTTATATGTAGTGATGATGGGTGGTGTTATATGTAATGATGATGGGTGGTGTTATATGTAGTGATGATGGGTGGTGTTATATGTAGTGATGATGGGTGGTGTTATATGTAATGATGATGGGTGGTGTTATATGTAGTGATGATGGGTGGTGTTATATGTAGTGATGATGGGTGGTGTTATATGTAGTGATGATGGGTGGTGTTATATGTAGTGATGATGGATGGTGTTATATGTAGTGATGATGGGTAGTGTTATATGTAGTGATGATGGGTGGTGTTATATGTAGTGATGATGGGTGGTGTTATATGTAGTGATGATGGGTGGTGTTATATGTAGTGATGATGGGTGGTGTTATATGTAGTGATGATCTATCTTCTATCGATATAAAACAAAGAAGTATGTCTGTTTGTTTGTGTGTGTGTGTGTGTTTGTTTGTGTGTCCGCACGAGAATCTCGGAAACTACTTTACCGATCTGCAGTGATGATGGATGGTGTTATATGTAGTGATGATGGATGGTGTAATATGTAGTGATGATGGATGGTGTTATATGTAGTGATGATGGATGGTGTTATATGTAGTGATGATGGATGATGTTATATGTGTTATAAGTGTTTACATAACATGGTAGATATTACTGAGCCTTCATCAGGGGTTGGTGCCTCCCTCCAGGTTCCCAGAGGTACAACTATTGGCGACATTTTCTTATTCGATGGCAGCAGTTGAGTTAAATTCATTGGTTGGGAGGTACAGACAGAGTGTAAGTAGCTGTGGAAGTTTCGCGCTCCCTGATGTCGCCCAAATTGTCATAATTGAAGGTAACTGACTTGGCAACGGTAGTGCGCACGTTGGTCTTCTTAAGGATAGAGGCGGGGTGTTGGTCGGCAACACTGGACAGAACTATGAACTCAGCAGCTTGGCGGTCAAGGTTGTTCAAGGTACCATGGGCACTGTAGTAGTTAACTTCCAGCTTGTTAGATGATTTTCGGCTGCGGCCAATGCTGTCACCATCCAATCGTCCAACAGCCTTATCACAGGAGGCTTCGTCAAAGTATCGGATGTATGCGAAGCCATAGTGTTCATTTTTGTTGTCTTTTGCGGGCATCACAAATAGGTCGATCTGTCCACATTCCTCAAACAATGGTCGAATCTGCTTAGGGGCCACACCAGGGTAGATGTTTGTTGCAACCACCACGAAGCTGGTGTCGAAGTCTACAACGAAATCCTTGCAAGCCTTCACCTCCACCTCAGACACCTTCGATACAGTGCGTTGGAACACCATTGTGATTTACTGACACTAACAGCTCTCTCACTGAGGTCAAATCAAAATTTGACCATACAGAAAGAATTACGGTTTAATAAGGTTGGAATTTAAAGAAATTGACATCAAAATGAAGCTGTTTATCACTATAGTGTTGAGGACTGGTGTTTGTAAAGATGATGGATGGTGTTATAATATGTAGTGATGATGGATGGTGTTATATGTAGTGATGAAGGATGGCGTTATATGTAGTAATGATGGATGGTGTTATATGTAGTGATGATAGGAGGGTAATATATGTAGTGATGATGGATGGTGTTATATATAGTGATGATGCATGATGATATATGTAGTGATGATGGTTGGTGTTATATGTAGTGATGATAGGAGGGTAATATATGTACATTAGTGATGATGGATGGTGTTATATATAGTGATGATGCATGATGATATATGTAGTGATGATGGTTGGTGTTATATGTAGTGATGCTGGATGGTGTTATATGTAGTGATGATGGAGAGAGTTATATGTAGTGATGATGGATGATGTTATATGTAGTGATGATGGATGGTGTTATATGTAGTGATGATGGATGATGTTATATGTAGTGATGATGGATGATGTTATATGTAGTGATGATGGGTGGTGTTATATGTAGTGATGATGGATGATGTTATATGTAGTGATGATGGGCGGTGTTATATGTAGTGATGATCTATCTTCTATCGATATAAAACAAAGAAGTATGTCTGTTTGTGTGTGTGTGTGTGTGTTTGCTTGTGTGTCCGCACAAGTATCTCGAAAACTACTCTACCGATCTGTAGTGATGATGGATGATGTTATATGTAGTGATGATAGATGGTGTTATATGTAGTGATGATGGATGGTGTTATATGTAGTGATGATGGATGATGTTATATGTAGTGATGATGGATGATGTTATATGTGTTATAAGTGTTTACATAACATGGTAGATATTACTGAGCCTTCATCAGGGGTTGGTGCCTCCCTCCAGGTTCCCAGAGGTACAACTATTGGTGACATTTTCTTATTCGATGGCAGCAGTTGAGTTAAATTCATTGGTTGGGAAGTACAGACAGAGTGTAAGTAGCTGTGGAAGTTTCGCGCTCCCTGATGTCGCCCAAATTGTCATAATTGAAGGTAACTGACTTGGCAACGGTAGTGCGTACGTTGGTCTTCTTAAGGATAGAGGCGGGTTGTTGGTCGGCAACTTTGGATAGAACAATGAACTCAGCAGCTTGGCGGTCAAGGTTGTTCAAGGTACCATGGGCACTGTAGTAGTTAACTTCCAGCTTGTTAGTTGATTTTCGGCTGCGGCCAATGCTGAAACCATCCAATCGTCCAACAGCCTTATCACAGGAGGCTTCGTCAAAGTATCTGATGTATGCGAAGCCATAGTGTTCATTTTTGTTGTCTTTTGCGGGCATCACAAATAGGTCGATCTGTCCACATTCCTCAAACAATGGTCGAATCTGCTTAGGGGCCACACCAGGGTAGATGTTTGTTGCAACCACCACAAAGCTGGTGTCGAAGTCTACAACGAAATCCTTGCAAGCCTTCACCTCCACCTCAGACACCTTCGATACAGTGCGTCGGAACACCATTGTGATTTACTGACACTAACAGCTCTCTCACTGAGGTCAAATCAAAATTTGACCATACAGAAAGAATTACGGTTTAATAAGGTTGGAATTTAAAGAAATTGACAACAAAATGAAGCTCTGTTTATCACAATAGTGTTGAGGACTGGTGTTTGTAAAGATGATGGATGGTGCTATAATATGTAGTGATGATGGATGGTGTTATATGTAGTGATGAAGGATGGCGTTATATGTAGTAATGATGGATGGTGTTATATGTAGTGATGATAGGAGGGTAATATATGTAGTGATGATGGATGGTGTTATATATAGTGATGATGCATGATGATATATGTAGTGATGATTGTTGGTGTTATATGTAGTGATGCTGGAAGGTGTTATATGTAGTGATGATGGATAGAATTATATGTAGTGATGATGGATGATGTTATATGTAGTGATGATGGGTGGTGTTATATGTAGTGATGATGGATGATATTATATGTAGTGATGATAGGATGGTTCTATATGTAGTGATGGATGGTGTTATATGTAGTGATGATGGATGATGTTATATGTAGTGATGATAGGATGGTTTTATATGTAGTGATGATGGATAGAGTTATATGTAGTGATGATGGATGATGTTATATGTAGTGATGATGGGTGGTGTTATATGTAGTGATGTTGGATGGTGTTATATGTAGTGATGATGGATGGTGTTATATGTAGTGATGCTGAATGACATTATATGTAGTGATGATAGGATGGTTCTATATGTAGTGATGATGGATGGTTTTATATGTAGTGATGATGGATGGTGTTATATGTAGTGATGATGCATGATCTTATATGTAGTGATGATTATTGGTGTTATATGTAGTGATGATGGATAGAGTTATATGTAGTGATGACGGATGATGTTATATGTAGTGATGATGGGTGGTGTTATATGTAGTGATGATGGATGGTGTTATATGTAGTGATGAAGGATGGTGTTATATGTAGTGATGATGGTTGGTGTTATATGTAGTGATGATGGATGGTGTTATATGTAGTGATGATGGATAGTGTTATATGTAGTGATGATGGATAGTGTTATATAAAGTGATGATGATGGATGGTGTTATATGTAGTGATGATGGATGATGTTATATGTAGTGATGATGGGTGGTGTAATATGTAGTGATGTTGGATGGTGTTATATGTAGTGATGATAGATGATATTATATGTAGTGATGATAGGTTGGTTTTATATGTAGTGATGATGGATGGTGTTATATGTAGTGATGATGGATGGTGTTATATGTAGTGATGATGGATAGTGTTATATAAAGTGATGATGATGGATGTTGTTATATATAGTGATGATGGATGTTGTTATATGTAGTGATGAAGGATGGTGTTAGTGAAGATTGTGAAGTGAGATGTAGTGAAGATTGTGAAGTGACATGTAGTGAAGATTGTGAAGTGAGATGTAGTGAAAATTGTGAAGTGAGATGTAGTGAAGATTGTGAAGTGAGATGTAGTGAAGATTGTGAAGTGAGATGTAGTGAAGATTGTGAAGTGAGATGTAAAAATTGTGAAGTGAGATGTGAAAATTGTAAAGTGAGATGTAGTGAAGATTGTGAAGTGAGATGTAGTGAAGATTGTGAAGGGAGATGTAGTGAAGATTGTGAAGTAAGATGTGGTAAAGATTGTGAAGTGAGATGTAGTGAAGATTGTGAAGTAAGATGTGGTGAAGATTGTGAAGTGAGATGTAGTGAAGATTGTGAAGGGAGATGTAGTGAAGATTGTGAAGTAAGATGTGGTAAAGATTGTGAAGTGAGATGTAGTGAAGATTGTGAAGTGAGATGTAGTGAAGATTGTGAAGTGAGATGTAGTGAAGATTGTGAAGTGAGATGTAGTGAAGATTGTGAAGTGAGATGTAGTGAAGATTGTGAAGTGAGATGTAGTGAAGATTGTGAAGTAAGATGTAGTGAAGATTGTGAAGTGTGATGTAGTGAAGATTGTGAAGTGAGATGTAGTGAAGATTGTGAAGTGAGATATAGTGAAGATTGTGAAGTGAGATGTAGTGAAGATTGTGAAGTGAGATGTAGTGAAGATTGTGAAGTGAGATGTAGTAAAAATTGTGAAGTGAGATGTGGTGAAGATTGTGAAGTGAGATGTAGTGAAGATTGTGAAGTGAGATGTAGTGAAGATTGTGAAGTGAGATGTGGGGAAGATTGTGAAGTGAGATGTAGTGAAGATTGTGAAGAGAGATGTAGTGAAGATTGTGAAGCGAGATGTGGTGAAGATTGTAAAGTGAGATGTAGTGAAGATTGTGAAGTGAGATGATGTGAAGATTGTGAAGTGAGATGTAGTGAAGATTGTGAAGTGAGATGTGGTGAAGATTGTGGAGTGAGATGTAGTGAAGATTGTGAAGTGAGATGTAGTGAAGATTGTGAAGTGAGATGTAGTGAAGATTGTGAAGTGAGATGTAGTGAAGATTGTGAAGTGAGATGTAAAAATTGTGAAGTGAGATGTGAAAATTGTGAAGTGAGATGTAGTGAAGATTGTGAAGTGAGATGTAGTGAAGATTGTGAATGGAGATGTAGTGAAGATTGTGAATTCAGATGTGGTAAAGATTGTGAAGTGAGATGTAGTGAAGATTGTGAAGTAAGATGTAGTGAAGATTGAGAAGTGAGATGTGGTGAAGATTGTGAAGTGAGATGTAGTGAAGATTGTGAAGTGAGATGTAATGAAGATTGTGAAGTGAGATATAGTGAAGATTGTGTAGTGAGATGTAGTGAAGATTTTGAAGTGAGATGTAGTGAAGATTGTGAAGTGAGATGTGGTGAAGATTGTGAAGTGAGATATAGTGAAGATTGTGAAGTGAGATATAGTGAAGATTGTGAAGTGAGATGTGGTGAAGATTGTAAAGTGAGATGTAGTGAAGATTGTGAAGTGAGATATAGTGAAGATTGTGAAGTGAGATGTAGTGAAGATTGTGAAGTGAGATGTAGTGAAGATTGTGAAGTGAGATGTAGTAAAGATTGTGAAGTGAGATGTGGTGAAGATTGTGAAGTGAGATGTAGTGAAGATTGTGAAGTGAGATGTAGTGAAGATTGTGAAGTGAGATGTAGTGAAGATTGTGAAGTGAGATGTAGTGAAGATTGTGAAGTGAAATGTGGTGAAGATTGTGAAGTGAGATATAGTGAAGATTGTGAAGTGAGATGTAGTGAAGATTGTGAAGTGAGATGCAGTGAAGATTGAGAAGTGAGATGTGGTGAAGATTGTGAAGTGAGATGTAGTGAAGATTGTGAAGTGAGATGTAAATGAAGATTGTGAAGTGAGATGTAGTGAAGATTGTGAAGTGAGATGTAGTGAAGATTGTGAAGTGAGATGTGGTGAAGATTGTGGAGTGAGATGTAGTGAAGATTGTGAAGTGAGATGTAGTGAAGATTGTGAAGTGAGATGTGGTGAAGATTGTGAAGTGAGATGTAGTGAAGATTGTGAAGTGTGATGTAGTGAAGATTGTGAAGTGAGATGTAGTGAAGATTGAGAAGTGAGATGTGGTGAAGATTGTGAAGTGAGATGTAGTGAAGATTGTGAAGTGAGATTTAATGAAGATTGTGAAGTGAGATGTAGTGAAGATTGTGTAATGAGATGTAGTGAAGATTGTGAAGTGAGATGTGGTGAAGATTGTGAAGTGAGATGTAGTGAAGATTGTGAAGTGAGATATAGTGAAGATTGTGAAGTGAGATGTAGTGAAGATTGTGAAGTAAGATGTGGTAAAGATTGTGAATGGAGATGTAGTGAAGATTGTGAAGTGAGATGTGGTGAAGATTGTAAAGTGAGATGAAGTGAAGATTGTGAAGTGAGATATAGTGAAGATTGTGATGTAAGATTATAAAGTAAACTGTAGTAATTGAGGTTAAACGAACGCGGGTTATTCTGTAGTGTATCCGTGTCTTGTTAACGTGGAACCAACATGGCGGTGGTTCTCAATATAGATACGTTATTTTGTCGGGAATTTCTGTCAAAACAAAATATGAATCAACCATATTTAGCCTAAATTAACCTAGCGGTTAAGTCAGGTTGGGTTAGGTTAGGTTAGTTTTGTAATTTTGCCACTTAGATTACAAAGTGGTGTTAGATGAGGTAGGTGGTTAAGTTAAGTTTCAATAGGTTAGGTTAGATTATGTCAGGTTGGGATAAGTTAGATTAGGTAGGTAATAAGTAGATAGGTTACAGTCGGTAGGTGGGAAAGTTAGGCTTGATTAGGTTAGCTTATGTCAGACGGGGAGGTTAGGTTAGATTATGTCAGGTTAGGTAAGATTATGTCAGGTTAGGTTAGATTATGTCAGGTTAGGTTAGATTATGTCAGGTTAGGTAAGATTATGTCAGGTTAGGTAAGATTATGTCAGGTTTGGTTAGATTATGTCAGGTTAGGTAAGATTATGTCAGGTTAGGTTAGATTATGTCAGGTTAGGTTAGATTATATCAGGTTAGGTTAGATTATGTCAGGTTAGGTAAGATTATGTCAGGGTAGGTTAGATTATGTCAGGTTAGGTTAGATTATGTCAGGTTAGGTTAGATTATGTCAGGTTAGGTAAGATTATGTCAGGTTAGGTTAGATTATGTCAGGTTATGTTAGATTACCTCAGGTTAGGTTAGATTATGTCAGGTTAGGTAAGTAGGTAGAGGTGGGTAAAAAAGGTTAGGTTAGGTCGGCAGGTTTTAGTGTAGGAGCTTAAGTAATCCCGTAAAAATTTCATGTTAATTTTTGACACCATACATTATAATAATCCTTATAAACTATGTTAAGGAACTGTGGTGTCATTTTTTCTGAACGGTTTATTATAAGTTTTATGCCTTTAAAGAAGTTTTATTAAAGAGCGGCGTAATGAACCACAGATGTATTACCATTAAGTCCTAATTAACTTAAAACATGACTAATAACCTATGAACATGTAGTATTATATGATTACAATTTAACATAATATATTATGAATGCTGTTATAATATCTTAAGTGTGTTACAAACATGGCTGCTCATATGTGCCATCCTGTCTCTGGCAAAGAAGAGATTGCAGTAAGTAAAATTATTTGCTAAAGACAAATACTGGAAATTAAACATATACATATTACCATTATCTGAAAAGCTTAGAACCACCGTTTTATATTTATTAAAAGTTTGTAGTGTTATACATCATGTGTATACAAGTCATAAGTTATTATTTACGACATTGCTTCAGTCCTCGTCATCAGAGTCTTC
>NW_024711175.1:0-25052 GCF_018991925.1 Homarus americanus | reverse complement strand
TCAAATTATTATATTTTATTATCCGTAGTCTATTTGAAAGTAACCAATGCCTTCATACTCTCTTTGCTTTTGTTTCTTGTCATCAGTAGTCTGCTTGCTATTTGTGCTTTGATGTAACCTTCTCGCCTCTCGTGGCTGTAAACATGGCCCGCTGCTTCTGTGACCATTTTCACACATCTCTCCACACTTTGAGTGTGGGAAGGCCACTTCGGCACCTGCATTGGAGTCTCTTTAAGGTTTCTCAATTCTTGGCTAGTTAGACTTGTTGTCAATGGTGGCTCTAAGACTTCCAAACTCAAGTCAACCAATTCTGACAATTTGGTGGCATTGACGCTTATTGGGGGAACTTTTCTTGAATGAAACGAACAGTCTCCCAACTGGTCGTCATCTATTAGCGTTCCTCTAATCTTTAGAATGACTTCTACAGCCTCGGTTCGGAGATTGGTACATTGACTGCAAAGCATTGCTTGCAAAACTGCTTCTGATCGAGCATACCAAGCGGACCTTCTTGCCACAGGTAACACGATGTCCCTCACTACCTTCCTCTGTGTTCTTATTAGCTGCAATTGAAACAAAAGGTGATTGGGCCCATCCACCCACATAGGATTAAGTTTCACACTAAACCACTGGGGAAGATAAACTCCAATAATAAATTCAACAATTAACCTCAAATTTTTCAGCACTTTGCCCTTCAATTCGTGTTTGGAAATCCAAATCCTGCAGAAACGAAGAGCTGTAGTTAACCAACGGCTGTGACTGACAGGTCCAATCTCCAAGAGAGCCAATGACTGAGGCACTTCTCCTGATCTTATTGCTTGGGCAATACGATAAGCATAGGATTGATCTGTGCTGAGATCTTTGATGACTCCTTCAGACAACGCCGGAAGGGGAGTGCCAACTTCGACCTTTGGAAAGGTTGTATTTATTTCTAGTTGTGTTGCTTCATCCAGCATGATGCCAAGGGGACCTGACCACTTGTTGTTGCTCTTTGTAGGACCATCAAGTTCCTGGATGAGATGACGAAGAGGTAGCTCGCCTGTATGTAAATCACATACAACCCAAACAAGTCTTCTTCCTAGTTTTTTCTCTAAATGCGTCATTACACCCCCCCTGCCATCCGGTGTTCACTGCAGTTGAATCTCCACCAACAGCCTGCAGTGAACTGCCAAGTCCTCTCTCCTGAACCCAACATAAAATATGATCAGCAATGACCTCTGCATGTTTCTTCCCTTCTACTTCAGTTTCGGGAGCAAAGTGAAACAAAAACTGACCACCAGGCTCAGAACAGACAGAGTAGTGTTCTTCTTTGATGAGACCTGGAAACTTTCTGTTCACTCCCTCTACTTCTAGCAAAACTTTTGTGTCATCTATTCTTCCATCAAACAAAAGACAGGAGAGCCCTCCCTCGCTTAAATCTTTTTTCATGCTGATCAGATATTTCCTTCATTATTTTTTCTTGTGCTCTTCTAATTTTATTATGATCTATCACCAAAGATACATCCTCTCGGCTGATGAGGCCTGCATCTATCCAAGCGGCAGTTGCAATTTCTGCAGCCTCACGAAGTCCAGCATGGTGGCGAATACTAGCTAAAGTAATGTTTGAAATATTTCTTGTGTTGTATTTCATTTTCTTTGGTAAAGGTTCAGATGGCTCTTTGGAACTATCATCTGATGTTGCTTCCTGTTCATCAGAAGAACTATCAAAGAAGTGATAAACATCTTGACACAGCTCTTCCTCTCTTTGGATGGCTTCTTCACTCTTCATTTTCTTCTTTTGTTCCCTCTCTCGGATTTGTTCTCTCTTCTTGGCATTAGCAATCTGCTTCTTTGTTTCTGAATAATCTATTGAACCCATTTGCATACTTCCTTGGCCTTCTGCCTTTGTCCTCTGTGCCTTTATAAATTCAAGCTCTAAAACAGGGATCTTCTTTTCACGAGGACAACCACAATCAATGTGGGAATTATTTTCTCTTACCTGAGTGAGAACAGTTGGATTCAGAACATAATTGTATGGAGCACTTGCAGGTCAAAATGTCAAACAGAGCATCAAGTGTGTGCAGAAATTCATTTTTCCTGGCCAAGTTTCCTTTACCAAGTGATGTTTCAACTGCTTTGTGCCATAATTTCGTTAGTTTTAGCTCAATAGTTCGACACTGATTAATCACAGGTGGTTTGAATAGTGCATTAGCTTTTGTCCATTGATGCAGAAGAGGGACTATCATGTCATTTATGAGTTCTTTATCTGTATAGTTCCTTCTGTCCTTTGCATTTTTTTCTCGAAGGAGTAACCCTAATCTTAGCATGTCTCTCAATGTTGGAAGTTCTGATACAGGAAGCTCCTTCCCTTTACCAACTAGCAGGCTCAAGTGGGTTGACAACTGACTTCTTGTCTTCAATTTTGACATCTTCACACTATCTGACAAATAGAAAAATATTTCAATGTTTCATAATTCAATTGTTGTTTCAAAAAATATCAATTTGTTTATCAAAATGCTGTAACAGAAATAACATAATAATTTCTTAGAACATAATGTTTTATACAATGATATAAGTAACTGCGACAATCAATATGCCCTACTTACAATAATTAAAATGTAGAATTCGTCTGGTAGAGTAGGTGCAAGTGCAATGAGAGCAAACCACCGTCTATGATATCTAGAAGGAGAGTGAGCCGGGCGCCTTATCCTCACGCTTGGTACAAGTCAAAACAAGAATTAAACTGTCCCACACGGAGAGCCTATTCATGTTCATGTTCTGACATGCATATTGTACACAAGCTATAGAACCATAAAATACTCCATAATCCATATGCTTACATGAGATTAGTTAATATCAAGTGAATAATTCTAATCAAGTCTCATTAATTTGTTGAAATACTGATATTTGAAACTTTAAGGTATAATTGATGTAGGTGAGGGTTATTTCAATTCATTTTTGTTTGCTAATCTCAAGTTTAGACATAAAGAGGCACAATATTTTGACTACCAAATTTGATTTTTAACATGTTGACAAAATTGACACACCCTAGTGTGTATGTGTGTCAATCTCATTACTATACGAATAAATACAAATCCGAAGACTATCTGGCACCTCCCACTCCCCCCCCCCTCAGTAGCGGTGTTATGATAAATGCAATACTAATGAGCAAGAGTTTCACGCCTAGGTTACTAACGCTGCCCGCACCATCGTCCACACACACCATTAACTTACTAATCGTCTCTCACTAATATATGTAGCTGTTATCTGGTTTGAATGGTGTTTTGTCAGTAATTTGTTTCTAATGGTGGTTTAATAATCGTCTTTTAACAATCGTGTCTTACGAATCATCTATTCACTGATGATGTGGTATCAATTCCCTCTTACTAATCGTCTCGTTCTAAATTATCTATACACAACCAATATTTCATAACAACAACAACATTGACTACCACTACTACTACTACTACTACTACTATTAATAATGATAATAATAATAATAATAATATAATAATAATAATAATAATAATAATAATAATAATAATAATAATAATAATAATAATAATAATAATAATAATAATAATAATAATAATAATAATAATAATAAAAGCCTGGTCACAACTCCAGAGCGAAAACAATATTTGAATTTCAGGTATGAATTATGCAAATAAGTCTGTATCTAAATTGTATTCATATTTTACTCTGGCCACGCGGCTGTAAACAAGTTGTAATAACAATGTTTAAAATAACAGAGAGAGAGAGAGAGAGAGAGAGAGAGAGAGAGAGAGATGAAAGAATGCACGGAGAGAAGTATGTAGATATAAGCAGACAGAGAGAAAGATGCATGGGGAAAGGAGTTGAGAGAGAGAGACCGACCCTGGGGAACCTTTTACACCTACTTTTACGTATAGTATATTTGTCTCTCGTAACAAGGGGAAACCGAGAGACTCCAGTGAGAGGGGGGGGGGGGAAGACTCAGTGTAACTGTAATAACGCCATCTTGACGGTGTGATCTTTGTGTCTTTAGTTTAATTGCCTCATTAGATACACCTCGAGACGAGGAGCCAGCCAGGGTGGAGGATATTTTACCCTTGAGAAAATTTAACAAGTTGAATCCACGTTTTTGGAGGGTGTCCTGCATGGCAGTGAACAGTGACATCCGTACGTGTTCTGGGTATCAAGTTCTATCTACAGGAGCGAACACAAACACCTGTATAGTTTTCGTAGGTTCTATTTACTGGATAAACAGATATGTACACAAGGGAGGTTGCACTCCTTACTCTGTATGGGGGTCAACTAGCCTCTAGGGCGACATGTGGTAAGTGATATATTAGCAGCTTCCATATGTCGCCAGGCACATTAATTAAGCATGTTGGACATGGTAAATACATTGCCACACGCTGCTAGCTAGGCTGAATAAATAGTGTATATAAATGGAGTACATACATAATATACATACAGCATACATAATATACATACAACATTACCCACATGACTCTGGCCTATATATACCGTTAGTGAATATGAGGTATTTCTTTGTGTATGAACCTCTGTCCTGCGTGGCAGTGAGAAGTAACACCACCCTCAGTGTCACGACTTGACTGAATTACTCAGAATAGGCAAACTGTACTCCAAGCTTTGTCAATAAATTTGTTAAACTAAAGAAGAAAAAAAACACGTTTTTGGATTTTCTCGATTTTCAAGAGATTTTTTTTTCAATCCGTAAAGAAGTAGAGTTAAAACACACAAGCTTTCTGGCTTATCTGATACTACCTAAAATATCCCTGCAAAATATCAATACAAAATATCCCTACAAAATATCCCTACAAAATGGCCTCCAAATTACACTAAGACTGTAAGGTAAGTGGTGGATATTATTCTTTTATCCACATATACCTGGAGAAAAATGGTATCGCGGGAATATGTCTCTCCTCCAGGGTTATAAATCGGGCTCTCGCGTACCACCACTCTTGTTTGACTTGGCGGAACATCACCGTAAAACTGCCTTACGCGCCTCAACGACCAGAGACTGACCTCCTTCTGTCTGTGTGTGTGTGCCAGGAGGTGTTTGAGGGGATTGTAAGGCTCAGGAGAAAAATCATCCAACACACACACACACACACACATCCTTGCCACCGAAGGGACCTTTATGCTAGGAATGGGGTGCATCTGTCTAAGGATGGGGTGGCAACCCTGGCTGACTCTCTCGAGAGGGCAGTTCAAAAGATGCCGAAGTCTTTAAACTGCTAGGAGAACATATGAGCACGGGAGTGGAGGAGACTGCAGTGGGAGCGGGTAAACAAAGTGAAAGGTGTCAGGGAAATAGTGCTAGGAATTATGACAAAGCTAAAGTAGGCAGGGAGTTAAAACCTAAACACGACAAAGAGAGGACTCAAAACACGACTAACTTAAATGTCTACTTCGCAAACAGTAGAAGTATGAGAAACAAAATGATCAGGGCGTTGGTATGTACCGAAAAAGTCCATATAATAGCATTCACCGAAACATGGATAAGCCTAGACTTGCGTGAGTTACCTGTCGAATACTAAATTACAGGTTATAAATTATTCCATACCGATAGGCAGATTAGGAAAGGAGGCGGAGTAACAATCTATTGTATGTCAGGGATAATCTGAAGTGTGAAATAAATAAGTAAATAAAAACTGAGCAGAATACAAAAAAAAATGGATAGAATTAATCGATGGTAGGGAAAAATTAATCACAAGAGTAATATATAGACCTCCTAATCTTGATAGCAAAGTCTGTATAGTAGACGACTTTAACTTTAGCCAAATAGATTGGATTGACCTTACTGGTAACGCAGAATCAGAGGATTTTCTTGAAACAATCCAGGACTGTTTTGTAAGCCAACATATAACCGAACCCACCCCAAAGCCGACAACAGTTACAGATATTAACTACGAGGCAACAGTCACTGAATGCTGCATGGATCTGCAGCTCAACTAACTCAACACAGCTAGGGTAGTTACTTTTGTATTAGGATATTTAATTTTAAGGTAATAAAATAGTGGCAAAGGTGTGGCATATTGGGGGAGGCTGGAGGTTACGTTTAAAAAAAATAGTATTAGGATCGTTAATTTTAAGGTTATAAAATAGTGTCGAAGGTGTGGCTATTGGGGGAGGCTGGAGGCCATGTAGTCGTAGTAGTCTAGGGTGATTAAAAAGTTTTGTTAACCAGAAGATAGATTACATTTATTACACATAAATTATATAACATATGCAAACTTTACAGAACAAGAACATTCCATGTGTGTGCTTCAAATTAATGATTATCATTGAAGACACAACACTACTGGCCTTGAGGGACACACCGAGGCCTTGAGGGACACACCAGGGCATACTGGGCCACGACTCAACGGTCTCACAGTTTCATCGTCCGTAAGTGTGAGCGGACTTTTCTGTCAGATGTTTGCAGATAGAGATCTTTTTTCTCATAGTCGAGAGCACAGCGGTAGTTCCTGAGAAAACCATAACCTATTATAAAGTCAAAGGTGCTCATGTCCCTCACCTTTATGTTCTCAGCCCTCAAGAAGGTTGACCCTTTCATATGGATCTCGACGTTGCTGGGGTTCACGCCCCACGATTCAAGATTTTTAGCGACGTGGGTGGCGACAATAAAGTCAGGCTCACCTGACTCTATCTTTATTTTCATTCGGGGACCCTCGCATGACGGGGTGAAAAATGCGTTGGCATAGAGATACTGTGACGCAGGAATAACTTGTCTCTTCTTATTTTGATGTCGTGGTTGAACTATATCTCAACATTATTAGTGCAACCAACCCGCATCTTCTGGTACTTTAGACCAGATTCATACACGGGCTTTCGTCTCCATCGACACTGTCGACCAAGGACTCCGACGCTGAGGGCAGACTCGTGAGTAAGGTCCACCTTGCCCACCCCGGAGTCCACCAGGAACTGACAAGGCTCCTCGTTGATAGTGGTTGAAACGTGCTGTGAGTCCGTCAAGCAGACAGGGATAGTGTCTATATCGCAAACGGGGAAGTCACAGGTTTGAGGCGCAGGATCAATATATAACCTAAAGGTGTTATCGGGGAGGTCCTCTAGTTCCCAGCACCACCTACGGACACATGGGCCACAACTCATTAAGTCCTTAAGGAACCAAAAGGGTCCTTTGTTCGCCAACCTTGCACTCCTACGAACACCAGCTGGCGGCACCACACGGGAGCGAAGGTGAATTGCTCCGCGCTCTGTCTTGCGGGGGAACTTCATAATGTGTTTTATGCTTCTCGTAAACTATAGTGTTAGGTCTAGTTTAACGAGATTAACACTTGAATATTTATAGTAAGAGGTATGTGTGTGTGTGTGTGTGTGTGTGCACAGTAGTAGTAGTAGTATCGTGGTAGTAGTGAATATGTGCGTGGTAGTAGTTGTAGTAGTACTAGTCTCGTGGTAGTAGTGAATATGTGCGTGATAGTAGTAGAAGTAGTAATAGTGGCAGTAGTAGTAGTCTCGTGATAGTAGTTAAAATGTCTCGTGGTTGTAGTGAAGATGTATGTGGTAGTAGTTGTAGTATTAGTAGTAGTAGTAGTGAAGATGTGTGTGGTAGGAGTAGTGAAGATATGTGTGGTAGTAGTAGGAGTAGTAGTAGTAGTAGTCTCGTGATAGTAGTTAATATGTGTGTGATGGTAGTAGTATTAGTCTCGTGGTTGTAGTGAAGATGTGTGTGCGAGTAATAGTAGTAGTGGTAGTAGTAGACTTGTAGTAGTATAGTTGTGTGTAATAGTAGTCTCGTGGTGGTAGTGAAGATGTGTGTGCGAGTAATAGTAGTACTGGTAGTAGTAGACTTGTAGTAGTAAAGTTGTGTGTAATAGTAGTCTCGTGGTGGTAGTGAAGATGTGTGTGGTAGTAGTTGTAGTAGTAGTAGTAGTAGTAGTAGTAGTAGTAGTAGTACTAGTAGTGAAGATGTGTGTAGTAGTAGTAGTAGTAGTAGTAGTAGTAGTAGTAGTAGTAGTGAAGATGTGTGTGGTAGTTGTAGTAGTAGTAGTAGTAGTAGTAGTAGTACTAGTAGTGAAGATGTGTGTAGTAGTAGTAGTAGTAGTAGTAGTAGTAGTAGTAGTACTAGTAGTGAAGATGTGTGTGGTAGTAGTTGTAGTAGTAGTAGTAGTAGTAGTACTAGTAGTGAAGATGTGTGTGGTAGTTGTAGTAGTAGTAGTAGTAGTAGTAGTAGTAGTACTAGTAATGAAGATGTGTGTAGTAGTAGTTGTAGTAGTGGCTATCTCTACCAAAGTGACATAATCAAGTGTTAGGTGTGACAATTCTTGCTCCCAGTGGATTATTCTCATGTGTGGATTATCGCCCACATGGGGGGTGCCCGACACAACCACACGCGCGCGTATGCCCTTACTACTCGGACACCGAAGGCCAGGCTGTCACCCCTGTGCCTCATACGCATAAGATCTAGTTCCTTCGTCCGTATGGGCCCAATAGCAGAGGTCGGAGGCGGAAATATCTGTCGCCCAAGTTGCTGGTCACTATGCCTGGCAACAGTCTTTGCTGCGTCTGTGCTAGCCCGAACCAAAACTGCACAAATTGTTTTTGTGCGAGAAACAATCGATCATGTGTGGATTGCAGGAAGCTAGACCAGTGTCGGAACCCACGTGGCAGGGAGCCGACACAGGCGGCCACAGTGGATATCGCCGGGACCCAACCACCTGATGATATCCCAAATGATAGCAGTGAGTCTACTCAACCCGAAAATGTAGTACTAATAAATGCTGCTCCCTCAGTAGCAGGTGTCCAGGAGGAGAATGAGAGACTGCCGCCTCAGTGGAAAGGCATGTCGATGGAAAATGCAGGCGTATGGGTCAAAGAAACCTACTCAGAAATTGTCAAGTGGTCGCCCGCTAACTTATTTGAACCACCCAAGTGTGCTGCCACCAAAGAAATGATTCGGGAGATGACTTTCTTCATGACTGATTACACTCAGGACCGCTTCCTCGCCCCCCTAGCTCTTCAAATACTGGCAATAATACCACATCTATTTTGTCAGAGGACACACACAAAGGCTAAGCACAAAGAAAATGTGGCAGCAATGAAGAGAAGATCGACAATGTGGCGGACTGGGGCCCTAGATGATCTCCTATATGAAGCAAGAACACTGCAGGAGAGACTAAAATCTACGGGTGACGGAAAGCAAAACACCGATGACGTGGCAAGAAAATTTGGAAACAAAATGCGTGTGGGAAAAGTGTCTCTCGCGGTAAGATCTCTCACTCAGGAATCCTCCGGTGGAGTGATGCCAATAAACAGTGCGACATTAAAACTATTGAAAGAGAAACATCACCCTGCAAGTGAAGATGAAGGCATCAGGCTCCAGGGTGACTATATTCCACCAAATGTTGTCCTGTTCGAGAAAATAACAGGAGAGATGGTGTGGAAAAAGGCACTGAAGACTCGAGGAGGAGCCGGCCCTTCAGGTCTGGATGCAAACGGTTGGAGAGTCATCCTCAGCGCTAACAAGTGTGGCCCTGTAGCAAGCGAACTCTGCACTGCCATTGCCACCCTTGCAAGAAAGCTTGCATCCTCTAGCTGCCATCACCTCCAGGCTCTGACGGCCTGCCGCCTTATTCCTCTGGAAAAGAATCCAGGATGTAGACCTATAGGGGTGGGGGAAGTGCTGAGGCGGATCATCGGAAAGTGTATAATGGAGGTGGTAAAGGATGATGTCAGGGCAGCAGCAAGGAACCTACAAGTGTGTGCTGGCCACCAGGCTGGTGGGGAGGCGGCCATTCACGCCATGAGATTGATATTTGAGCAGCGTGATTGTGAGGCCGTTCTTCTGGTGGATGCTTCAAACGCATTCAACATACTTAACCGCAAGGCTGCACTGCACAACATCAAGATCAAGTGTCCTAGCTTTGCGATGTATGTTGAAAATTCGTATAGGAATCCTTCAGACCTCTACATAGTAAACAACAAGGCTCTACGAGGTGATACCATCCTACAGCCGACCGAGGGAACAACACAGGGGGACCCCGTTGCAATGGCAATGTATGCAATAGGCCTATCAGTGCTCCAACAAGAAATAAAGTATGAAACAACTGGGGTCAAACAAGTGGCATATGCTGATGACCTCACAGGAGCAGGAAAAGTGGAGGACATCAAAAAGTGGTGGGACCTGGTAACATAGCGAGGTCCACATATAGGGTACCACCCTAACGCCAGCAAATCCTTCCTCATCGTGAAGCCAGATCATTATGATCGGGCTGTGGAGGTTTTCGGCGAAAATGAGGTCAAAATAACTAAGGACGGCCAAAGACATCTAGGCGCAGTAATTGGCACTTCGGACTTCAAGACCCAGTACATAGGGGGAAAGGTGAATGAGTGGGTTAGCGAAATCCATGCTCTATCGGAGATTGCTAACACAGAGCCACATGCGGCCTTTGCAGCATTCACACATGGAGTCAAGCATCGTTGGAACTACCTGATGCGTACCATCCCTGAGTTCCGACCCCTCCTCCACCCTTTGGAGGAAGCAATCAGTGTCAAGTTCATTCCCAAACTAGTGAAACACCACGACTTAACCCTAGTAGAAAGAACACTTCTTGCACTTCCACCAAGACTGGGAGGGATGGGACTAACTAATCCAGAGGAGATTGCTGACTCTGAACATCAAAATTCACTTAAGCTCACGGCAGCCCTCACTGACCACATAATAGCCCAGAATGCAACAGGGGAAGTGGACACCAGCGAAGTTAATAAGATCCGTAGGTCCATTACAACAGATCGGCAGCACTGCCCAAATGACATGTTGCAGCAACTATTGCTGCAGGTTCCAGAAAATCGACAAAAAAGTAGGGCTGTTATAGCGCAGAGGTGGGCGCCTCGGGAACTGGTTAACAACGTTACTGATAAGGGCAAATGGTTTCAGCCTTAACAAAACAAGAATTTACAGATGCCATTGCTCTAAGGTACGGTTGGTCAGTAGATGGTTTGCCCTCCCAATGCGGGTGGTTGATTCTTATGATGGCGATCACGCCATGGTTTGCAAGAAGGGGGCTTCTTTATATGCAAGTGAGAGGCATGCACGAGGTAAGGGATCTCAGCAAATATGTTGAAGGAAATCTGCTGACGTCATGGTAGAACCGACCCTCCTTCCACTGGATGGCGAGATCTTCAAACACAGGACTTCAAACACATCTAACGAAGCCCGTGTGGACGTCAGTGCTCGAGGATTCTGGACGCGGGGACAGCGAGCTTTCTTCGACATCAGGATTTTTGATCCCATGGCCGTTTGTCACCGTAACCTAGCTCTCGATGCTGCGCATAGGAGGAACGAGAACGACAAGAGAAGGGCATATGGGGAGAGAATTCAAAATGTTGATCAAGGCAGCTTCACTCCTCTAGTGTTCACAACCTCTGGTGGGATGGGCCCAAGTGCAAGATGTTTCTACGCCAGACTCGCGGAGCTGATCTCCGAACAGAAGCGGCAGCCCAGAAGTTATGTCACAGCCTGGATGAGATGTCGACTGTCCTTCTCTCTCCTTCGGTCGGCTTTGCTCTGCCTCAGGGAAACGTGAGCTTCTGCCCCTACTCCGACAACTGCTGCAGATATTGACTATGAGGCTACAGTCACTGAATGCCGCATGGATCTGCAGCTCAACTAATTTAACACAGATAGGATAGTTTCTTATGTATTAGGATATTGAATATTAAGGTAAATAAATGGTGGCGAAGGTGTGGCTATTGGGGGAGGCTGGAGGCCACGTTAAAAAAAAAAAAAAGTAGTAGTACTAGCAGTGAAGGATGTAGCAGTAGTAGTAGTAGTAGTAGTAGTAGTAGTAGTACTAGTAGTGAAGATGTGTGTGGTAGTAGTTGTAGTAGTAGTAGTAGTAGTACTAGTAGTGAAGATGTGTGTGGTAGTTGTAGTAGTAGTAGTAGTAGTAGTAGTACTAGTAGTGAAGATGTGTGTAGTTGTAGTTGTAGTAGTAGTAGTAGTAGTAGTACAAGTAGTGAAGATGTGTGTGGTAGTTGTAGTAGTAGTAGTAGTAGTAGTAGTACTAATTTAACACAGATAGGATAGCTTCTTATGTATTAGGATATTTAATATTAAGGTAAATAAATGGCGGCGAAGGTGTGGCTATTGGGGGAGGCTGGAGGCCACGTACAAAAAAAAAATAAATAAATAAATAAAAAATAAAAAATAAAAAGTTGTAGTAGTAGTAGTAGTAGTAGTAGTACTAGTAGTGAAGATGTGTGTGGTAGTAGTTGTAGTAGTAGTAGTAGTAGTAGTAGTAGGAGGCCCGGGCGGCGTGGGTGTGTTGGGGTGCCTTCCCTGATTTAAAGTGTTATTGGTGGGGATATACTCAGTTTGTGGGAGCGAGAATTTCACAGTGTGTCGATGAACGTTGGATGTCACCTTGAGCGTCATCTTCTCATTCCTTACGACATTAAACGCAAATATTGCTCGTGTTCACCGGCGATCTTCAAGTAAGCCTGTGAGTGTTTGAATGGTGGGTGGCTGGAGTTGCCAAGTGTCAGTGCCAGTGTGTCGATAGGCCTACCCTAGCAAGTGTGGCATCGCGACTCTCGCCCCTATGGGGGCCAAGTGCCTCGCGCTTTCGGTCGCCTCAAGTAACGGCCACTCCATGTAGTGCCGGCTGACCAAGTGAGTATATATAACTAATGTTACATCAGCGAGACCATAGAAATGGTGGCTATCTCTACCAAAGTGATATAATCAAGTGTTAGGTGTGACAATTCTTGCTTCCAGTGGTTTATTCTCATGTGTGGATTATCGCCCACATGGGGGGTGCCCGACACAACCACACGCGCGCGTATGCCCTTACTACTCGGACACCGCAGGCCAGGCCATCACCTCTGTGCCTCATACGCATAAGATCTAGTTTCTTCGTCCGTATGGGCCCAATTGCAGAAGTCGGAGGCGGAAATATCAGTCGCCCAAGGTGCTGGTCACTATGCCTGGCAACAGTCTTTGCTGCGTCTGTGCTAGCCCGAACCAAAACTGCACAAATTGTCTTTGTGCGAGAAACAACCGTCCATGTGTGGATTGCAGGAAGCTAGACCAGTGTCGGAACCCACGTGGCAGGGAGCCGACACAGGCGGCCACAGTGGATATCACCGGGACCCAACCACCCGACGATATCCGAAATGATAGCAGTGAGTCTACTCAACCCGAAAATGTAGTACTAATAAATGCTGCACCCTCAGTAGCAGGTGTCCAGGAGGAGAATGAGAGACAGCCGCCTCTGTGGAATGGCATGTCGATGGAAAATGCAGGCGTATGGGTCAAAGAAACCTACTCAGAAATTGTCAAGTGGTCGCCCGCTAACTTATTTGAACCACCCAAGTGTGCGGCCACCAAAGAAATGATTCGGGAGATGACTTGCTTCATGACTGTTTACACTCAGGACCGCTTCCTCGCCCCCCTAGCTCTTCAAATACTGGCAATAATACCACATCTATTTTGCCAGAGGACACACACAAAGGCTAAGCACAAAGAAAATGTAGCAGCAATGAAGAGAAGATTGACAATGTGGCGGACTGGGGCCCTAGATGATCTCCTATGTGAAGCAAGAACACTGCAGGAGAGACTAAAATCTACGGGTGACGGAAAGCAAAACACCGATGACGTGGTAAGAAAATTTGGAAACAAAATGCGTGTGGGAAAAGTGTCTCTCGCGGTAAGATCTCTCACACAGGAATCCTCCGGTGGAGTGATGCCAATAAACAGAGAGACATTAAACCTACTGAAAGAGAAACATCCCCCTGCAAGTGAAGTTGAAGGCATCAGGCTCCATGGTGACTATATCCCACCAAATGCTGTCCTGTTCGAGAAAATAACAGGAGAGATGGTGTGGAAAAAGGCACTGAAGACTCGAGGCGGAGCCGGCCCTTCAGGTCTGGATGCAAACGGTTGGAGAGTCATCCTCAGCACAAACAAGTTTGGCCTTGTAGCAAGCGATCTCTGCACTGCCATTGCCACCCTTGCAAGAAAGCTTGCATCCTCTTGCTGCCATCACCTCCAGGCTCTGACGGCCTGCCGCCTTATTCCTCTGGAAAAGAAACCAGGATGTAGACCTATAGGGGTGGGGGAAGTGCTGAGGCGGATTATCGGAAAGTGCATAATGGAGGTGGTAAAGGACGATGTCAGGGCAGCAGCAGGGAACTTACAAGTGTGTGCTGGCCACCAGGCTGGTGGGGAGGCGGCCATTCACGCCATGAGATTGATATTCGAGCAGCGTGATTGTGAGGCCATTCTCCTGGTGGATGCTTCAAACGCATTCAACATACTTAACCGCAAGGCTGCACTGCACAACATCAAGATCAAGTGTCCTAGCTTTGCGATGTATGTTGAAAATTCGTATAGGAATCCATCAGACCTCTACATAGTAAACAACAAGGCTCTACGAGGTGATACCATCCTGCAGTCGACTGAGGGAACAACACAGGGGGACCCCGTTGCAATGGCAATGTATGCAATAGGCCTATCAGTGCTCCAACAAGAAATAAAGTTTGAAACAACTGGGGTCAAACAAGTGGCATATGCTGATGACCTCACAGGAGCAGGAAAAGTGGAGGACATCAAAAAGTGGTGGGACCTGGTAACATCGCGAGGTCCACAAATAGGGTACCATCCAAACGCCAGTAAATCCTTCCTCATCGTGAAGCCAGATCATTATGATCGGGCTTTGGAGGTTTTCGGCGAAAGTGAGGTCAAAATAACTAAGGACGGCCAAAGACATCTAGGCGCAGTGATTGGCACTACGGACTTCAAGACCCAGTACGTATCGGGAAAGGTGAATGAGTGGGTTAGCGAAATCCAAGCTCTATCGGAGATCGCTAACACAGAGCCACATGCGGCCTTTGCAGCATTCACCCATGGAATCAAGCATCGTTGGAACTACCTGATGTGTACCATCCCTGAGATCGGACCCCTCCTCCACCCTTTGGAAGAAGCAATCAGTGTCAAGTTCATTCCCAAACTAGTGAAACACCCTGACTTAACCCGAGCAGAAAGAACACTTCTTGCACTTCCACCAAGACTGGGAGGGATGGGACTAACTAATCCAGAGGAGATTGCTGACTCTGAACATCAAAATTCACTTAAGCTCACGACAGCCCTCACTGACCACATAATAGCCCAGAATGCAACAGGGGAAGTGGACACCAGCGAAGCTAATAAGATCCGTAGGTCCATTACAACAGATCGGCAGCACTGCCAAAATGACATGTTGCAGCAACTATTGCTGCTGGTTCCAGAAAATTTGACAAAAAAAGTTGCTATAGCGCAGGAGGTGGGCGCCTCGAACTGGTTAACTACGTTACCGATAAGGGCAAATGGTTTCAGCCTTAACAAACAAGAATTTACAGATGCCATTGCTCTAAGGTACGGTTGGCCAGTAGATGGTTTGCCCTCCCAATGCGTGTGTGGCTCTTCCTATGATAGCGATCACGCCATGGTCTGCAAGAAGGGGGCTTACATGCATGAGGAAATATGACGAGGTAAGGGATCTCACAGCAAATATAAAAGCGAAGGAAATCTGCCGGGACGTCACAGAACTGACCTCCTTCCACTGATGGCGAGACTTTCCAACACAGGATTTCAAACACATCTAACGAAGCCCGGTGTGACGCTGGTGCGTCGAGGATTCTGGACGCGGGGACAGCGAGCCTTCTTCGACATCAGATTTTTTTGATCCCATGGCCGCATGTCACCATAACTTAGCTCTCGATGCTGCACACAGGAGGAACGAGAACGACAAGAGAAGGGCATAGGGGGAGAGAATTCAGCACGTTGATCAAGGCAGCTTCACTCCTCTAGTGTTCACAACCTCTGGTGGGATGGGACCAAGTGCAAGATGCTTCTACGCCAGACTCGCGGAGGTGATCTCCGAACAGAAGCAGCAGCCCAGAAGTTATGTTACAGCCTGGATGAGATGTTTATCGACCTCTTTTTCTCTCGGTCGGTTTTGTTTCCTGCCTCAGGGGGAACGAGAGTTTGCCCTACCCGACAACTGCTGCAGATATCGACTATGAGGCTACAGTCACTGAATGCCGCATGGATCTGCGGCTCAACTAATTTAACACAGATAGGATAGTTTCTTATGTATTAGGATATTTAATATTAAGGTAAATAAATGGTGGCGAAGGTGTGGCTATTGGGGAGGTTGAGGCCACACAAGTTTGAAAAAAAAAGAAAAAAAAAAAGAAAGAAAGTAGTAGTACTAGTAGTGAAGATGTGTGTGGTAGTTGTAGTAGTAGTAGTAGTAGTAGTAGTAGTAGTAGTAGTAGTACTAGTAGTGAAGATGTGTGTAGTAGTAGTAGTAGTAGTAGTAGTAGTAGTCCATTACAACAGATCGGCAGCACTGCCAAAATGACATGTTGCAGCAACTATTGCTGCTGGTTCCAGAAAATTTGACAAAAAAAGTTGCTATAGCGCAGGAGGTGGGCGCCTCGAACTGGTTAACTACGTTACCGATAAGGGCAAATGGTTTCAGCCTTAACAAACAAGAATTTACAGATGCCATTGCTCTAAGGTACGGTTGGCCAGTAGACGGTTTGCCCTCCCAATGTGTGTGTGGCTCTCCCTATGATGGCGATCACGCCATGGTCTGCAAGAAGGGGGGCTTCATATGCATGAGGCATGACGAGGTAAGGGATCTCACAGCAAATATGTTGAAGGAAATCTGCCGGGACGTCATGGTAGAACCGACCTTCCTTCCACTGGATGGCGAGATCTTCCAACACAGGACTTCAAACACATCTAACGAAGCCCGTGTGGACGTCAGTGCTCGAGGATTCTGGACGCGGGGACAGCGAGCTTTCTTCGACATCAGGATTTTTGATCCCATGGCCGTTTGTCACCGTAACCTAGCTCTCGATGCTGCGCATAGGAGGAACGAGAACGACAAGAGAAGGGCATACGGGGAGAGAATTCAAAATGTTGATCAAGGCAGCTTCACTCCTCTAGTGTTCACAACCTCTGGTGGGATGGGCCCAAGGGCAAGATGTTTCTACGCCAGACTCGCGGAGCTGATCTCCGAACAGAAGCAGCAGCCCAGAAGGCGTTACAGCCTGATATGCTGATCGTCCTTCTCCTTCTGCCGGACTCAAGAAGACATGACTGCGAGGTAACAACAGGTCACTGAATGCCGCATGGATCTGCGGCTCAACTAATTTAACACAGATAGGATAGTTTCTTATGTATTAGGATATTTAATATTAAGGTAAATAAATGGTGGCGAAGGTGTGGCTATTGGGGGAGGCTGGAGGCCACGTAGTAGTACTAGTAGTGAAGATGTGTGTAGTAGTAGTAGTAGTAGTAGTAGTAGTACTAGTAGTGAAGATGTGTGTGGTAGTAGTTGTAGTAGGAGTAGTAGAAGTAGTACTAGTAGTGAAGATGTGTGTGGTAGTTGTAGTAGTAGTAGTAGTAGTAGTAGGAGTACTAGTAGTGAAGATGTGTGTAGTAGTAGTTGTAGTAGTAGTAGTACTAGTAGTGAAGATGTGTGTGGTAGTTGTAGTAGTAGTAGTAGTAGTAGTAGTACTAGTAGTGAAGATGTGTGTGGTAGTAGTTGTAGTAGTAGTAGTAGTAGTAGTAGTAGTAGGAGGCCCGGGCGGCGTGGGTGTGTTGGGGTGCCTTCCCTGATTTAAAGTGTTATTGGTGGGGATATACTCAGTTTGTGGGAGCGAGAATTTCACAGTGTGTCGATGAACGTTGGATGTCACCTTGAGCATCATCTTCTCATTCCTTACGACATTAAACGCAAATATTGCTCGTGTTCACCGGCGATCTTCAAGTAAGCCTGTGAGTGTTTGAATGGTGGGTGGCTGGAGTTGCCAAGTGTCAATGCCAGTGTGTCGATAGGCCTTCCCTAGCAAGGGTGGCATCGCGACTCTCGCCCCTATGGGGCCAAGTGCCTTGCGCTTTCAGTCGCCTCAAGTAACGGCCACTCCATGTAGTGTCGGCTGACCCAGTGAGTATATATAACTAATGTTACATCAGCGAGACCATAGAAATGGTGGCTATCTCTACCAAAGTGACATAATCAAGTGTTAGGTGTGACAATTCTTGCTCCCAGTGGATTATTCTCATGTGTGGATTATCGTCCACATGGGGGGTGCCCGACACAACCACACGCGCGCGTATGCCCTTATTACACGGACACCACAGGCCAGGCCGTCACCTCTGTGCCTCATACGCATAAGATCTAGTTTCTTCGTCCGTATGGGCCCAATAGCAGAGGTCGGAGGCGGAAATATCTGTCGCCCAAGGTGCTGGTCACTATGCCTGGCAACAGTCTTTGCTGCGTCTGTGCTAGCCCGAACCAAAACTGCACAAATTGTTTTTGTGCGAGAAACAACCGACCATGTGTGGATTGCAGGAAGCTAGACCAGTGTCGGAACCCACGTCGCAGGGAGCCGACACAGGCGGCCACAGTGGATATCGCCGGGACCCAACCACCCGATGATATCCAAAATGATAGCAGTGAGTCTACTCATCCCGAAAATGTAGTACTAATAAATGCTGCTCCCTCAGTAGCAGGTGTCCACGAGGAGAATGAGAGACAGCCGCCTCAGTGGTATGGCATGTCGATGGAAAATGCAGGCGTATGGGTCAAAGAAACCTACTCAGAAATTGTCAAGTGGTCGCCCGCTAACTTATTTGAACCACCCAAGTGTGCGGCCACCAAAGAAATGATTCGGGAGATGACTTGCTTCATGACTGTTTACACTCAGGACCGCTTCCTCGCCCCCCTAGCTCTTCAAATACTGGCAATAATACCACATCTATTTTGCCAGAGGACACACACAAAGGCTAAGCACAAAGAAAATGTGGCAGCAATGAAGAGAAGATTGACAATGTGGCGGACTGGGGCCCTAGATGATCTCCTATGTGAAGCAAGAACACTGCAGGTGAGACTAAAATCTACGGGTGACGGAAAGCAAAACACCGATGACGTGGCAAGAAAATTTGGAAACAAAATGCGTGTGGGAAAAGTGTCTCTCGCGGTAAGATCTCTCACTCAGGAATCTTCCGGTGGGGTGATGCCAATAAACAAAGAGACATTAAAACTATTGAAAGAGAAACATCCCCCTGCAAGTGAAGATGAAGGCATCAGGCTCCAGGGTGCCTATATCCCACCAAATGCTGTCCTGTTCGAGAAAAGAACAGGAGAGATGGTGTGGAAAAAGGCACTGAAGACTCGTGGAGGAGCCGGCCCTTCAGATCTGGATGCAAACGGTTGGAGAGTCATCCTCAGCACAAACAAGTTTGGCCCTGTAGCAAGCGATCTCTGCACTGCCATTGCCGCCCTTGCAAGAAAGCTTGCATCCTCTTGCTGCCATCACTCCAGGCCCTGACGGCCTGCCGCCTTATTCCTCTGGAAAAGAAACCAGGATGTAGACCTATAGGGGTGGGGGAAGTGCTGAGGCGGATTATCGGAAAGTGCATAATGGAGGTGGTAAAGGACGATGTCAGGGCAGCAGCAGGGAACCTACAAGTGTGTGCTGGCCACCAGGCTGGTGGGGAGGCGGCCATTCACGCCATGAGATTGATATTTGAGCAGCGGGATTGTGAGGCCGTTCTCCTGGTGGATGCTTCAAACGCATTCAACATACTTAACCGCAAGGCTGCACTGCA
Organism: Homarus americanus; assembly: GCF_018991925.1. Classification (NCBI taxonomy): domain Eukaryota; kingdom Metazoa; phylum Arthropoda; class Malacostraca; order Decapoda; family Nephropidae; genus Homarus; species Homarus americanus. The sequence continues at coordinate 5,431 of NW_024711175.1, read as the reverse complement.
CAACATCAAGATCAAGTGTCCTAGCTTTGCGATGTATGTTGAAAATTCGTATAGGAATCCATCAGACCTCTACATAGTAAACAACAAGGCTCTACGAGGTGATACCATCCTACAGTCGACTGAGGGAACAACACAGGGGGACCCTGTTGCAATGGCAATGTATGCAATAGGCCTATCAGTGCTCCAACAAGAAATAAAGTTTGAAACAACTGGGGTCAAACAAGTGGCATATGCTGATGACCTTACAGGAGCAGGAAAAGTGGAGGACATCAAAAAGTGGTGGGACCTGGTAACATCGCGAGGTCCACAAATAGGGTACCACCCAAACGCCAGCAAATCCTTCCTCATCGTGAAGCCAGATCATTATGATCGGGCTGTGGAGGTTTTCGGCGAAAGTGAGGTCAAAATAACTAAGGACGGCCAAAGACATCTAGGCGCAGTAATTGGCACCACGGACTTCAAGACCCAGTACGTAGGGGGAAAGGTGAACGAGTGGGTTAGCGAAATCCATGCTCTATCGGAGATTGCTAACACAGAGCCACATGCGGCCTTTGCAGCATTCACACATGGAGTCAAGCATCGTTGGAACTACCTTGGAACTACCGGATGCGTACCATCCCTGAGATCGGACCCCTCCTCCACCCTTTGGAAGAAGCAATCAGTGTCAAGTTCATTCCCAAACTAGTGAAACACCCTGACTTAACCCTAGCAGAAAGAACACTTCTTGCACTTCCACCAAGACTGGGAGGGATGGGACTAACTAATCCAGAGGAGATTGCTGACTCTGAACATCAAAATTCACTTTAGCTCACGGCAGCCCTCACTGACCACATAATAGCCCAGAATGCAACAGGGGAAATGGACACCAGCGAAGTTAATAAGATCCGTAGGTCCATTACAACAGATCGGCAGCACTGCCAAAATGATATGTTGCAGCAACTATTGCTGCATGTTCCAGAAAATTTGACAAAAAAAGTAGCTATAGCGCAGGAGGTGGGCGCCTCGAACTGGTTAACTACGTTACCGATAAGGGCAAATGGTTTCAGCCTTAACAAACAAGAATTTACAGATGCCATTGCTCTAAGGTACGGTTGGCCAGTAGATGGTTTGCCCTCCCATTGCGGTGGGTTTCTTCCTATGATAGCGATTGCCGCCATGGTCTGTATGCGAGCGTATGAGGTAAGCGGACGAGGCAGGCGATCTCACAGCAACATGTTGAAGCGAAATCTGCCGGACGTCATGGTGGAACCTGACCTCCTTCCACTGGATATGAGATCTTCCAAACACAGGATCCCCAACATGATCTAACGGTTCATGGGGACGCTGTGTTTGAGGTGGACTTTGGACGCGGGACAGCGAAGCTGACATCATCAGGATTTTTGATCCCATGGCCGCATGTCACCGTAACCTAGCTCTCGATGCTGCACATAGGAGGAACGAGAACGACAAGAGAAGGGCATATGGGGAGAGAATTCAAAGTGATGATCAAGGCAGCTTCACTCCTCTAGTGTTCACAACCTCTGGTGGGATGGGCCCAAGTGCAAGATGTTTCTACGCCAGACTCGCGGAGCTGATCTCCTAACAGAAGCAGCAGCCCAGAAGTTATGTTACAGCCTGGATGAGATGTCGACTGTCCTTCTCTCTCCTTCGGTCGGCTTTGCTCTGCCTCAGGGGAACGAGAGCGTCTGCCCCTACTCCGACAACTGCTGCAGATATTGACTATGAGGCTACAGTCACTGAATGCGGCATAGATCTGCGGCTCAACTAATTTAACACAGATAGGATAGCTTCTTATGTATTAGGATATTTAATATTAAGGTAAATAAATGGTATGTATATTGGGGAGGCTACAAGAATAAAAAAAAAGTAGTAGTAGTAGTAGTAGTACTAGTAGTGAAGATGTGTGTGGTAGTAGTTTTAGTAGTAGTTGTAGTAGTAGTAGTAGTAGTAGTACTAGTAGTGAAGATGTGTGTGGTAGTAGTTGTAGTAGTAGTAGTTCCATAGTAGTTGTGAAGCTGTGTGTGTAGTAGTAGTAGTAGTAGTATTCTCGTGATAATAATGTAGACGTGTGTGTGTAGTAGTAGTAGTTTCGCAGTAGTAGTGAAGATGTGTGTGTTAGTAGTAGTAGTAGCAGAAAGAGCACTCCTTGCACTACCACCGAGACTGGGAGGAAAGGGATTGACCAATCCTGAGAAGATTGCTGGCACAGAACATCAAAACTCAGTTAAGCTCACTGCAGCCCTCACGGACCACATAATAGCTCAGAACGCAACAGGGGAGGTGGATACCAGTGAAGTAAACAAGCTTCGAAGATCCATTATGACAGAACGACAGCATGGCCAAAGTGATAAGTTGCAGCAGCTGTTGCTGCAAGTACCAGGGAATTTGAAAAAAAGTAGGTATAGCGCAGGGGGTGGGCACCTCGAACTGGTTAACTACGTTACCGATAAGGGCAAATGGTTTCTGTCTCAATAAACAAGAATTTACAGATGCCAATGCTCTAAGGTACGGTAGGCCAGTAGAAGGTTTGCCCTCCCAATGCATGTGTGGCTCTTCCTATGACGTCGATCACGCCATGGTGTGCAAGAAAGGGGGCTTCATATGTATGAGGTATGACGAAGTAAGGGATCCCACAGCAAATATGTTGAAGGAAATCTGCCGTGATATCAGGGTAGAACCGACCCTCCTTCCATTGGATGATGAGAATTTCCAACATAGGACTTCAAACACATCCAACAAAGCCCGTGTTGACGTCAGTGCTCGAGGATTCCGGACGCGGGGACAGCGAGCCTTCTTCAACATCAGGATTTTTTATCCCATGGCCGCATGTCACCGTAACTTAGCTCTCGATGCTGCACACAGGAGGAACGAGAACGACAAGATATGGGTATACGGGGAGAGAATTCAGAACGTTGATCAAGGCAGCTTCACTCCTCTGGTGTTCACAACCTCTTGTGGGATGGAACCAAGTGCAAGATGCTTCTACGCCAGACTCGCAGAGGTGCTATCCGAACAAAAGCAACAGCCCAGAAATTATGTTACAGCCTGGATGAGATGTCGACTGTACTTCTCTTTCCTTAGGTCTGCTTTGCTCTGCCTCAGGGGAACGAGAGCATCGGCCTCAAACCCGACAACAGTTGCAGATATTGACTATGAGGCAACAGTCACTGAATGCCTCATAGATCTGCGGCTCAACTAACTCAACACAGCTAGGGTAGCTACTTTTGTATTTGGATATTTAATTTTAAGGTAATGAAATGGTGGCGAAGGTGTGGCTATTGGGGGAGGCTGGGGACTAGGGTGTGTCAATTTAGGGGGTGAACTGGCTAAATTGAAAATCGAGTAATTTGGTAGCAATTTATTGTAGTCTTTAAGCATGCAAAACAATATTCTGGCATAAATTTTTTTTATAATAAGTCCTACCTACATCAAATGGATTTTTAAATGTACATATTTGTGAATTTATAAAATAACCAGCGTTTGCACACATGTTACTGTTTCAAGTTTCAAATTATTATATTTTATTATCCGTAGTCTATTTGAAAGTAACCAATGCCTTCATACTCTCTTTGCTTTGGTTTCTTGTCATCAGTAGTCTGCTTGCTATTTGTGCTTTGATGTAACCTTCTCGCCTCTCGTGGCTGTAAACATGGCCCGCTGCTTCTGTGACCATTTTCACACATCTCTCCACACTTTGAGTGTGGGAAGGCCACTTCGGCACCTGCATTGGAGTCTCTTTAAGGTTTCTCAATTCTTGGCTAGTTAGACTTGTTGTCAATGTTGGCTCTAAGACTTCCAAACTCAAGTCAACCAATTCTGACAATTTGGTGGCATTGACGTTTATTGGGGGAACTTTTCTTGAATGAAACGAACAGTCTCCCAACTGGTCGTCATCTATTAGCGTTCCTCTAATCTTAGAATGACTTCTACAGCCTCGGTTCGGAGATTGGTACATTGACTGCAAAGCATTGCTTGCAAAACTGCTTCTGATCGAGCATACCAAGCGGACCTTCTTGCCACAGGTAACACGATGTCCCTCACTACCTTCCTCTGTGTTCTTACTAGCTGCAATTGAAACAAAAGGTGATTGGGCCCATCCACCCACATAGGATTAAGTTTCACACTAAACCACTGGGGAAGATAAACTCCAATAATAAATTCAACAATTAACCTCAAATTCTTCAATTCGTGTTTGGAAATCCAAATCCTGCAGAAACGAAGAGCTGTAGTTAACCAACGGCTGTGACTGACAGGTCCAATCTCCAAGAGAGCCAATGACTGAGGCACTTCTCCTGATCTTATTGCTTGGGCAATACGATAAGCATAGGATTGATCTGTGCTGAGATCTTTGATGACTCCTTCAGACAACGCCGGAAGGGGAGGGCCAACTTCGACCTTTGGAAAGGTTGTATTTATTTCTAGTTGTGTTGCTTCATCCAGCGTGATGCCAAGGGGACCTGACCACTTGTTGTTGCTCTTTGTAGGACCATCAAGTTCCTGGATGAGATGACGAAGAGGTAGCTCGCCTGTATGTAAATCACATACAATCCAAACAAGTCTTCTTCCTAGTTTTTCTCTAAATGCGTCATTACACCCCCCTGCCATCCGGTGTTCACTGCAGTTGAATCTCCACCAACAGCCTGCAGTGAACTGCCAAGTCCTCTCTCCTGAACCCAACATAAAATATGATCAGCAATGACCTCTGCATGTTTCTTCCCTTCTACTTCAGTTTCGGGAGCAAAGTGAAACAAAAACCGACCACCAGGCTCAGAACAGACAGAGTAGTGTTCTTCTTTGATGAGACCTGGAAACTTTCTGTTCACTTCCTCTACTTCCAGCAAAACTTTTGTGTTATCTATTCTTCCATCAAACAAAAGACAGGAGAGCCCTCCCTCGCTTAAATCTTTTTCATGCTGATCAGATATTTCCTTCATTATTTTTTCTTGTGCTCTTCTAATTTTATTATGATCTATCACCAAAGATACATCCTCTCGGCTGATGAGGCCTGCATCTATCCAAGCGGCAGTTGCAATTTCTGCAGCCTCACGAAGTCCAGTATGGTGGCGAATACTAGCTAAAGCAATGTTTGAAATATTTCTTGTGTTGTATTTCATTTTCTTTGGTAAAGGTTCAGATGGCTCTTTGGAACTATCATCTGATGTTGCTTCCTGTTCATCAGAAGAACTATCAAAGAAGTGATAAACATCTTGACACAGCTCTTCCTCTCTTTGGATGGCTTCTTCACTCTTCATTTTCTTCTTTTGTTCCCTCTCTCGGATTTGTTCTCTCTTCTTGGCATTAGCAATCTGCTTCTTTGTTTCTGAATAATCTATTGAACCCATTTGCATAATTCCTTGGCCTTCTGCCTTTGTCCTCTGTGCCTTTATAAATTCAAGCTCTAAAACAGGGATCTTCTTTTCACGAGGACAAC
>NW_024711174.1:0-26696 GCF_018991925.1 Homarus americanus | reverse complement strand
ATTGGGGCGTGGTTACAGGACAGGAAACAGCTAGTGAGCATTAACGGCACTAAATCCCATTGGAGTAACGTCAATAGTGGAGTTCCCCAAGGCTCAGTACTTGGACCATTATTATTTATTATATACATAAACGATATAGATATCGGCATAGACAGCAACATAAGTAAATTTGCTGATGACACTAAAATAGGACGTGTAATTAAATCTGACGAGGACCCGGCAAAACTACAGGAAGATCTAAAAAAAAAATTTCGAGTGGTCTGAAAAATGGCAGATGAAATTCAATGTGGACAAATGTAAAGTACTCAGTATAGGAGATGTAAACAGGGAAACCAGACACCAGATGAACAACGATGTTATTGAGAAATCCGACTGCAAGATAGATTTAGGAGTAATGATATGTAGGAATCTTAAGCAAAGTAAACAATGTGTTTTTGCTCGAAACAAGACTAATAAAATACTTGGGTTCATACAAAGGAGTGTTAGTTACAAGACTAGCGAGGTTATCTTAAGACTATATCTTGCGTTTGTGAGACCTCACTTGGATTACGCAGTTCAATTCTGGTCACCGTATTACACAATGGATATAGAATCCTTGGAAAGAATTCAAAGGAGAATGACAAGACTAATCCCGGGCGTTAGGAACCTTGAGTACAGAGACAGGCTAATGCATCTTAATTTGCACTCCCTCGAGAGACGTAGAGCGAGGGGCGACATGATAGCTGTGTATAAATGGAAGTCAGGGCTAAACAAAGGGGACATAACAAAGGTACTCAAACTATCCAACCAGGAGCGAACTCATAACAATGGTTTTAAATTAGACAAATTTAGATTTAGGCGCGAAATAGGGAAACATTGGTTTGGAAATAGAGTAGTGGATGAGTGGAACAAGTTACCAAATATCATCATTAACTCGAATACGCTGGATAGCTTCAAACATAGGTTGGATGCTTACATGAGCAATAAGGGTTGGGTATAAATGGGACTGCCAGTATGGGCCAATAGCCCGCTGCAATTTCCTCCATTCTCATGTACAGACCCATAAAGAAATACAAAAATGAAAAAAGATCAAAAGTGAGAAACAATATATGTATGTATTGTTGTCAATAGTAAGAGAAACAATTGAGACCCTGCAATGACCCTGTGTAAATGAGGCAGAAAGTCAGGTCAGCAACCTGGGACTTAGTCACAATTTTCGTGATGCCATATGGCAGCAGGGTCTACCATAAACAACACATTATGCTTCCAATATCTTCCCACCCGGTAGTACCCCTGTTTGGTCTTCCCACCTGGTAGTACCTCCCTGTTTGGTCTTCCCACGCGGTAGTACCTCCCTATTTGGTCTTCCCACGCGGTAGTACCTCCCTGTTTGGTCTTCCCACCCGGTAGTACCTCCCTATTTGGTCTTCCCACGCGGTAGTACCTCCCTGTTTGGTCTTCCCACGCGGTAGTACCTCCCTGTTTGGTCTTCCCACCCGGTAATACCTCCCTGTTTGGTCTTCCCACGCGGTAGTACCTCCCTGTTTGGTCTTCCCACCCGGTAGTACCTCCCTGTTTGGTCTTCCCACCCGGTAGTACCTCTCTGTTTGGTCTTCCCACGCGGTAGTACCTCCCTGTTTGGTAGCTGCCTACTACCTACAGACAGTAATATCATGTGCAGTATCTAATATAGCCCCTGAGGCGATAATACATCCTCCCATTTTACAAACAATAACCTCATAGATACTGGTATGTATGATTTTCAACTGGCTTGGTTTGATCTGATCTGACAAAACTTACTATACCTCCCGCCATCAAAGCTTCTATGCCAGGAGAAAAATGTACACAGTGAGTGACTACAGTATGAGCTTAACTGAGCTAAAGATCCTACATATCTAGTATAGAATCTGAGAAAAACATACAATTTCACATTCTACAACCAACAACAAGTGTCACGTGGCCTTACCAGCCCTTGTCAAAATAATGATAAGCTCAATCGGTAATATGGCTATAAGAGGCTAAAAATAAAAAAAATAAAACTTTCTATGTAGTAAATGTTATCAGAAGTCAGAGAATTAAATACTTCAAAATACACCAAAGTTGTGCCTACTTCCACATGTGCTCTTTTCTCTTTTTTTTCCTTCCCTCATTACAAGGATTAGCCCACCCTAGCAAAGGTGGTCACTGACCCACATCAGGGACTGGGGGGCGAAATTGTAATAATAATAATAATTATAATATAGAACCATAAAGAAATAAAAGAAAATAAACAAAAATTATCAAAAGTGAGAAACAATATATGTATGTTGTGTTGTCAAGTAAGAGAAACAATTGAGACCCTGCAATTGTGTGTAAATGAGGCAGAAAGTCAGATTAGCAACCTGGGATTGGTCACAATTTTTGTGACTCATCATCACTTTAACAATAAAATGAACGCCTAACCTAACCTAACCTAACCAACCTAACTTAACGACCTCTCACGGCTAGAGTATCGGCGAGGTTATTACAAGAGGCGCGTTGGTGAAATGACTAGGGAAGAATTGGTTGTAAATGTCAAGTTCAGTAGTTAATTTCTTTCTCTATTATGTAGTCAAATAATAGTCTAAATTCACATATAACTCTCGAAATATGAGATATGTGTGTAGGTGGAAGGGGGGGTGAGGTTGTTTTGGTTTGTTTTGGTTTTGTTACTGTATTCCCTGAAGTTTATGATATTCAGTGGAAACCAATCCAGCATGTTTGTTTGGTAGGTTACATTCAGTGGAAACCAGATCCTTACACAGACACTCTCTCCACTTCCTGGCATTCCATTCCCCTGACGTTCAACCCACACACAGCGATCATGACACGTATACAGAGAAGAATTTCACAAAGCGACCAGGAAAATCACCTCGACACCTACCCTCCTTCCCCCTCTCTCCCTTCACACCTCCCGTTCACATCTTCCTTCACCCCCTCACACCCACTTCACCCTTCACACGCCCCCACACCCCTCCCCCCCACGCCCTCCACATGTACAACACGAAACACCTGTTCAAAGATGTCCATATGTTGTTCATGACATCAGAGTTGATTGATACACCTGACTATATGTATGTATGTATGTATGTAATAATAATAATAATAATAATAATAATAAACGGTTTATTAATAGAGTTGCACCCGATGGCTGAAAATATACAAACTTACATTTGATACAAACATAATGATATGCGTTGAATACATTTACAGGGCTGTACAGTAGATAAATCAGGAGTTGTTTATTATTTTAACACAAGATGGGATGGTGCTATTCTTATATCTATCAGTGCGGGCTCTTATGGGCTGAATTTTGTTGTAGTGGCGGAGTGCGCGAGGTGGGCGGCGGTCTGCCGGTGGCAGGAGGTGGCGATGAGGGGGATGGTGCAGTAGTCCACTGCCAAACCTTGCTAGTGCTTGGTGGTGGAGGTCACTGAGGGATGGCATTTCCAGGGTAGAGAGAGCGTTGTTGTAGCCGGAGTAGTCTGCGCCGAGCATGATTCTGCAGGCCCTTTTCTGTACCTTCTCTAGCCGTAGTTGTTGGGTAGAGTTGAGAGAAGACGACCAGGCTGGTGACGCATACGTTAGTTTGGGGGAGAATAAAAGCGTTGTAGATGGTCCTCAGCTCTGGCGTAGGTGCCCCAAGTGACCTAAGTCGTCGTAGCATGTAGAGTCGGTACGAGGCTGCCTTGATTGTGTTGTTTACATGAGCCTTCCAGTCCAGTTTGTGGTCTATGGTAACACCCAGGAGTTTGGCAGACTGCACTAACTGGAGAGGATGGGCACCCACTGTGACAGCTGGAACTTGCACTGGAGTGGTGGCGGTATTGATGTGCATGACTACGGTTTTGGTGTGGTTGATGGTGACCTTGTTCTCCTTAGTCCATGCCTGTAGCCTGTCCAGGGTGTCTTGTAGCGATGAGCAGTCCGGTGAGGTGTTGTCCACTGTAACTCCCATAGTGCAGTCATCCACATACTTCCACCTGTGAGGAGTGTCCGATAGAGCGTCGTTGATCAGGATCAGGAAGCACAGTGGTCCCATCTTGGTCCCCTGGAGAACACCGCAGGTGAGATGTATGTATGTATGTATGTATGTATGTATGTATGTATGTAGCCACCTGTGGTGTAATGGTCAGCATGCTCGCCTCGCAAACGAGTGGACCCGGGTTCGATCTCCGGGAAGGGTGAAACTATGGGCAAGTTTCTTTCCCTTGTTTGCCTCTATCTACCCAGCAGTAATTGGAGACCTGGATGGTAATCGAATTGCGGATCGTGTTCCGGGGTAATGATTAGCCAGTGCAGCTGGCGAGTTGTCCGGTCTTCTCGAACTATTCCTTGACACTGGGTCATGCAACTCGTTAACACAAGGTGTGGTTGTTGTGTTGGCGACAGCTTCTACACCTTTAACAAATTCACGCCAAGGGGCAACCATTATGTATGTATGTCAATTTGGGTTTATATCGTGTGTTACCTTCCAGGGATCGACCGTCGTAATGTATGAGGATGAACGAGATGGCGTTGACGTCTACAGCCTGTAGTCTGCTGTGTGGGAGAAAACAGGAGGAAACATGGCCAAACTGACGCTGTTATGAACCTGAAATGAGGGCCATGGAGCCGTAATTCAGATAAGTGTGGGCCATGCTGAATTACATTACCAATCCCCTGACTTGAGTTACCAATCTTCTGAGTTGTCTTTCTAATCATCTAACCTATACTACCCAAATGTTTCGCCTAAAAATCCTTATCTTTTGACAGCTATTATATTCCTCGTTGACTGCAGGGAACATAAAACAGGAAGGGAAACAACTATTATATTCCTCGTTGACGGCAGGGAACATAAAACAGGAAGGGAAACAACTATTTTATTCCTCGTTGACGGCAGGGAACATAATACAGGAAGGGAAACAACTATTATAGTCCTCATCCTTTGATTTGAGGACAATAACCTTAACACGATACACTCTAATAAGAACGGAAAGCCACGGCATGGAACAAATAATGGGGAAGGAAACAAAGAGAAGCGTGTAGTGGGTTCGTTGGTAAGCGGTTCCCCACCTGTAAGCTGTACACACCTGTCACACCTGTTGCAAATGTCACACACCCTCGGCACTGACACTCACACAATTGTAAACCTGCCACATTTACATATAAATCGTTGTATAACATGCGGAAAGTAATGACATATACTAGTTGGTAAATATATCATAGTGTAGTGCATTGACTCTTATCTTTCATGGGACCGCCTCCTCACCCTCACCCTCCCCCTAACCCTCCCCCTCAACCCCTCCTTAACCCTCCCCCTCACCCTCCCTTTCTCTCTCTCTCACTACCCTCCTCCCCCCTCCCTTCCTTCCCTTTACTCCCACCTGTACCATGAGGAAAAGGTGCCTCTCCCTCCCTCCCTCCCCATCCTTCTCCCCGCCTCCTCCCCCTTTCCATTTACCTGATTACATTTGCTTCCATGTCTGATTGCCACTTTTGCATCAACCTTGGCAGTGCTATCATGTGCTACGTCGCCGCTCCTTGACGAGGTGTATTAGAGTGCCCGTGTTACCTTGGCCATGATGACGTTGCTGTGTGGTGTGGTTGCTGCTGTGGTGGGCCTGACGATGCTGTGTTCTGTGTCAGCGATGACTTCAAGCGTCTCCCCGATCTCTGCTGTGATTGCTGTGCCTCCTGCTGCTGCTGTGCCTCCTCCTGCTGCTGTGCCTCCTCCTGCTGCTGTGCCTCGTCCTGCTGCTGTGCCTCCTCCTGCTGTGCTTCCTCCTGCTATGCATCCTCTTGTTGCTGCTGTTGCTTCCTCAGATGACCCCGATAAGGTACACAAACATACAAAGAGAAGCATTTGACTCCTCCGCATACAGTAATTACCGCAGAGTCCTTTCATTAAGACTTTCCTGACTAACTCTCCACCAGTGTTAAATGACGGACGGTGTTCAGTGTCTGTTAAAAGTGTTATGTGCAAAAAAGGTCTCCTCATTCATTTATTCTGTCAGTCAGTCAGTTAATCAGTGAGTCAGTTTATCAGTCAGTTAGTCAATAAAATAGCCACTATAACCGGAAAGTGTTAAAAACTGTTATAATGAACACCAGAACATGACCTACTGTTCTTCACCCTCAGGTCATTGCACTCACTAGCCGAGGTCAAGATCGCACAGGAAGTGACGTCATGTTGTGTGAGGCACTAGGAAGCAAATGTATGACGACCTGGTCTGACCCTACCCTCTGTCTACCGGCCTCCTGCCCTCCCCCCACCCGCTGCTGCAAGGTTACTCCACATGGTAGGTCAAAGGTCAACATCATGTGACTTTCTGTGGTGTAGTGAGGATTCAGGTCAAACTAGGGAGGGACGTTATCGCCAAACCTAAGACATGATAATTGCCACCGGAATGATTGAAATTAGTTTGTCTGTTTATATATGAAACTACTGAATTATATGAGGTGAAACATTATGAAAACAAAATATTAGTAATAATAATAATAATAATAATAATAATAATAATAAAATTGTTCAGTAATCTACGTGATGTTCTCCCGTGTACAGACAGAACAAATATCAACGCCAGACGAAGGAAAGATAGTGATGAGAGTGAGAGAAGCATCACCAGGCAGAAGAATGCTAACAGAGACGAAAATGTCAATATTAGCGCAAGGCGAAAGAAGAACAAGAGTGGCAGTGAAGAAGAAGAAGAAGAAGAAAACGGAGAGAGAAAACAGCGGAAAAGGATGAAGTTGAACACAGAAGAGAAGAGAGAAGGAGAACATAACAGAAGAACACAGAGGAAGAGAAAGATTGATAAAGATGAACCACAAGAGAGAGAAATACTTGATAAAACAAAGAAATGGCAACTCAAGAAGAACCCAAAAGGAAAACTGGATAAAGATGAAGAAAATCCCAAAATACCCAAGAAAGACAATCCACCCAAACGAAGACAAAACGAAAAGACAACGAATAAAAACAGGGGTATAGGAGAGAGCCAGATAAAGGAAAATAGGAAGAATACGAAGAAAACAGGCAATAAACGAAGCAATAAAGGGGAAAATGGAGGAAAAAACAAGAAAACAGGTGTTAGAAGAACCGAAAATAAGGAAACTCAGAGGAAATCACAAAACAAATGGAAGAAAATAATAAAAAATAAGGAAAGTGGGGGAAAAAATAAGGAAAAAATAGAAAAAAATAAGGAAAATGAAGGAAAAATAGAAAAAAATAAGGAAAACGAAGGAGAAATAGACAAAAATAAGGAAAGCGAAGGAAAAAATAAGAAAAATGAAGAAAAAATTTACAAACATAAGGAAAAAATAGGCAAAAATCAGGAATATGAAGGAAAAGACATAAATAAAGGTACAAAAACAAAAGGAAATGATGAAAAGATAAAGAAACACAAGAAAAATTATTCTAAAGTGAACAAAAACAAAAATATTGGTAAAAACGACAAAGACAAGACAAGGAAAATAAACAAAAGTAAAAAGAAGACTCAAAACAATGAGGAAAATGATACTAACATAACAAAAAACGCGACAAAAAAACAGGAAAATAAGAAAAACATTGATGACACAAATACAAAGAAAGAAAATAAAAACAAGCACAATAAGTTAAAAGAACACGTAACAAATAAACAAATGAAGAAGAAAGACCAAATTATAATGAACAAAGAAAATTACAATATAATGAAGAATGAAGAAAGTCAAGACAGAAATATGGAAAATGACCAAAAGAACAAGAAGAAGAAGAAGAAGAAGAACAAGAAGAAGAAGAAGAAGGAGAGAAAAGAGGAAGAGATTAAGGACAGAAAATCAACCAACCGAACACACAACGACAAAATCAACACGAAGGTCAACAATGTTCAGAAACAGACGGCAGTGTCGAAACCCAAGTACCAAGTACCCGGGAAACCGATTAAAAAGAAACCCAATGAAAACAAAAAGAGGAAGAAAGGTAAGTACAATAAATAGATAATGGAGGAACAAAAATATTACCCATAATAAAAGAGAGAGAGAGAGAGAGAGAGAGGGGTGTGTTATTTGTGTCGTTTTCGAAGACTGTTGATATTCCTCTTCAGTTTAGAGTACGAGGGATCGAACCCACAGTCATCAACATACATATTTAAAGGAACTGTGTCTAGATTTTGATTACAACTTCTAAAAGCTTTCAGGGTATTTACGTTACTGTATAATATCTCAACAATACGGCAGCCTTGTTAACAGACTTACATCTTCAGGGATCGATTGAGAGCAGTGGATATTAAGCCCGCGCTCCTTAAATATGAGTTCCTTTCCTTTCAGTGTGACGAAACTGAGAGATATGCCCGTCTCTGTGGTAGTTGTGGGGAAAATACGTGTTGTTTTTTTCGTTTCGTTTTTTGTTTCGTTTCGTTTTTCGTTTCGTTTTTGTTTTATTTTTGTTTTTGTTTAGATTTTAGTTCAAGGTGTAGATGTTAATGCTTCTAGTCCACACAGGTTGTAAGACCAGGAGAATCTGTACGTCTATCGGGGGGAGGTGCCAGAAGAAGGCGTGTGGGAAGACACAGCGGGAGATGACAAACGGCTGCAGGAGGATGGAAGGGAAGAAGAAGAAGACCTGCTGGTGTTGCGCCCCACAGTGTAAGGCCAAGAGGGTGTGCAAGGAGAAAGGCGGCTACTGCGTCTACGCCAGGAAGAAGTGCCAGGGGAAAATCCTGAAGAAGGGGTGCCGAGGGAAGAGGTGCTACTGCTGTACTCCAAGTAAGTGTCAACATCGAGGAGAGAAACGTTTTAAAATTAATTTATTTTTGTAGTGTAATGAGGGAGAGAGAGAGAGAGAGAGAGATTCCTACACCCATACAGCAAGAAATAACTACTAAATGATTACAGGAGTGAAATGCAGAGGACAGGAAAATGACAAGTGCTTGAAAATGGAGGGAACATGTAGGAAAAGCTGCAGAGGCAACACCCAAGCCATCATTGGTGGTTGTACTCAGGATGGGTGTGTCTGTTGCGTCAGATCTTGTAAAGCCAAGTTCACCTGCGTCAATAATGGCGGGTTTTGCGTCACCTCGAAGCAACAGTGTAAAGGAGTCGTCAACATTCAAGGATGTTCAGGGAAGAAATGCAAATGTTGCCTACCATGTGAGTACCCGAAGGTGGTGTGGGAGTGCCTGAAGGTGGTGTGGGAGTGTCTGAAGGTGGTGTGGGAGTGTCTGAAGGTGGTGTGGGAGTGCCTGAAGGTGGAGTGGGAGTACCTGAAGGTGGAGTGAGAGTGCCTGAAGGTGGTGTGGGAATGTCTGAAGGTGGTGTGGGAGTGTCTGAAGGTGGTGTGGGAGTGCCTGAAGGGTGGAGTGGGAGTGCCTGAAGGTGGTGTGGGAGTGCCTGAAGGTGGTGTGGGAGTGTCTGGGCGTGGGTGGGAGTGCCTGAAGGAGGGTGTCAGGGATGCCTGAGAAGGTGGTGTGGGGAGTGTCTGAGAGAACTAGATGGAATGTCTGAAGGTGGTGTGGGGTGTCTGAAGGTGGGTGGGAGTGTCTGAAGGTGGTGGGAGAGTCTGAAGGTGGTGTGTGGAGTGCCCGAAGGTGGTGTGGGAGTGTGAGAAGGGTGGAGTGGGAGTGTCTGAAGGTGGTGTGGGAGTGTCTGGGGTGGTGTGGGAGTGCCTGAAGGTGGTGGGAGTGTCCTGAAGGTGGTGTGGGGAGTGCTGAAGGTGGTGGGATGTCTGAAGGTGTGGAAATGTTCAAGTTGGTGTGGGAAATGTCTGGGAGAGGTGTTGAAGGTGAGTGTCTGAAGGTGGTGTGGGGAGTGTCTGAAGGTGGTGGGGAGTGTCTGAAGGTGGTGTGGGAGTGTCTGAAGTGTAGAGAGTGCTCTGAAGGTGGTGGGAGTGTCTGAAGGTGGTGTGAGAGTGTCTGAAGGTGGTGTGGAGGTTCAAGGTGGTGTGGAGGTCTGGAAGGTGTGGTGGGAGTGTCTGAAGGTGTGTGAGTGCCTGAAGGTGGTGGGAGTGCTGAAGGTGGTGTGGAGAGGTCTGTAAGGAAGTGTCTGAAGGTGGTGGGGAGTGTCTGGAAGGTGGTGTGTGAGTGTGTGAAGGTGGTGTGGAGTGCCTGAAGGTGGTGGGAGTGCCTGAAGGTGGTATAAGTGAGTTGGAAGGTGGAGGGAGTGTCTGAAGGTGGTGTGGGAGGTCTGAGGTGGTGTGGGGAGTGCCTGAAGGTGGTGTGGGAGTGCCTGAAGGTGGTGTGGAGAGTGTCCAAGGTGGTGTGGGAGTCAGGTGGGAGGGAGTGTCTGGAAGGTGGTGTAGAGTGTCTGAAGGTGGTGTGGGGAGTGCCTGAAGGTGGGGAGTGCCTTGTGGTGTGTGGGAGTGTCTGAAGGTGGTATATGTCTGAAGGTGGTGGGGAGTGTCTAAGGTGGTGTAGGAGTGTCTGAAGTGTGGGAGTGCCTGAAGGTGGTGTGGAGGCCTGGTGGTGTGGTGAGAGGGTGGTGGTGGGAAGTGTCTGAAGGTGGTGTGGGAGGTTCAGTGTAGGAGTGTCTGAAGGTGGGGAGTTGCTGTGGTGTGTGGGAGTGTCTGAAGGTGGTGTGGAGTGCCAAGGTGGTGTGGGAGTGTCTGAAGGTGGGAGGGGAGGTCTGAAGGTGGTGTGGGGAGTGTCTGAAGGTGGTGGGAGTGTTCTGAAGGTGGTGTGGGAGTGTCTGAAGGTGGTGTGGGAGTGTCTGAAGGTGGTGGGAGTGTCTGAAGGTGGTGTGGAGAGTCTGAAGGTGTGAGGTGTGGGAGTGCAAGGTGGTGGGAGTGTCTTGAAGGTGGTGGGAATGTCTGAAGGTGTGTGGAGTGCCTGAAGGTGGTGTGGGGAGTGCCTGAAGGTGGTGTGGAGTGCTCGAAGGTGGTGTGGGAGTGTCTGAAGGTGGTGTGGGAGTGCTCCGAAGGTGGTGGTGGGAGTGTTTGAAGGTGGAGGAGATGTCGAAGGGTGGTGAGAGTGTCTGAAGGTGGTGTGAGTGTCTGAAGGTGGTGGGAGTGTCTGGAAGGTGGGAGAGTGTCTGAAGGTGGTGTGAGAGTGTCTGAAGGTGGTGGGAGTGCCTGAAGGTGGTGTGAGAGTGTCTGAAGGTGGTGTGGGAGGTTCAAGGTGGTGTGGGAGTGCCTGAAGGTGGTGTGGGAGTGCCTGAAGGTGGTGGGAGTGCCTGAAGGTGGTGTGGAGTATGGAAGGTGGTGGAGAGTGTCTGGAAGGTGGTGGGGTGTCTGAAGGTGGGTAGAGGTGTCTGAGGTGGTGTGGGAGTGCCTGAAGGTGGTGTGGGGAGTGCCTGAAGGTGGTGTGAGGTGTCTGGATAGGTTTCTGAAGGTGGTGTGTCTGAAGGTGGTGTGGGAGGTGTCTGGAGGTGGTGTGAGGTGTCTGGAAGGTGGTGTGGGGAGTGTCTGAGGTGGTGAGGAGTGCCTGAAGGTGGTGTGGAAGTGTCGGAGGTGGTGTGAGAGTGTCTGAAGGTGGTGTGTGGGGAGTGCCTGAAGGTGGTGTGGGGAGTGCCTGAAGGTGGTGGGGGAGTGTCTGAAGGTGGTGTGGGTGTCTGAAGGTGGTGTGGGGTGTCTGAAGGTGGTGAGGGGGTGCTAAGGTGGTGTAGGTGTCTGAGGTGGTGGGGAAGTGTCTGAGGTGGTGTGGGAGTGTCTGAAGGTGGGTGTGGGGAGTGTCTGAAAGGTGGTGTGGAGTGCCTGAAGGTGGTGTGGGGAGTGTCTGAAGGTGGTGTGAGGTGTCTGAAGGTGGTGTGAGAGTGCCTGAGAGGGTGGTGTGGGAGTGCCTGAAGGTGGTGTGTGTGGAGAGTGTCTGTGAAGGTGGGTGGGGAGTGTCTGAAGGTGGTGTGGAGAGTGTCTGAAGGTGGTGTGGGAGTGTCTGAAGGTGGTTTTTGAGAGTGCACAGGGTGGTGTGAGGTGTCAAGGAGGTGGTGGAGAGTGCCTGAAGGTGGTGTGGGGTGTCAGAGTGGTGTGGGGTGTCTGAGATGGTGTGGGGGAGTGTCTGAGGTGGTGTGGGGAGTGTCTGGGGAGGGTGGTGTGGGAGTGTCTGAGGTGTGTGGGAGTGTCTGAAGGTGGTGTGGTGTGGTGGTGTGGGTGTCTGGAGTGTGGGGAGTGCCTGAAGGTGGTGTGGGAGTGTCTGAAGGTGGTGTGGGAGTGCATGGAGGTGGTGGGGTGTCTGAAGGTGTAGGAGGTCTGAAGGTGGGTGGGTGTCTGAGGTGGTGTGGGGTGAGAGGTGGTGTGGGGAGTGTCTGAAGGTGGTGTGGGTGTCTGGGGAGTGGGTGGGGTGCTGAAGGTGTGTGGGGTGTCTGAAGGTGGGTGGGGTGTCTGGAGGTGGTGTGGGGTGTCTGGAAGGTGGGTGCTGGTGGTGGTGTGGGGTGTCTGTGGGTGTGGTGTGGGGTGAGGCAGGTGAGGGTGTGTGGGGTGTCTGGAAGGTGGGGTGTGGGGAGTGCCTGGAAAGAGTGGTGTGGGGGTGTCTGAGGTAGTGTGGAGTGTCTGAAGGTGGTGTGGTGGGAGTGTCTGAAGGTGTGTGGGAGTGTCTGAAGGTGTGCAGGGTGTCTGGGTGGTGTGAGTGTCTGGAAGGTGGTGTGGGGAGTGCATGCAGAAAGGTGTGGGAGTGTCTGAAAGGTGGTGTAGGAGTGTCTGAAGGTGGTGTGAGAGTGTCGGAAAGGTGTGAAAGTGTGAGTGTGGGTGTGTCTGAAGGTGGTGTGAGGTGTCTGGAAGGTGGTGTAGGAGTGTTTGAAGGTGGTGTGGGAGTGTCTGAAGGTGGTGTGATAGTGCCTGAAGGTGGTGAGGGAGTGTCTGACGGTGGTGTGGGAGTGCCTGAAGGTGGGAGTGCCTGAAGGTGGTGTGGGAGTGCCTGCAGGTGGTGTGGGAGTGCCTGAAGGTGGTGTGGGGAGTGTCTGAAGGTGGTGTGTGGGAGTGCTTGAAGGTGGTGTGGAGTGCCTGAAGGTGGGTGGGGAGTGCCTGAAGGTGGTGTGGGAAATGACTGAAGGTGGTAAGGGGAGTGTTCTGAAGGCGGTATGAGAGGTCTGAAGGTGGTGTAGGAGTGTTTGAAGGTGGTGTGGGGAGTGCCTGAAGGTGGTAAGGGATTGTTCTGAGGTGGTATAGAGTGTTCGAAGGTGGTGTGGAGAGTGCCTGCAGGTGGTGTGGGACTGCCTGAAGGTGGTGTGGGGAGTGTTCTGAAGGTGGTGTGGAGTGTCTGAAGGTGGTGTGATAGTGCCTGAAGGTGGTGAGGGAGTGTCTGAAGGTGGTGTGGGAGTTCGAAGGTGGTGTGGAGCAAGTTCAAGGTGGTGTGGAGTGCCTGCAGGTGGTGGGAGTGCCTGAAGGTGGTGGGAGTGTCTGAAGGTGGTGGGAGTGCCTGAAGGTGGTGTGTACGAGTGTCTGAAGGTGGTGTGGAGTGCCTGAAGGTGGTGTGGGAATGACTGAAGGTGGTGTGGGAGTGTCAGAAGGCTGTGAGAGTGCTCTGAAGGTGGTAGGAGTGTTTGAAGGTGGGAGAGTCTGAAGGTGGTGTGGATAGTGCCTGAAGGTGGTGTGGGAGTGCCTGAAGGTGGTATGGGGATTGTCTGAGGGTGGTATGCAGGTTCGAAGGTGGTGTGAGTGCCTGCAGGTGGTGGGAGTGCTCTGAAGGTGGTGTGGGAGTGCTTGAAGGTGGTATGGGGAGGCTCTGAAGGCGGTGGAGAGCGTTTGAAGGCCTGGGGGAGAGTGCCTGAAGGTGGTGTGTGGGAGTGCCTGAGGTGAGGGAGTGTCAGAAGGTGGTGGGGAGGTTGAAGGTGGTGTGGGGAGTGCCTGAAGGTGGTGGGGAGTGCCTGGAAGGTGGTGTGGAGGTCTGAAGGTGGTAGGGAGAGTTTGAAGGTGGTGAGAGTGCCTTGAAGGTGGTGTGGAGTGTCTGAGGTGGTGGGGAGTGCCTGAAGGTGGTGTGTGGGATTTTGAAGGTGGTAGGGAGGTCTGAAGGTGGTGGGAGAGTGTGAAGGTGGTGTGAGTGCTCTGAAGGTAGTGAGAGGCCTGAAGGTGGTGTGGGGAGTGTTCTGAAGGTGGGAGTGCTCTGAAGGTGGGAAGTGTCTGGAAGGTGGGGGGAGGTTTGAAGGTGGTGTGGAGAGTGCCTGAAGGTGGTGTGGGAGTGTTTGAAGGTGGTGTGGGGAGTGCCTGAAGGTGGTGTGAGTGCCTGAAGGTGGTGTGTGGAGTGTCTGAAGGTGGTGTGAGAGTGTCTGAAGGTTGGTGTGGAATGTCTGAAGGTGGTGTGAGAGTGTCTGGAAGGTGGTGTGGGAGAGTGTCTGAAGGTGGTAGGTGTGTCTGAAGGTGGTGTGGGGTGTCTGAAGGTGGTGTGTGGGAGTGCTCTGAAGGTGTTGTAGAGAGCCTGAAGGTGGTGGGGAGTGCCTGAAGGTGGTATGGGAGTGCCTGAAGGTGGTAAGTGAGAGTGTTCAAGGTGGTGTGAGAGTGCCTGAAGGTGGTGTGGGAGTGCCTGAAGGTGGTGGGGAGTGTCTGGTGGGAGTGCTCTGAAGGTGGTGTGAGTGTCTGAAGGTGGTGTGGGGAGTGTTCTAAGGAGAAGTGGGAGTGCCTGAAGGTGGTGTGGAGTGCCTGAAGGTGGTGTGGGAGTGCCTGAAGGTGGTGTGGAGTGCCTGAAGGTTGTGAGTGCCTGAAGGTGGAGTGGGAGTGCCTGAAGGTGGTGTGTGAGGTCTGGTGGTGGAGGAGTGCCTGAAGGTGGGGAGTGCCTGAAGGTGGTGTGGGGAGAGTGCCTGATGGTGTGGGAGTGCCTGAAGGTGGTGTGGGGAGTGTCTGAAGGTGGTGTGGGAGTGCCTGAAGGTGGTGTGCAGAGTGTCTGAAGGTGGTGTGGGAGTGCCTAAGGTGGGAGGCTTGAAGGTGGTGTGGAGTGCCTGAAGGTGGTGTGGGAGTGCCTGAAGGTGGTGTAGGAGTGTTCTGAAGGTGGTGTGGGAGTACCAAGGTGGTGTGAGAGTGTTTGAAGGTGGTGTGAGTGCTGAAGGTGAGTGGGAGTGCCTGAAGGCGTGGAGAGGTCTGAAGGTAGGGAGTGTTTGAAGGTGGTGTGAGAGAGCCTGAAGGTGGTGTGAAGTGCCTGAAGGTGGTGTGGGAGTGCTTGAAGGTAGGGGATTGTCTGAGGGTGGTTAGAGTGCCTGAAGGTGGTGTGGGAGTGCCTGAAGGTGGTGGAGTGTCTGAAGGTGGTGTGGGAGTGTCTGAAGGTGGTGTGGAAGTGTCTGAAGGTGGTGGGAGTGTCTGAAGGTGATGTGTGAGTGCCTGGATGTCGTGTGAGAGTGTCTGAAGGTGGTATGGGAGTGTTTGAAGGTGGTGTGGGAGTGCCTGAAGGTGGTGGGAGTGCCTGAAGGTGGTGTGAGAGTGTCTGAAGGTGGTGTGAATGTTCTGAAGGTGGTGTGAGAGTGCTCTGAAGGTGGTGGGAGTGCTCAAGGTGTGTGGGAGTGCCTGAAGGTGGTGTGGGAGGCCTGAAGGGGGATCTGAAGGTGAGTGGAAATACCCTGAAGGTGGTGTGGGGAATGTCTGAAGGTGGGGAGTGTTTGAAGGTGGTGTGAGAGTGCCTGAAGGTGGTGGGGAGTGCTCAAGGTGGTGAGAGTAAGAAGGTGGTGGGAGTGCCTGAAGGTGGGAGTGGTGAGTACCAAGGTGGGAGTGTCTGAAGGTGGTGTGGGAGTGCCTGAAGGTGGTGTGGGGAGTGCCTAAGGTAGAGAGTGTTCTGAAGGTGTGAGTAAGCCTGAAGGTGGGAGGGAATGCCTGAAGGTGGTAGAGTGCCTGAAGGTGGTGTGAGTCTGAAGGTGGAGTGGGAGGTCTGAAGGTGGTGTAGGAGTGTCTGAAGGTGGGAGTGAAGGTGGTGGGAGTGCCTGAAGGTGTAGGGAGAGTGTCTGAAGGTGGTGGGAGTGTCTGAATGTAGGAGTGCCTGAAGGTGGGAGAATGGAAGGTGGGAATGTATGAAGGTGGGGGAGTGTGAAGGTGGTGGGAGGCCTGAAGGTGGGGAGGTGGGAGGGGAGTGTTTGAAGGTAGGGAGTGTTTGAAGGTGGGAGTGCTCAGTGGGGAGTGCCTGAAAGGATGTGGGAGTGCCTGAAGGTGGGAGGAAGGGGAGTGTCCTGAAGGTAGGGGAGGTAAGGAAGGTGGTGTGGAGGTTCAAGGTGGTGGAGCCAAGGTGGTGTGGGGAGGTCTGAAGGTGGTGGGAGTGCCTGGTGGTGTGAGTGCCTGAAGGTGGTGGAGAGTGTCTGAAGGTGTGTGGGGAGTGCCTGAAGGTGGGAGTGCCTGAAAGTGGTGAGTGCCTGAAGGTGGTGTGGGGAGTGTCTGAAGGGGGAGGAAATACCAAAGGTGGGGAGTGTCTGAAGGTGGAGGGGAGTGTCTGAAGGTGAGAGTGCCTGAAGGTGGTGTGGGGAGTGCCTGAAGGTGGTGTGAGAGTGTATGAAGGTGGTAGGAGGCCTGAAGGGGTGGGGAGTGCCTGAAGGTGGTGTGTGGGGAGTGTTTGAAGGTGGGGAGTGCCTGAAGGTGTGAGTGCTCTGAAGGTGGGAGTGGGAGGCCTGAAGGTGTAGGAGGTCTGGAAGGTGGTGGGAGACTGAAGGTGGTGTGGGGAGTGCCTGAAGGGTGGTGTGTGGAGGAGGTCTGGGTGAGTGTAGGAGTGTCTTGAAGGTGGTGGGGAGTTCTGAAGGTGGGGAGTGTCTTGAAGGTGGTGTAGGAGAGTCTGAAGGTGGTGTGAGTGCCTGAAGGTGGTATGGGGAGTGTGTGAAGGTGGGGAGGGGAGTGTGAAGGTGGTGTGGGGAGTTTCAAGGTGGGAGTGTTTGAATGTGGGAGGGAGTTTTGAAGGATGTAGGAGTGTTTGAAGGTGGGAGTGCCTGAAAGTGTGGGGAATAGCCTGAAGGTTGTGTGGGAGTGTCAAGGTGGAGAGGGAATACTGAAGGTGGTGTGGGGAGTGCTGAAGGTGGTGGGAGCTTTGAAGGTGGGTAAGTGTCTGAAGGTGTAGAGAGTCTGAAGGTGGGAGTGCCTGGAAGGTGGAGTGTGTGAAGGTGGTGGAGTGTGAAGGTGGTGGAGTACTGGTGAGAGTGTCTGAAATGTGAGAGTGGGGAGTGTCTGAAGGTGATGGTGGAGTGTCTGAAGGTGGGGGAAGGTGGTGTGTGTGTGGAGCTGAAAGTGCTGTGGAATGTCTGAAGGTGGGGAGTGTTTGAAGGTGTAGTGAGTGTTTGAAGGTAGGGAAGTGGTGTTAGAGTGTTTGAAGATGGTGGGAGTGTTCAAGGTGTGAAGGTGGAGTGGGAGGCCTGAGGTGGTAGGAGAGCCTGAAGGTGGAGCACACGAAGGTGGTGGGAGAAGGGAGAGGGAGGTCTGAGTGGTGGTGGAGTGAAGGTGTGTGGAGTGCCTGAAGGTGGTGTTGAAGGAGGTGTGTGGGAGTGTCTGAAGGTGAGTGGGAATGGCCTGAATGGGAGTGTCTGGAAGGTGGTGTGGAGAGTGTCTGAAGGTGGTGTGGGGGAATGTTGAAGGTGGGTGCAGGGGAGTGCTGAAGGTGGTGTGGGGAGTGCCTGAAGGTGGTGTGGAGAGAGTGTTCTGAAGGTGGTGTGAGTGTTGGGAGAGTGTTGAAGGTGGTGTGGGGCAGTCTTAAGGTGGTGTAGGAGTGTCTGAGGGTGTTGGGGAGTGTTCAAGGTGGTGTGATTTTGAAGGTGGGGGATATTCTGAAGGTGGTGGGAGTGCCTGAAGGTGGTGGAGTATTTGAAGGTGGTGTGAGAGTGCTCTGAAGGTGGTGAGAGCATTTAAAGGTGGTGGGTGTGCCTGAATGGTGGTGTGAGAGCGTCTGAAGGTGGTGTGGAATGTTTCGACGGTGTAGGAGGTTTGAAGGTGAGTGGGAGTGTATGAAGGTGGTGTGGAGTGTCTGAAGGTGGTGTGAGGTCTGAAGGTGGTGTGGGAATGCCTGAAAGTGGGAATGCCTGAAGGTGGTGTGTGGGGAGTGACTGAAGGGGAGGAAACAACTGAAGGTGGTGGTGGGGAGTGTCTGAAGGTGGGAGGGGAGTGTAGAAGGTGGTAGGAGTGCTCAAGGTGGTGGGAGAGTGCCTGAAGGTGGTGGGTGTGTTTCAAGGTGGCGTGACAGTGCTCAAGGTGGTGGAATGCCTGACTGTGTGTGTATACTGAAGCTGGTGGGGAGTGTTTGAAGGTGGTGGGGAATGCCTGAAAGTGTAGGGAATGCCTGAAGGTGTGTGGGGAGTGACTGAAGGTGAGTGGAAAATACTGAAGGTGGGGGAGTGTCTGAAGGTGGGAGGGAGTGTAAGTGAAGGTGTGTAGAGGCCTGAAGGTGGTGTGAGAGTGTCTGAAGGTGGTGTGAGGTTCTAAGGTGGTGTAGGAGTGTCTGAGGGTGGTGGAGAGTCTGAAGTGTTGTGGAGTATCTGAAGGTGTGGGAGTGTCCTGAAGATGGGGAGGTTCTAAGGTGGTGTGAGAGTGTCTGAAGGTGGTGTGAGTATTCTAAAGGTGGTGGGTGTCTGAAGGTGGGAGAGTGTTTGAAGGTGGTGTAGAGTGCTTGAAGGTGGTGTGGGGAGGTTTCAAGGTGGTGGATAGTGTTTGAAGGTGGTGTGTGGGAATGTCTGACGGTGGTGTGGAGTTATCTGAAGCTGGTGGGGAGTGTTTGAAGGTGGTGTGTGGAATGCCTGAAAGTGGTGTGGGAAATGCCTGAAGGTGGGGAGGTTGAAGGTGGGAGTGGAAATACCAAAGGTGGTGTGGGGAGTGTCTGAAGGTGGGAGGAGTATGAAGGTGGTGTAGAGGCCTGAAGGTGGTGTGAGTGTCTGAAGGTGGGAGTGTTTGAAGGTGGTAGGAGGTTGAAGGTGGTGTGTGAGTGTCTGAAGTTGTTGGAGTGTCTGAAGGTGGAGGGGAGGCCTGGGTGGTGGGGAGTGCCTGAAGTGGTATGAGTGTCTGAAGGTGGTATGGGAGTGACTGAAGGTGGTGGAGAGTGCCTGAAGGTGGTGTGTAAGATTGCCTTGAAGGTGGTGTGGAGTGTTCAGGTGGTGGGAGTGCCGATGGTGTAAAGCTGAAGGTGTGTAGGAGTGTTTGATGCAGGGAGTGGGAGTGCCTGAAGGTGGTGGGGAGTGCTGAAGGTGGTATGGGAGGTTCAAGGTGGGAGGAGTGCCTGAAGGTGGGGAGTGCCTGAAGGTGGTGTGGGAGTGCCTGAAGGTGGTGTGGGAGTGCCTGAATGTGGTGTGGGGAGTGCCTGAAGGTGGTGTAGAGTGCCTGAAAGTGGTGGGAAGTGCCTGAAGGTGGTGTGGAGGCCTGAAGGTGGTGTGGAGCCTGAAGGTGGTGTGGAGTGCCTGAAGGTGGTGGAGCGCCTGAAGGGTGGGAGGTCTGAAGGTGGGAGTGCCTGAAGGTGTGAGAGTGTCTGAAGGTGGTGGGAGTGTCTGAAGGTGGTGTAGCAGAGTCTGAAGGTGGGGGGAGGCCTGAAGGTGGTGGGGGAATGTATGAAGGTGAGGAGTGTGGGATGTGTGTGGGAGTAACTGAAGGTGGTGGGAGGCCTGAAGGTGAGGGGAGTGTTCAAGCTGTAGGAGGCCTGGAGGTGGGGGAGTGCCTGAAGGTGGTGGGGAGTGCCAGTGGTGTGGGGAGTTTGGTGGAGAGGCTGAAGATGGGAGGAAATACTGAAGGTGGTGGGGAGGTCTGAAGGTGGGAGTGTCTGAAGGTGGTGGAGAGTGCCTGAAGGTGGGAGTGCCTGGGTGGGTGTGTGGAGAGTGCGATGGTGGTGTAGAGGTCTGAAGGTGAGGAGGACCCAAAGTGGTGTGGGGATGTCTGAAGGTGGTGTGGGAGTGCCTGAAGGTGGTGGGGAGGCCTTAAGTGTGGAGAGGCTGAAGGTGGGTGGTTGAAGGTGGGAATGCCTGAAGGTGGTGAGAGTGCCTGAAGGTGAGTGTTTGAAGGTGAGGGGAGTGTTTGAAGGTGGTAGGAGTGCCTGAAGGTGGTGGGGAGTGACTGAAGGTGGTGGGGAGTGCCTGAAGGTGGTGGGAGAGTGTTCAAGGTGGTGTAGAGCAATGAAGGTGGTGGGAAGCTGGAAGGTGGGGGAGTGTCTGAAGGTGGTAGGAGAGCCTGGTGGTGTGGGAGGCCTGAAGGTGTAGGGAGTGTGTGAAGGTGAGTGAGTGTCTGAAGGTGGTGGAGGCCTGAAGGTGGGTGGGAGTGTCTGAATGTGGAGTGAGTGCTGAAGGTGGTGTAGGAGTGTCTGGTGTGGGGAGTGCCTGAAGGGAGTGCCTGAAAGTGGTGGGGAATGCCTGAAGGTGGTGTGGGGAGGTCTGAAGGTGGAGTGGAAATGGGAAGGTGGTGGGAGGCTCAAGGTGGGAGTGTTCAAGGTGGTGTAGGAGTGTTTGGAAGGTGTGAGAGGTTTGAAGGTGGGAGTGTTTGAAGGAGATGGGGAGTTTTGAAGGTGGGAGAAGTCTGAAGGTAGGAGAGCCTGAAGGTGGGAGTTCACGAAGGCGGTGTGAGTGTGAAGGTGGGAGAGGGAGGTCTGAAGGTGGTGGGGAGGCATGAAGGTGGTGGGAGTGCCTGAAGGTAGTGTTGGAGTGCCTGAAGGAGGTGGAGTGTCTGAAGGTGGAGGAATACTGAAGGTGGTGGGGAGTGTCTGAAGGTGGTGTGGAGAGTGCTGGAAGGTGGTGTGGGGAGTGTCTGAAGGTGGTGGGTGCCTGAAGGGGTGGTGGAGAGCAGCCTGAAGGTGGTGTGGGAGAGTGTTCTGAAGGTGGTGTGTATGTTTTGAAGGTATAGGAGGTTTGAGGGTGTTAGGGGAGGTTTCTGAAGGTGGTGTGTGGGAGTATTTTGAAGGTGGGGGGAGTGTTTGAAGGTGTGAGTATCAGATGGTGATGTGAGAGTGTCTGAAGGTGGTGGGAGAGATCACGATGTGTGGGTGTGTTTGAAGGGTGTGGGAATGCTTGACGGTGGTGTGGGGAGTTATCTGAAGTTGGTGTGGGAGTGTCTGAAGGTGGGGAATGCCTGAAAGTGGGAATGCCTGAAGGTGGTGTGGAGTGTCTGAATGTGGAGGAAATACCAAAATGGTGGGTGGGGAGGTCTGGTGTGTGAGGGGATGTATGAAGGTTGGTAGGAGTGTCTGAAGGTGGTGGAGAGTTCAAGGTGGTGGGGAGTGTCTGAAGGTGGTGTAGGGAGTGTCTGGAGGGTGGTGGGGAGTGCTCTGAAGGTTGTGTGGGGAGTACTGGAAGATGGGGGAGTGTCTGAAGATGGTGTGGGGAGTGTTCAAGGTGGTGTGGGAGTGTCTGAAGGTGGTGGGAGGTTCAAAGGTGGTGGGTGTGTTTGAAGGAGGGGTGTGAGAGTGTGTGAAGGTGGTGTAGGAGGTTGAAGGTGGTGTGAGAGTGGAAGGTGGTGTGATAGTGCTGAAGGTGTGTGGGGAGTGCTTGACGGAGGTGGGAGTGTCTGGAAGCTGGTGGAGTATCAGAAGCAGGTGGAGTGCTCAAGGTGGGGGGAGTGCCTGAAGGTGGTGGAGTGCCTGAAGGTGGTGGGAGTGCCTGGTGGTGTGGGAGTGCCTGAAGGTGGTGTGAGGTCTGAAGGTGGTGTAGGAGAGCCTGAAGGTGGTGTGGAGTGGTGTGTGTGGAGCCTGAAAGTGGTGTGGGGTGTGCACGAAGGTTGGGGATGTCTGATGGTGGGAGTGAAATGGGAGTGTGGGAGTTTGGGAGTGCTCTGGAAGGTGGGAGAGTGTTTAAAGGTGGGTGTGTCTGAAGGTGTGGGAGAGAAGCCAGGGGAATGTTGAAGGTGGTGGGGAGGCTCAAGGTGGTGTGAGAGAGCCTGGTGGTGTGGAGTGTTTGAAGGTGGGAGTGTTTAGTGGGAGTGTCTGATGGTGTAGGAGAGCCTGTAGGAGCACACGGTGGGAGGTGAAGGTGAGTGGGAGTGTGAAGGTAGTGTGGAGTGCCTGAAGGTGGTGGGAGGTTCAGAATGCGGTGTGATGCCGAAGGTGGTGTGGGGAGTGTTCAAGATGGAATGAAATACCTGAAGGTGGTGTGGGGAGGCTGAAGGTGGTGTGGAGAGTGTCTGAAGGTGGGGAGTGTTTGAAGGTGGTGGGGAATGCTGAAGGTGGTGTGTGAGGCTGAAGGTAGGGGAGTGTGTGAGAGTGTTTGAAGGTGGTGAGAATGCTCAAGGTCGTGGGGTGCATGAAGGTGGTGAGAGTGTTTGAAGGTGGTAGAGTGTTGAAGGTGGTGTGAGTGTTTTAAGGTGGTGATAGTGTTTGAAGGTGGTGGGAGAGTGTTTGAAGGTGGTGGAGAGTGCCTGAAGGTGTTAGGAGTGCCTGAAGGTGGTAGGGGAGTGTCTGAAGGTGGTGGAGAGTGTTGAAGGTGGTGGAGGTCTGAAGGTGGTGAGAGCCTGAAGGTGGGTGAGTGCCTGAAGGTGGTATGGGAGTGTCTGAAGGTGGTATGAGTGCTCAAGGGTGGGGAATGTGCCTGACGGTGGTGTGGGAGTGTTCAGTTGGTGGGAGTGTCTTGAAGGTGGGGGAGTGCCTGAAGGTGGTGGGGAGTGCCTGAAGGTGGTGTGGGGGAGGTCTGAAGGTGGTAAGGAGTGTTTGAAGGTGGTGTGAGAGTGCCTGAAGGTGGTGGGGAGCTGAAGGTGGTGTAAAATGAAGGTGGTTGGGGACTGTTGGTGGGAGGAAGTGCCTGAAGGTGGTGTGGGGAGTGCTCTGAAGGTGGGGAGTGCCTGAAGGTGGAGTGGGGAGTGCCTGAAGGTGGTGGGAGTGCTTGAAGGTGTGTGGAGTGCTCAAGGTTGTGTGGAGTGCCTGGGGTGGTGTGGGAGTGCCTGAATGTGGTGGGGAGGTTTGAAGGTGGAGTGGGAGTGCCTGAAGGGGTGGTGTGGAGTGCTGAAAGTGGAGGAGCCTGAATGGTGGATGTCTGAAGGTGTGTGAGTGCCTGAAGGTGTGTGTGGGAGTGCCTGAAGGTGAGCTAAGGTGGTGTAGGGAGCTCAGTGGTGTGAAGGTGTGTGTGAGTGCCTGATGGGGAGCCAAGGTGGTGTGGGGAGTGCTCAAGATGGTGCTGGAGCTGGAAGGTGGTGTGGGAGTGCCAAGGTGGTGTGGGAGGTTTGAAGGTGTGGGGAGTTTTGCAGAGAGTGTGGTAAGGGAGTGTTTGAAGGTGGTGTAGAGCTGAAGGTGGGAGGCCTGAAGGTGGTGGGAGGAAGGTGTGGAGGTGTGAAGGTGGTGGAGTACTGAAGGTGGGTGTGTGGGAGGAATGTGGAGGGGAGGTTTTGAAGTTGGTGTAGGAGTGTTCTGAAGGTGTGGAGTGCCTGAGTGGGGAGTGCCTGAAGGTGGGGGAATTGAGGGAGTGGAAATACTGAAGGTGTGGTGGGGAGTGTCTGACAGGGAGAGGAGGCCTGAAGGTGGTGTGAGAGTGCCTGAAGGTGGTGCTGGAGTGCCTGAAGGTAGAGAGGTATGAAGGTGGTAGGAGGTTGAAGGTGGTGTGTGGGGAGCAACAAGGTGGTGGGAGGTTTGGAAGGTTGTGTGTGGGGAGTGCCTGGTGTGGGGAGTGCCTGAAGGTGGGGAGAGTGTTTGAAGGTGGTGGGAGTGCTTGAAGGTGGGAGGGAAACATGTGGTGTATGAGTTTAAAGGTGATTGGGAGTGTTTGAAGGTGATTGGGAGTGCTCAAGGTAAGAGTGTCTGGAAGGTGGGACTGAAGGTGGTGGAGTGCTGAAGGTGGTGTGAGAGTGTCTGAAGGTGGTAGGAGTGTTTGAAGGTGGTGTGAGCTGGAGGTGGGTGAGCCTGAAGGTGTAGAGGATTCAAAGGTGAACAAGGTGCTAGGGGAGTGTGAGTGGGAGTGTATGATGGTGGTGTGAGCACTAAGGTGGGGAGGCTGAAGGTGGGGAGTGCCTGAAGGTAGGGAGGTTAAGGGAGTACCAAAGGTGGGGAGGACTGAAGGTGGGAGGGGAGTGTTTGAAGGTGGTAGGAGGTCTAAGGAGGAGGTTTGAAGGTGGGAAGCCAAAGGTGGGAGTGCTTGAATGGGGGAGGTGGAGGAGGGGAGTGCCTGAAGGTGTGAGGTTTTGAAAGTGGGAGGAGTGTCTGAAGGTGGTGGGAGTGCCTGAAGGTGGTGTGTGGGAGTGCCTGAATGAGGTGTGGGGAGTGCCTGAAGGTGGTGGGAGTGCCTGAAGGTGGTGTAGAGGCCTGAAGGTGGTGTGAGAGTGCCTGAAGGTGGTGGGGAGTGCCTGAAGGTGGGGGGGGAGTGCCTGAAGGTGGTGTGGGGTGCTTGAAGATGGTGTGGAGCACTGAAGGTGGTGTGGGAGGCCTGAAGGTGGTGTGGGAGTGCTCAAGGTGGTGTGGGAGCCTGAAGGTGGTGTGAGCCTGAAGGTAGTGTTGAGTGTTTCAAGGTGGTGTAGAGAGAAGGTGGTGTGAGGCCTGAAGGTGGGTGTGAAGGTGAGAGAGTGTGAAGGTGGTGTGGGAGGGCCTGATGGTGAGAGTGTTTGAAGGTGGAAAGGGAGTGTTTGAAGGTGTAGCAGAGTCTGAAGGTGGTGGGAGGCCTGAAGGTGGGGAGTGTGAAGGTGAGTAGGAGTGTGTGGTTGCAGGAGGCCTGAAGGGGTGGTGGGGAGTGCTTGAAGGTGGAGTGAGTGTCTGAAGTTGGTGCAGGAGTGTGTCTGAAGGTGGCGTGTGAGTGCCTGAAAGTGGTGTGGG
This sequence comes from Homarus americanus, assembly GCF_018991925.1. Taxonomy (NCBI): domain Eukaryota; kingdom Metazoa; phylum Arthropoda; class Malacostraca; order Decapoda; family Nephropidae; genus Homarus; species Homarus americanus. The sequence goes on along the minus strand of NW_024711174.1, from coordinate 2,181 downwards.
GAGTGCCTGAAGGTGGTGTGGAGTCTAAGGTGAGTGGAAGTCTGAAGGTGGGTGTGTGTGGGGAGTGTTTGACAGGTGGGAGAGTGCCTGAAGGTGTAATGGGAGTGCTTGAAGGTAGGGGAGAGTGTATGAAGGTGGTGTAGAGTGCTGAAGGTGGGGAGGCTTAAGGTGTGGGGAGTTTGAAGGTGGTGGGAGCATTGCTGAAGGTGGTGGGAGTGCCTAATGTGTGTGAGAGTGTTTGGAGTGTGGTGTGAGCCTGAAGGTGGAGGGGAATGTTCAAGGTGGTGTATGAGTTTAAAGGTGGGTGTGTGAGTTGAAGGTGATTGGGAGTGTTTGAAGGTGGTAAGGAGTGTCTGAAGGTGGTGTGTGTGGTTCACTGAAGGTGTGGGAGTGCCTGAAGGTGGTGTGAGAGTGTCTGAATTGTAGGAGCAAGGATTGGGGAGATCTGAAGTGGGTGTCTGTGTAGAGAGTTTAAAGGTGGGGGAGGCCTGAAGGTGTGGGAGTGAAGGTGGGGAGGTGAGTGTATGATGGTGGTGTGGGGAGGCCTAAGGGGAGTGTTTGAAGGTGGGGGTGGGAGTTTGAAGGTGGGAGGAAATACCAAAGGTGGGTATGGGAGTGAAGGTGGGGGAGTGTCTGGAAAGTAGAGGTCTAAGGAGGTGGAGGCCTGAAGGTGGTGTGTGGAGTGTGAAGGTGGTGTGTGGGAGTCTGAAGGTGGGTGGTAGTGTCTGAAGGTAGAGAGTCTGAAGGGTGGTGTGGAGGTCAACGAATGGTGTGAGTGAAGGTGGAGGTGAGCAAGGTGGGAGTGCCTGGAAGGTGGTGTCGAGTGCCTGAATTGGTGTTGGAGTGCCTGGAAGGTGGTGTGTGAGTGTTGAAGGTGGAGTGGAATACCTGGGTGGTGGGGGGTGTTTGAAGGTGGTGTGGGGAGGCTGAAGGGGTGTGGGAGTGCTTAAAGGTGGTGTGAGTGTTGAAGGTGGTGTGTGGGAGTGCTCTGAAGGTGGTGTGTGGTGTGTTTGTGTTGTGTGGTTGTGTTTGAAGGTGGTGTGGTTGTGTGAAGGTGGTGTAGGAGTATTTGGAGTGTGTTGGGGAGTGTTGAAGGTGGGTGGGAGTATTTGGAAGGTGGTGTGGGGAGTGTCTGAAGGTGGTGTGGAGTGTTGAATGTATGGAGGAGTGTGTGAAGGTGTGTGGAGAGCATTTAAAGGTGGTTTGAAGGTGCAGGTGAGAGTGTCTGAATTGGTGTAGGAGGTTTGAATGTGGTGTGGGAGTGTCTAAGGTGGTGTGATAGTGTCTAGTTGTGGGGAATGTCTGACGTGGTGTGGAGTATTCAGGTGGGGAGGTTGGAAGGTGGGGAATGCCTGAGTGGTGTGGGAATGCTGAAGGTGGTGAAGAGTGCTCTGGGTGAGTGGGTGGGGGTGGGTGGTGGGGGTGGGTGTGTGTGGTGGGGAGGCATGAAGGTGGTGTAGGAGTGTTTGGAGGGGGTGGGGAGGTTTGGGTGGGGAGTGCCTGGAAGGTGGTGTGTGGGGAGGCCTGAAGGTGGTGGAGTGTTTGGAAGGTGGTGTGGAGGTGCTGGAGGGTGGGTGTTTGGTGGTGTGGGTGTGTTAAGGTTGTGTGGGGAGGAAGGTGGTGTGGAGCCTGAAAGTGGGAGGCAGGTGGTGGAGGTCTGAAGGTGAGGATGCGGGGTGTGAAGTGTGGTAGGGAGGTTCGGTGGTGTGGTGTGCGCTGGGTAGTGAGTGCCTGAAGGTGGTGGGAGTGTTTGGAGGTGGTGATGCCAATGGTGGGGAGTGGAAGGTGGTGGAGAGGATGAAGGGAGTGCTCTGAAGGTGGTGTGTAGTGTGGGTGTGAATGGTGTGGGGGTGAATGTGGTGGGGGGTGTGGGGATGCCTGGGTGGTGTGTGTGGGGAGGTGTTGGTGGTCAAGGTGTGTGTGCCAAGGTGGTGTGGGGAGTGCTGAAGGTGGTGGGAGTGCCTGGTTGTGGGGAGTGCTTGGGTGGTGGTTGTGGAGGTGTGTGGGGAGTGAATGGTGGTGGGAGTGTTTGAATGTGGTGAGGGTCTGAAGGTGGTGGGGAGTGTTGAAGGTGGAGTGGGAGGTTTCAAGGTGGTGGAGAGTGTTTCAAGGTGGGTGGGAGTGTTTGAAGGTGGTTTGGGAGTGTTCAAGGTGGTGGGAGTGCTCTGAAGGTGGTGTGAG
>NW_024711173.1:0-12090 GCF_018991925.1 Homarus americanus | reverse complement strand
TCGAGTAAAACAAAGTCCACTGATCGAGTATAAAAAAGCCCCCTGGTCAAGTATAACAAAGTCCGCTGATCGAGTACAACAAAGTCACCTGATCGGTTATAACAAAGTCCCTTGATCGAGTATAACAAGGTCCCCTTATCGAGAATAACAAAGTCCGTGATCGAGTTTAACAAAGCCCCCTCATCGAGTATAGCAAAGCCCCTGATCGAGAATAAAAAAGTCCCCTGATCGAGTACTAGAAAGTCCCCTGAACGAGTATAACAAAGTCCCCTGATCGAGTATAACAAAGCCCCTTCATTGAAAATAACAAAGTCCCCTGATCGAGTATAACAAAGTCCCCTGATCGAGTATAACAAAGACCTCTGATCGAGTATAATAAAGTCCCCCTGATCGAGTATAACTATGGCCCCTAATCGAGTATAACAAAGGACCCTAATGGAGTATAACAAAGTCCCAAGATCGAGTATAACAAAGTCCCCTGATCGAGTATAACAAAGTCCCCTCATCAGGTATAACAAAGTCCCTAGGTCAGTATAACAAAGTCCACACTGATCGAGTATAAAAACTGTCAGGTATAACGAAGTCCGCTGATCAGGTACTAGAAAGTCCCATATGAGTATAATAAAACCCTGATCGAGGTAAGCCAGTCCCTGTCCAGGTATAACAAAGTCCCTGGTCATTAACACTAACAAAGTCCCTGGTCGAGTATTACGAAGTCCCTGATCTCGAAGTATAACAAAAGCCCCCTCATCGAGTTTAACAAAATCCCTGATCGAGTATAAAAGCTCCCTGATCAGGTATAACCGATCCCATGGTCGAGTATAATAAATTCCCGTGATCAGGTATAACGAAGTACGGTCCGGAAGGTATAACCAAGCGCCCTGATCGAATAACAAAGCCCACTGATCGAGTATAAGAAAGGCCCCTGACCGAATATAACAAAGTCAATAGTCGAGTAAAACAAACACCCCTGATCGAGTATAACAAAGCCCCCTAATCGAGTATAACAAAGGTCTCTTATCGAGTTTAACAAAGGCCCCTACTCGAGTATAACAAAATCCCCTGATTGAGTATAACAAAGTCCCCTGATCGAGTATAACAAATTCGCGTGATCGAGTAAAACAAACACCCCTGATCGAGTATAACAAAGTCCCCTGATCGAGTATAACAAAGCCCCCTAATCGAGTATAACACAGTCCGCTGATCGAGTATAACAAAGGACACTAATGGCGTATAACAAAGTCCCAAGATCGCGTATAACTAAGTCCCCTGATCGAGTATAACAAAGTCCCGTGATCGAGTCTAACAAAGTACCCTGATCGAGTATAGCAAAGCCCACTGATCGAGTATAAGAAAGGCCCCTGACCGAATATAACAAAGTCCCTAGTCGAGTAAAACAAACACCCCTGATCGAGTATAACAAAGCCCCCTGATCGAGTATAACAAAGTCCCAAGATCTAGTAAAACAAAGTCCCCTGATCGAGTATAACTAAGTCCCCTGATCGAGCATAACAAAGGAACCTAATGGCGTTAAACAAAATCCCAAGATCGCATATAACAAAGTCGCCTGATCGAGTATAACAAAGTACCCTGATCGAGTATAACAAAGTACCCGGATCGAGTATAACAAAGTGCCCTGATCGAGAATAACAAAGTCCAATGATCGAGGATAAGAAAGGCCCCTGACCGAATATAACAAAGTCCCTAGTCGAGTAAAACAAACACCCCTGCTCGAGTATATGTTAGCCCCCTGCTCGAGTATAACAAAGCCCCCTAATCGATATAACAAAGTCCCCTGATCGAGTATAACAAAGTCCTCTGATCGAGTAAAACAAATCCCGCTGATCGAGTATAACAAAGTCCCCTAATTGAGTATATCAATGTCCTCTAATCGAGCATAACAAAGTCCCCTGAGTGAGTATAACAAAGTCCCCTAATCGAGTATAATAAAGTCCCCCTGATCGAGTATAACTATGGCCCGTGATCGAGTATAACAAAGACCTCTGATCGAGTATAATAAAGTCCCCCTGATCGAGTATAACTATGGCCCGTGATCGAGTATAACAAAGGACCCTAATGGAGTATAACAAAGTCCCAAGATCGAGTATAACAAAGTCCCCTGATCGAGTATAACAAAGTCCCCTCATCGAGTATAACAAAGTCCCCTGATCGAGTATAACAAAGTCCACTGATCGAGTATAAAAAAGCCCCTGGTCAAGTATAACAAAGTCCGCTGATCGAGTACTAGAAAGTCCCCTTATCGAGTATAATAAAACCCCCTGATCGAGTATAATAAAGTACCCTGATCGAGTATAACAAAGTCCCCTGGTCGTGTATAACAAAGTCCCCTGGTCGAGTATTACAAAGTCCCCTGATCTAGTATAACAAAGCCCCCTCATCGAGTTTAACAAAACCCCCTGATCGAGTATAAAAAAGCTCCCTGATCGAGTATAACAAAGTCCCCTGGTCGAGTATAATAAAGTCCCATGATCGAGTATAACAAAGTACCCTGATCGAGTATAACAAAGCGCCCTGATCGAGAATAACAAAGCCCACTAATCGAGTATAAGAAAGGCCCCTGACCGAATATAACAAAGTCCCTAGTCGAGTAAAACAAACACCCCTTATCGAGTATAACAAAGCCCCCTAATCGAGTATAACAAAGGTCTCTTATCGAGTTTAACAAAGGCCCCTAGTCGAGTATAACAAAATCCCCTGATTGAGTATAACAAAGTCCCCTGATCGAGCATAACAAAGTCCCCTGATCGAGTAAAACAAACACCCCTGATCGAGTATAACAAAGTCCCCTGATCGAGTATAACACAGCCCCCTGATCGAGTATAACACAGTCCGCTGATCGAATATAACAAAGCCCACTGATCGAGTATAAGAAAGGCCCCTGACCGAATATAACAAAGTCCCTAGTCGAGTAAAACAAACACCCCTGATCGAGTATAACAAAGCCCCCTGATCGAGTATAACAAAGTCCCAAGATCTAGTAAAACAAAGTCCCCTGATCGAGTATAACTAAGTCCCCTGATCGAGCATAACAAAGGACCCTAATGGCGTTTAACAAAGTCCCAAGATCGCGTATAACAAAGTCGCCTGATCGAGTATAACAAAGTACCCTGATCGAGTATAACAAAGTACCCTGATCGAGTATAACAAAGTGCCCTGATCGAGAATAACAAAGTCCAATGATCGAGTATAAGAAAGGCCCCTGACCGAATATAACAAAGTCCCTAGTCGAGTAAAACAAACACCCCTTCTCGAGTATAACAAAGCCCCCTGCTCGAGTATAACAAAGCCCCCTGATCGAGTATAACAAAGTCCCCTGATCGAGTATAACAAAGTCCTCTGATCGAGTAAAACAAATCCCGCTGATCGAGTATAACAAAGTCCCCTGAGTGAGTATAACAAAGTCCCCTAATCCAGTATAAGAAAGCCCCCTCGTCGAGTATAACAAAGCTCCCTCATCGAGTATAAAAAAGCCCCCTGGTCGAGTATAACAATCGCCCCTCGTCGAAAATATCAAATTCCCCTGATCGAGTATAACAAAGTCCCGTGATCGAGTATAACAAAGTCACAAGATCGAGTATAATAAAACCCCCTGATCGAGTATAACAAAATCCCCTGAACGAGTATAACAAAGCCCCTGGTCGAGTATAACAAAGCCCCTTCATTGAATAAAACAAAGTCCCCTGATCGAGTATAACAAAGCCCCCTGATCGAGCATAAGAAAATCCCCTGATAGAGTAAAACACACACCCTTGATCGAGTTTAACAAAGTCCCCTAATCGAGTATAACAAAGACCCCTGACGAGTATAAAAAAGTCCCCTGATCGAGTATAACTATGGCCCCTGATCAAGTATAACAAAGGACACTAATGGAATATAACAAAGTCCCAAGATCGAGTATAACAAAGTCCCCTGATCGAGTATAACAAAGTTCCCTCATCGAGTATAACAAAGTCCCCTGATCGAGTAAAACAAAGTCCACTGATCAAGTATAAAAAAGCCCCCTGGTCAAGTATAACAAAGTCCGCTGATCGAGTACAACAAAGTCACCTGATCGGTTATAACAAAGTCCCCTGATCGAGTATAACAAGGTCCCCTTATCGAGAATAACAAAGTCCCGTGATCGAGTATAACAAAGCCCCCTCATCGAGTATAGCAAAGCCCATGATCGAGAATAAAAAAGTCCCCTGATCGAGTACTAGAAAGTCCCCTGAACGAGTATAACAAAGTCCCCTGATCGAGTATAACAAAGCCCCTTCATTGAATATAACAAAGTCCCCTGATCGAGTATAACAAAGTCCCCTGATCGAGTATAACAAAGACCTATGATCGAGTATAATAAAGTCCCCTGATCGAGTATAACTATGGCCCCTGATCGAGTATAACAAAGGACCCTAATGGAGTATAACAAAGTCCCAAGATCGAGTATAACAAAGTCCCCTGATCGAGTATAACAAAGTCCCCTCATCGAGTATAACAAAGTCCCCTGATCGAGTATGACAAAGTCCACTGATCGAGTATAAAAAAGCCCCTGGTCAAGTATAACAAAGTCCGCTGATCGAGTACTAGAAAGTCCCCTTATCGAGTATAATAAAACCCCCTGATCGAGTATAATAAAGTCCCCTGATCGAGTATAACAAAGTCCCCTGGTCGTGTATAACAAAGTCCCCTGGTCGAGTATTACAAAGTCCCCTGATCGAGTATAACAAAGCCCCCTCATCGAGTTTAACAAAACCCCCTGATCGAGTATAAAAATGCTCCCTGGTCGAGTATAACAAAGTTCCCTGGTCGAGTATAATAAAGTCCCATGATCGAGTATAACAAAGTACCCTGATCGAGTATAACAAAGCGCCCTGATCGAGAATAACAAAGCCCACTAATCGAGTATAAGAAAGGCCCCTGACCGAATATAACAAAGTCCCTAGTCGAGTAAAACAAACACCCCTGATCGAGTATAACAAAGCCCCCTGATCGAGTATAACAAAGGTCTCTTATCGAGTTTAACAAAGGCCCCTAGTCGAGTATAACAAAATCCCCTGATTGAGTATAACAAAGTCCCCTGATCGAGTATAACAAAGTCCCCTGATCGAGTAAAACAAACACCCCTCATCGAGTATAACAAAGTCCCCTGATCGAGTATAACAAAGCCCCCTGATCGAGTATAACACAGTCCGCTCATCGAGTATAACAAAGGACACTAATGGCGTATAACAAAGTCCCAAGATCGCGAATAACAAAGTCCCCTGATCGAGTATAACAATGTCCCGTGATCGAGTATAACAAAGTACCCTGATCGAGTATAGCAAAGCCCACTGATCGAGTATAAGAAAGGCCCCTGACCGAATATAACAAAGTCCCTAGTCGAGTAAAACAAACACCCCTGATCGAGTATAACAAAGCCCCCTGATCGAGTAAAACAAAGTCCCAAGATCTAGTAAAACAAAGTCCCCTGATCGAGTATAACAAAGTCCCCTGATCGAGATTAACAAAGTGCCCTTATCGAGTATAATAAAGCCCCTGATCGAGTATAACAGAGTCCCCTGATCGAGTATAACAAACACCCCTATGCGAGTATAAAAATGTCCCATTATCGAGAAAACAAAGGCCCCTCATCGAGTATATCAAAGGCAAATGGTCGAGTATAACAAAGTCCCCTAGTCGAGTATAACAAAGTCCCATGATCAAGTATAACAAAGGCCCCGAATCGAGTATAGCAAAGGCCCCTGGTCGAAAACAACAAAGTCCCCTGATCGAGTATAACAAAGTCCCAAGATCGAGCATAACAAAGCGCCCAGTTCGAGTATAAGAAAGTCCGCTGATCGAGTATAACAAGGTCCCCTGGTCGAGTAAGACAAAGTCCCCTGGCCGAGTATAACGAAGTCCCCTGATCGAGTATAACAAAGCCCCCTCATCGAGTTTAACAAAACACCCTGATCGAGTATAAGAAAGCCCCCTGATCGAGTATAACAAAGTCCCCTGATCGAGTACAACAAAGTGACCTAATCGGTTATAACAAAGTCCCCTGATCGAGTATAACAAGGTCCCCTTATCGAGAATAACAAAGTTCCCTGATCGAGTATAACAAAGCCCCCTGATCGAGTATAACAAAGTCCCCTGATCGAGTATAACTAAGTGCCCTGATCGAGTATAACAATGTCCCCTGATCGAGTATGACAAAGGACCCTAATGGTGTATAACAAAGTCCCAAGATCGAGTATAACAAAGTCCTCTGATCGAGTTTAACAAAGTCCTCTGATCGAGTATAACAACGTCCCATCATCGAGTTTAACTAAGTCCCCTGATCGAGTATAACAAAGGACCCTAATGGAGTAAAACAAAGTCCCAAGATATAGTATAACAAAGTCCTCTGATCGAGTATAACAAAGTCCCCTGATAGAGTATAACAAAGTCCCGTCATCGAGTATAACAAAGCCCCCTGATCGAGTATGAGAAAGGTACCTGATCGAATATAACAATGTCCCTAGTCGAGTATATACAAAGTCCCCTGGTCGAGTTTAACAAAGTCCTGATCAAGTATAACAAAGCCCTCTGATCGAGTAGAACAATGCCCCCTCATCGAGTATAAAAATGCCCCCTGGTCGAGTATAACAAAGTCCCCTGGTCGAGTATACCAAAGTCTCATGATCGAGTATAACAAAGTCACCTGATCGAGAATAACAAAGTCCCCTGATCGAGTATAATAAAGCCCCCTAATCGAGTATAAAAAAGCCCCCTGGTCGAGTATAACAAAGTCCCCTGGTGGAGTATAACAAAGTCCTATGATCGAGTATAACAAAGACCCTTTATCGAGTATAACAAAGGCCCCTGGTCGAGTATAACAAAATCCCCTGATCGAGAATAACAAAGTCCCCTGATCGAGTATAAAAAAGTCCCCTGATCGAGTAAAACAAATACCCCTGATCGAGTATAACAAAGTCCCCTGATCGTGTGTAACAAAGCTCCCTGATCGAGTATAACAAAGTCCCCTGATCGCTTATAGCTAAGTCCCCTGATCGATTATAACAAAGGACCCTAATGGCGTATAACAAAGTCCCAAGATCGAGTATAACAAAGTACCCTGATCGAATATAACAAAGTCCCCTGATCGAGAACATCAAAGTCCCCTGATCGAGTATAACAAAGTCCACTGAACGCGTATAACAAAGTCCCCTAATTCAGTTTAACAAAGTCCCCTGATTCAGTTTAACAAAGGCCCCTAAAGGAGTGTAACAAAGGCCCTTGATCGAGTGTAACAAAGTCACCTTATCGAGTATAATAAAGCCACTAATCGAGTATAACAAAGTCTCCTTATCGAGAATAGCAAAGACCCCTGATCGAGTATAGAAAAGTCCCATTATCGAGTATAACAAAGGCCCCTAATCGAGTATAACAAAGGCCCCTGGTCGAGTATAGCAAAGTCCCGTGATCGAGGATAACAAAGTCCCCTGGTCGAGTATAACAAAGTCCCCTGGTCGAGTATGACAAAGTCCCCTGATCGAGTATAACTAAGTCACCTGATCGAGTATAACAAAGGACCCTCAATGGAGCATAACAAAGCCCCAAGATCGAGTATAACAAAGTCCTGTGATCTAGTATAACAAAGTCCCCTGATCGAGTAAAACAAAGTCCCCTGATCGAGTATAACAAAGTTCCCTGGTCGAGAATAACAAAGTCTCGTCATCGAGTATAACAAACCCCCCTGATCGAGTATAAGAAAGGCCCCTGGTCGAGTATAACAAAGTCCCGAGAACGAGTATAACATAGACCCTCATCGAGTATAACAAAGTCCCCTGTTCGAGTATAACAAATTCCCCTGATGGAGTATAACAAAATCCCCTGATCGAGTATAACAAATTCCCTGATCGAGTATAACAAAGTCCCCTGATCGAGTAAAACAAAGCCCCTTGATCGAGTATAACAAAGTCCCCTAATTGAGAATAACAATGTCCTCTAATCGAGAAAAACAGAGTCCCCTGATCGAAAATAACGAAGTCCCCTAATCGAGTATAAGAAAGCCCCTCGTCGAGTATAACAAAGCCCCCTCATCGAGTATAAAAAAGCCCCCAGGTCGAGTATAACAAAGTCCCCTGGTCGAGTATAACAAAGTCCCATGATCGAGTATAACAAAGGCCCCGAATCGAGTATAACAAAGGCCCCTCGTCGGAAATAACAAATTCCCCTGATCGAGTATAACAATGTCCCTTGATCGAGTATAACAAAGTCCCAAGATCGAGTATAATAAAGCCCCCTGATCGAGTATAACAAAGTCCCCTGAGCGAGTATAACAAACTTCCCTGATCGAGGATAGCAAAGCCCATGATCGAGTAAAAAAAAGTTCCCTGATCGAGTATAACAAAGTCCCCTTATCGAGTATAATAAAGCCCCCTGATCGAGTATAACAAAGTCCCCTGATCGAGTATAACAAAGTCCCCTGGTCGTGTATAACAAAGTCCCCTGGTTGAGAATTACAAAGTTCCTTGGTCGATTATAATAAAGTCCCATTGATCGAGTATAACAAAGGCCCCTTATCGAGTATAACAAATGCCCCTGGTCGAGTATAACAAAATCCCCTGAAGAGTATAACAAAGTCCCCTGATCGAGTATAACAAAGTCCCCTGATCGAGTAAAACAAACACCCCTGATCGATTATAACAAAGTCCCCTGATCGAGTATAACAAAGCCCTTTGATCGAGTATAACAAAGTCCCTTGATCGAGTATAACTAAGTCCCCTGATCGAGTATAACAAAGGACCCTAATGGCGTATAACAAAGTCCCAAGATTGCGTATAACAAAGTCCCCTGATCGAGTATAACAAGGTCCCCTTATCGAGAATAACAAAGTCCCGTGATCGAGTATAACAAAGCCCCCTCATCGAGTATAGCAAAGCCCATGATCGAGAATAAAAAAGTCCCCTGATCGAGTACTAGAAAGTCCCCTGAACGAGTATAACAAAGTCCCCTGATCGAGTATAACAAAGCCCCTTCATTGAATATAACAAAGTCCCCTGATCGAGTATAACAAAGTCCCCTGATCGAGTATAACAAATTCCCCTGATCGAGTATAACAAAGACCTCTGATCGAGTATAATAAAGTCCCCTGATCGAGTATAACTATGGCCCCTAATCGAGTATAACAAAGGACCCTAATGGAGTATAACAAAGTCCCAAGATCGAGTATAACAAAGTCCCCTGATCGAGTACAACAAAGTCCCCTCATCGAGTATAACAAAGTCCCCTGATCGAGTATAACAAAGTCCACTGATCGAGTATAAAAAAGCCCCTGGTCAAGTATAACAAAGTCCGCTGATCGAGTACTAGAAAGTCCCCTTATCGAGTATAATAAAACCCCCTGATCGAGTATAATAAAGTCCCCTGATCGAGTATAACAAAGTCCCCTGGTCGTGTATAACAAAGTCCCCTGGTCGAGTATTACAAAGTCCCCTGATCGAGTATAACAAAGCCCCCTCATCGAGTTTAACAAAACCCCCTGATCGAGTATAAAAAAGATCCCTGATCGAGTATAACAAAGTCCCCTGATCGAGTATAATAAAGTCCCATGATCGAGTATAACAAAGTACCCTGATCGAGTATAACAAAGCGCCCTGATCGAGAATAACAAAGCCCACTGATCGAGTATAAGACAGGCCCCTGACCGAATATAACAAAGTCCCTAGTCGAGTAAAACAAACACCCCTGATCGAGTATAACACAGTCCGCTGATCGAGTATAACAAAGGACACTAATGGCGTATAACAAAGTCCCAAGATCGTGTATAACAAAGTCCCCTGATCGAGTATAACAAAGTCCCGTGATCGAGTATAACAAAGTACCCTGATCGAGTATAACAAAGCCCACTGATCGAGTATAAGAAAGGCCCCTTACCGAATATAACAAAGTCCCTAGTCGAGTAAAACAAACACCCCTGATCGAGTATAACAAAGCCCCCTGATCGAGTATAACAAAGTCCCAAGATCTAGTAAAACAAAGTCCCCTGATCGAGTATAACAAAGTCCCCTGATCGAGATTAACAAAGTGCCCTTATCGAGTATAATAAAGCCCCTGATCGAGTATAACATAGTCCCCGGATCGAGTATAACAAAGACCCCTATGCAAGTATAACAAAGTCCCATTATCGAGAAAACAAAGGCCACTCATCGAGTATATCAAAGGCAAATGGTCGAGTATAACAAAGTCCCCTGGTCGAGTATAACAAAGTCCCATGATCGAGTATAACAAAGGCCCCGAATCGAGTATAGCAAAGGCCCCTGGTAGAAAATAACAAAGTCCCCTGATCGAGTATACTAAAGTCCCCTGATCGAGTATAACAAAGTCCCATGATCGAGCTTAACAAAGCGCCCAGTTCGAGTAAAAGAAAGTCCGCTGATCGAGTATAACAAAGTCCCCTGGTCGAGTAAGACAAAGTCCCTTGGCCGAGTATAACGAAGTCCCCTGATCGAGTATAACAAAGCCCCCTCATCGAGTTTAACAAAACACCCTGATCGAGTATAATAAAGCCCCCTGATCGAGTATAACAAAGTCCCCTGATCGAGTACAACAAAGTGACCTAATCGGTTATAACAAAGTCCCCTGATCGAGTATAACAAGGTCCCCTTATCGAGAATAACAAAGTTCCCTGATCGAGTATAACAAAGCCCCCTGATCGAGTATAACAAAGTCCCCTCATCGAGTAAAACTAAGTGCCCTGATCGAGTATAACAAAGTCCCCTGATCGAGTATGACAAAGGACCCTAATGGAGTATAACAAAGTCCCAAGATAGAGTATAACAAAGTCCTCTGATCGAGTATAACAAAGTCCCCTGATCTAGTATAACAACGTCCCATCATCGAGTTTAACAAAGCCCCCTGATCGAGTATAACAAAGTTCCCTGATCGAGTATAACTAAGTGCCCTAATCGAGTATAACAAAGGACTCTAATGGCGTATAACAAAGTCGCATGATCGAGTATAAAAATGTCCCCTGATCTTGTATAACAAAGTCCCCTGATCGAGTATAACAAAGTCCCCTGATCGAGTATAACAAAGACCCCTGATCAAGAATAACAAAGAAACTGATCGAGTATAACAAAGTCCTCTCGTCGAGTATAACAAAGTCCCCTGGTCGAGTATAACAAAGTCCCCTAATCGAGCAAAACTAAGTCCCCTGATCGAGTATAACAAAGGACCCTAATGGAGTATAACAAAGTCCCACGATAGAGTATAACAAAGTCCTCTGATCGAGTATAACAAAGTCCCCTGACAGAGTATAACAAAGTCCCGTCATCGAGTATAACAAAGCCCCCTGATCGAGTATGAGAAAGGTACCTGATCGAATATAACAATGTCCCTAGTCGAGTATATACAAAGTCCCCTGATCGAGTATAACAAAGTCCCCAGGTCGAGTATAACAAAGTTCCCTGATCGAGTATAACAATGCCCCTCATCGAGTATAAAAAAGCCCCCTGGTCGAGTTTAACAAAGTCCCTGATCAAGTATAACAAAGCCCTCTGATCGAGTAGAACAAAGCCCCCTCATCGATTATAAAAAAGCCCCCTGGTCGAGTATAACAAAGTCCCCTGGTCGAGTATACAAAAGTCTCATGACGAGTATAACAAAGTCCCTGATCGAGAATAACAACAAAGTCCCCTGATCGAGTATAATAAAGCCCCTGATCGAGTATAAAAAGCCCCTGCTCGAGTATAACAAAGTCCCCTTGGTGGGAGTATAACAAAGTCCTAAGTGATCGAGTATAACAAAGACCTTTATCGAGTATAACAAAGGCCCCTGGTCGAGTATAACAAAATCCCCTGATCGAGTATAACAAAGTCCCCTGATCGAGTATAAAAAAGTCCCCTGATCGAGTAAAAAAAATACCCCTGATCGAGTATAACAAAGTCCCCTGATCGTGTATAACAAAGCTCCCTGATCGAGTATAACAAAGTCCCCTGATCGCTTATAGTTAAGTCCCCTGATCGATTATAACAAAGGACCCTAATGGCGTGTAACAAAGTCCCAAGATCGAGTATAACAAAGTACCCTGATCGAATATAACAAAGTCCCCTGATCGAGAACATC
>NW_024711172.1:0-19204 GCF_018991925.1 Homarus americanus | reverse complement strand
AGTACATTTAGTATTATAAGGTTATTTCATATTACAAATAATATACTATTAATACACACTGATTAAAAGGTGTGTTTCTGTATTTATATTAAAGTTACTCACACTGAAGGTCCACGCTCAGTCTTGCTTCTTATATTATGTCGTCAAAGGAAAATTAATTATTCACATATTACCTGTAGTTTTTAGTATTATATTTCCTTATTCGGCTTAAAAACATGAACACACATAAAGAGTAATGTTTCCCGCCTTGAATATTTTCTCTGGTTGCTTTGTGCACAGTCGCGGACAAAAGTTGGCTCCCAGGGATGAAACTGAGTCACGGGAATGATTCTCCGACCTGACTTACCCTGACTGTCATCTGGTTCGGGTGTGTTGTTCTCTTTCATTTGGGGTCGATACTCCTTCAGTTTGGGAGGGAGCGAACTTTTGACCCCCAACTGTCCCGTACTTTAACTTGCTGTAAATTAAATTAACATACGTGTTAAATAACTATGAATGGCAGTAAAATAACAAGACAAACGTTTATGTAATATCTAACCTTCAATGTATTTGGTAACAATATAATGAAATGAAAGGTCTGATTTTGACAAACCAGTGTTCGATGGTCTTACCCCGGACGGTATAATTCTACGGTCTCTACCACCCACATTTGATTTACTCAGTATCTAAATTAATTGAATAGAATTGAATTGAAACAGTTTATTTAGCCAGAAAAACACAGATACAGAGTGAATGATAATAACAATATTAACATGGCTGAGCCAGTTGAGAACCTGAGCTCTCTTTTAGGCACCTGATATATACTATACATTTATCTCAAGGACGTATCATGTAACATTTAGTATCATCTGGAATAGTACAATTCCTCATGGTGATCTGGGATGCTTTCTGCAAGATTTTTGCCAACATTAATAAAATATTCATTGAAGTGGTTGGCAATGGAGGATGGTTCCGTTACAACTCAATCATTTATCATAAAAGCTGAGTGGGGGGCCGAAGGCTGAGTGTTCCTGTTCTGAATAGAATTTATGACATTCCAGGTTTTCTTACTGCTTGAGTTACTCTATTTCTGATACTTCGGTAAGCATCACCGAAAGTTATGGGTCTTTTGCAAATTTCCTTTGGAGTTTGTGTTTTTCTTTTATCACTATCTTTATTTCGCTTGTGATATAGAGTTTGGAAATGGATACAGTTTTCACTGACTTAGTCTTGAGCGGGAAGCATTTAACAAAGCAAGAATTGAAGATGCAAGAGAAGTTGCAGCTGTTCACGTTACGGTTGTCGGAGGCATAGACAAGATCCCAGATAGCATTCATTAAGTTGTTTTAAAAAAGGAACATGTTGTCGGTGCAATAGTCTCTGTATTGGATTGAGACTCTACCAGACATTTCAGGTTGTGTGACTGTTTTATACACGGAAAAACTGGGAAGTGATCTGAGATATTGTCATAAATAATTCCACTTGCAAGATTGATAGGGGTGATGTTAGTCCATATATGAACTATCACAGTGGCAGAGGTGGCAGTTACTCTAGTAGTGTTGAAGAAGAGCTTAGAATGACAGGTAGCAAGAAGGTCTAATACTGAGGTGTCGGTTTCTGATTTTAATAGATCAAGGTTGAAATCTCCTGTAGTGTAGAAATGTTTTCTCTCTGAACTTATGACAGTGATAAGCTCCGAAAATTTATCAAGAGAATTCCTTACAAAGGTGTGGGGTCTTCTGTAGATTACTCCAACTAGGGTATTTCGTGTGTCGTTACGTAATTAAATGAAAACACTCTCCATGTACTCCTCCTGAACCTTTAAATCAAGACAAACGTTTATGTAATATCTATCTTTCAATATATTTGGTAAAAATGTAAGCCAAAACTAATGAAATGAAAGGTCCGACTTTGACGAACGAGTGTTTGATGTTTTTACCCCCCCCCCCAACCCGGACGGTATAAGTCTACGGTCTCTACCACCCACATTTGACTTAGTCTGTATCTTGACTTACTCTGTATCTAAATTAATATATTGTACATGATACCATTATTTATAAACTCCTTGACTTTATCCTACAGTAGTGTGGTCACTTCCTCCGCCCCCCGCGAAAAAAAATCATAAATCAGTTAAATATTTATGTAATAATTTTTTATATATCAGTTACAATATACAGAAAAAGTTGCCTTAAAACGAGTAAGATCGGAGCATAGATCGGCGGCGTAGATGTGGCACTGTTCACTGACGGGTTAACATGTTTGTCATTAATAAAGTATTCATGAATATAGTTATTGGCTCTTAAAACCTGAGAAAGGTTTATATGATAAGATGCTGTAGATGGTGTCATGGTCGCCTACTTCAGTTATATGACAAGATGCTGTAGATGGTGTCATGGTCGTCTACTACAGTTACATGACAAGATGCTGTAGGTGCTGTCATGGTCGTCTACTACAGTTATATGATAAGATGCTGTAGGTGCTGTCATGGTCGTCTACTACAGTTACATGACAAGATGCTGTAGATGGTGTCATGATCATCTACTACAGGGGGCGTCGGTGGGTAGAGCGGTACCGCTCTTGCCTCGCAAGCGATATGTCACTGGTTCGATTCCCGGGCCGGTGGAAAGTTGTTCGGACACACTTCCCAGCCTCCCTTGGTCCTTGCTCACCTAGCAGCATAGTCGGTACCTGCTGTAAATCGAAAGCTGCGAATTCCTATTCAGGGAAAGTTGTTGGAGCTTCCAATAACTTGCTTAGACATAAGCCATTAACTATTCAGGCTTCTACGCCCTTGACTCTTCAGGCTTCTACGCCCTTAACTCATGAGACATAAAGGCAAGCATGAACTTAGCATGCTTCCCTGTTGGGCGCTGTAAACGCCTCTGCGCTTCACCTTACACAAGGATGTAGGGGGTGCCCAATTCCATAAAAAATAAAATAAAATGTTGTGTAAGACGCGAGGAGGGTGAAGACTCTCGTGGTGTGGGAGGAAGAGCCTCAGTATTAGCCGCTCTTACCTCTCGATGATCACCTGGGGAGAATTTATCAGCTCCTTCTTGTTGATTATTTTCATCACGACACACACGCACACACAGTACGTGTGCACAAGTGTGGACAAAAAGAATTCGACAGGGAGTGAATGTAAGCTCGGCCTGCCTCATAAATAAAGAAAATCGCAGACTCATATCGTCAACTCCCCCCCCCTCCCCCCCTCCCCACTTCCTTCCTGCCTGACTGCTGTTAGTAATGTTTTTATCTTAATGTTTATATCTTGTATAAATATGTATAAATGTGTAATAATGTATATTCAAACATTTTACACAACCAGCTACTCTGAATTTACAAGGAGAAAGAGAAGCTGTAAATCCTCCTCTGACACTTAGCATATTAATGAGACGCAGCAGGAGTGACGGTGGCCCACACATCCACCACCTATAATTACTCCAAGTCTGTGTGGAAAGTTACAAAGAGAATGTTTCATTAACTATCTAATTCCTTCTTCATATATCCTGTAGCGTGAGAATATTATATCATTAACAAGGCGTTTATGGTTTATTTTCACTTGGTTTTAAAGGTACATTTGTGTGAGTGTGTGTGTGTGTGTGTGTGTGTGTGTGTGTGTGCGTCTTCGTAATATCGTTTAGTGGTGCAATATTTTTAAGAGATACATCACGTTTTATGTCCCTCTGGCAAAAACCTATACCGCCACTACACCTTCAACAATTTCAGGCAATAACAAATTTAAAAAATTCACTAAAACAATTAAAACAAAATACGATTGAAAGGACAATTGTCAGTTATACCAAGTCTCTCTTTACTTCATTAAGTCCTATTATATTCCTAACTACCTGACTCTTCATATGTTTATATCTCACCTGGTATGTGGAGTAGTGTGTACAGTTCTATGTTCCTGGTGATAAGTGTGGGGGAATATTGCCTCTCCCTTTGTTTCTCTGTCAGTAATTCGATCTGTCAACCCATCTGTCTGTCCCTCCGTCAATCTATCTGTCAATCCATCTGGCAGTCTGTCTACTCATCAGTCGTACATTTACACGATTGCACTGTTGGTTGGTTATAAGGAGACAAAGGTAAACATTCAAAAGGGTTTGTGTGGCTTCTTTGGCTGGAACTGGAAGTGAAGTCAAATCAAACTACACTTTATGTGAGACGCACCACAGGGACTCCAGCTCACCGCACACACCGGCTGGAACTACAGTACAACATACATATCAAGATTGGTTTATGGATTGCAAGGCAACAAGCTAGAAAGCAAAATTACCCTAAATATTTTTTTAAAGAATTATATGTAAGTATACGCAAGAAAATGGAGACCATTTATACTGAAAGAGAAAATAGAATACGCAGAGAGAGAGAGAGAGAGAGAGGGAGAGAGAGAGAGAGAGAGAGAGCAGTTGTAAAAGTTTGAAAAGGATATAGAATATCCTGATCAAAAGACGTAAAATGATATGCAATAAAACGATGGTGTTGTATTTAAAGAATAATCGGGAAATAAAGGAACAGTAAAACGTTCTCCACTGATGGTCCACCCTCTTAGGGTCCAAATTGGACGAGTGTGTAAAATAGTTACACGTATAAACATATTATTGACACCCGTGTTTAATATATTGATATTTCTGTGTTGTCATAATGATCAAGGGCTTAATTTACATGTGTATTAAGAATGACATTCTTCCCTGAGAACTTCAATAACCTACCGTCTTCATCTGGAGTGTGTGTGTGTGTGTGTGTGTGTGTGTGTGTGTGTGTGCGTGTGTGCGTGTAACACCAACAATGAAAGAGGAAATAAGGAATCGTTCGTTTGATCATAATTTTTACTATAACATTCAGAAGGGAATGTTACAGAGGTGTGATGGTGCGCACTCTTTAGGTCGAGAGTGCTGAATATCTTGTAACGAGATAGGTTAGTCACCAAGTCGTCTATCCGGGGCAAAGGATAAGCATCCAGCTGGGTATACCTGTTGATGGTTTGGCTGTAGTCGACACAAGCAGCTTTTTGTGCCGCTCATTAGTAGTGATGAGGACTTGCGCCCTCCACGGTGAAGTGCTGGGTTCGATTGTTCCTTCCGACAACATCTTATCGACTTCACCTTGGATGAAAACGCTGTCCGCTTGACCAAATCGTCTTGACTTCGTCGCAACAGGTTTACAGGGGGAGGTCAGATTAGAGAAGAGAGATGGTGGATCGACCAAAGCAGATGTTAGGCTACAATGATGAGGTGCTCTTTAGGCTCACTGAAATCAATTGTAACCCTACTGTGTAGTCTCATGAAATCTTGACCCAAAATAGCGTCACTGCGTAGGTCGGGAAGAACAGTCAGTTGAGTATCTGGATAGAGTTTCCCCTTGACGGTAATATCTACAGTACAGTGACCTAGTACTGGCCATGATAGGGACGACGAGGCCATTGACACGCGACCTGACACTGGATGACACTGCTGGATAGCGCGGTTTGATACGAACGATTTTGAGCTCCCGGTATCAACGATGGCTGTAGCTGTATCGTCATTAATAAGCACATATATGGTAGATCGAGCGAGACAGCCAGGGGAAGTCGCAGATATTGAAGCCAAAGTAGGAGAGTGTAAGACCGCACAAGTGGAAGATGAAGTAGCAGGTGAGTAACGAGATGATAATATATGGTTATGCAGTGCTCCACCACAGAAATAACACTTTGGTTGATGAGTGGCAGCTAAGAGGGGAGACTCATCGCTGTCGATTTTCTCAGTTGAAGTAACAGCGAAAGCGTTCATAGGAGCCAGAGACCGAAGATAGGACTCGGAGTCTCTTTGAGTCAGATCGAGCGACGAGCCTGGTCGAACGCAATAGCCAAATCAAGAGTCTTGTTTTCTAAGAGCCGCTGTCTGATCATAGGAGATAGTAGACCATTGATAAAAGCGTCGCGGATATACTCGTCTCTGTTCGCCTCTGCGGTACTTGCTGAGCTGACGAAGTTCCTGTAAATATTGGTCCAAACTCTCGCCCGAGTGTTTCCTCCTGGTAGCTAGTAGATGACGGGCGAACACTTCGTTCTTCGTCTTTACGTACAAGTCCTTCAGAACCTGAATGGTTGCGTCGTACGAGACACAGTCGGCTATGTATTTGTACACAGATAGGGAGACGAAGTTGCAGAGAGTGGCTAGCTTGTCGGGCTCGAGAGCAGAAATGGAGGTGAAGAACGTGTTGAAGGTCCGGAACCAGTGGCGCCACTTCTTTGAAGCGGTGGGAGAGTTCGGCGCAGCATCCAGACGTTTCGGCCTCAGGAACTTATCCATTATGACTCAGTTTCAGTTATGAACAATAAATTGTGGTGAAAGAAGACTACAGTCGACCTTTTTCTATGCTGTATTGTTCATATAACTGACCAAGGGTAGTATGGCATCTGGAAGAGAACAAGAGAACATTCTAGTAAGTGAAGGGAACAATGAAAAGTATTAATATAATATAAGCCCAAACAAAAACAAAACCCAATGATAAGAAACATAACAGATGTACATACACACATAACAAGGTAGAAGACATGGGTTCAAGTGTACACCCACTAATAAATAATTCGGCACCCGTGTCATATTGTTTCACGCCGTAATAGTGCAGAATAATTTTTTAGTGGCTGTACAAGTGTAGCATAACTTTATTACAAGAGGAAATGTGTGTAATATCCTCAGGTAAGGGACATTATCACCAAGAATGTTCACTAGTCATGGTGTATGTACAGTACTTCAGGATACCAACACAGCTGGCGTTGTATATAATATATGCCACATAAATCATATCATTTAAATCTTACTGTAGAGATAAAACACAGGAAACAAGAACGATGTTTGTCTGTGTTTCATCTTTTCCTTCAGTAACATGAGTATATATCTATGTCCTTACTTTACAAACAAGTTTTCCTGCACTAGATCATGTTTTGTCAGCCACACAGTCCACTATAATAAACTCTGTGCACTCGTCGTGTCATTAAGGAACAACACCAAGAGTGAAACATTTACCTCAACAGTGTCACAGGTATGTAACCGCTAAATAAGTCAAGCGTCCGGCGGCCATGTGAGTAATGAGGAATTTATCTAATAAAGTCTGAAACAGGAAAGGGAGTTTATGATCCGGCATCTCTCTCTCTCGCTCTCTCTCTCTCTCTCTCTCTCGCTCTCTCGCGCGCTTTAGAATAGATGTACAGATGCTGCGTGAAAGTGACCATATAACCTATGTATGTGTGTGTGTCCCTTGATGTTAGCTTTCCAGGTTTACTTCAGACAGAGATATATACACACGTTACATAAGACTGGGGCTTAAAAACAGAATTAATACAAATTGTTTCTGTATAATTCAACTCCGATGTACAATACAATCATTCATAAGGTTTTAGTTTTTAACTACAACCCAATTGACAATAACACGAGTAATTGTAACTGTGGGGATAAATCTACGTGAATGAACCAAATCTCCGGTAATTAAGTAATGACATAGTGTTGTCAGACTAATCTAGGTCCAAGTTAACGGTAACCACTGTCCCAGACTCGCATGGTGTCTGCACAAGTAGCTAACATATTGTAATGTGAATGTAATCACAAAATACAGAATATGTCTACACCGTACAAAAAGTTAGATGACTTTACCTCATAGCTGATATACCGTAAAATGGCTATAATCACAAAATTGAAAATACACACCATTTTCACCGTGTTTCAGCAACAAAAAGTTTGAAGACAGTATAGTTGTCAGTAAACTGGGATGTCAAGGGTAGCACATACAAGTACGAAAAACATATTTCCTCAACATAAAATGCTATTTAGCCTGTAAGAAATTACCGTACAGCTAACTTTAGATTTCATTCTTATGAGGAAAACAAACTTAATTTGCAGTACAAGCCTTGCATGCATCTTAGGGGAATATTTTTACCTTGGTGTAATTTTGGCAACAACTACACCTGATGGCAGTAAATGAGACACATGAAACTGGATATAGTTATCATGATTCAGAAACATGATGTGAACAACCTTAATGTTTGCCTGTGTAGGAAATACACACAATATAGTATGGGACGTAACAGGGCATTATATCAAGTACATTATATATATATATATATATATATATATATATATATATATATATATATATATATATGGATAGAGTGTATGTTATAGATAAAGGGAAACACTTTCAGACGTATATATTTATATGAAAGTACTTATACTGTACATACTGATATATAGAGCTATTGAGAGATGTGTCGATATAGATATATACAGTAGGTAAATTGATAGCTAGGCAGACACAAACACACCAGTCGGCACATAGATACATAAGCCTTCGATATTACCGTCATAGTTCATGTTTCTTTAAGGCCGTAAACAGAGCGGGCGGGTCGGCGGCCATCACGTGCTCCCCGTAGCAGATACCGAGACGGCCGTCCTGACATGTGCGATGTTGTCATCACACTCAATAATGATGGTGGTTAAATTTAGAAATAATTGTGCTCTTATTAGAGACAAAACTAATTCTATATCACCCCTCAGAAACTAGTGGTTACACTCTTCAAACATCCCTTCGACACTTAGGCCTATACTAAAACTTGATATAAACATTAATACAAGCCAAGCAAAAGGTGATATATGAATTTATTTTCATTTAGTTAATCACCTGATATCTCTTTATAGAAATCACACCGAAACTTAAACATCCTAACGGCACATGTATTTTGTTCTAAAATAATCATAACCCAAGTCAACTCGTTTAGTTATTTGCAACAATCCCATTGATTTCATACCTTAATCATCAAGACATCTTATCCTCTCATACATTTAGCCTTCAAAAAACTACGTAAAACTAACTCAGTCATCAAAACTGCCAGCCAAGCTTATTTTACAGTTGCATTTCTGTGGGATAATTTTTCACCTGATGCTCCTGACAGCTCGAGGTTAAGGCATCACGAAGTGAGACGGTGGCGAAGTCTCTCGGGTGTTGTAGTCAGATCTAACAGCTGGTTTAATAAACCAAGGTCTCTTTCTTATTGAACTCCTCAACAAGTCATATTTTTTACAAACGTCAATACCTTACTCAGGCTGTAAATCCTATTACAGTTCCCGTAAATCTTATTGGCATTAGCTTACACAATTCTTTCTTCGTTGCAACTATTATTAGTGTAAGGGCGGAAACGATCCTCCGGCTAGTTACCGCTGCTAACTCGCTCGTTTGCTGGTGCAGACGACACTTGGGGTGGTTGGACGGAGGTGAGAACGGCAGCGACTATCTCCGCCACCGGCAGATTCAACCCAGCCGCCATACCGTCAGTATCTAGCTACCCTGCTGTCCGTCAAATTCTGGCTGTGATCTCATCATAGGTCCTGGACTCGTGGGCTGTGTTCCCAGACCTTCACTTATCAACTGCCAACTCTCTGGTCATCTACCACTACCGCATACCACGACCATCAGTTCATCACATTCCGTCGGTGCCCCGGTGTTCTCCTGCCTTTTCAAGACGTCGCTGAGTGTGGAATTGAAGTGGACGCTTCCCTATCCTGAGTGTGCATCACCGTGTTCCAGAACTTTCCCCCAGGGCCACTGCCGTAGGAAATATTTGTTCATTGTTTGATTCCATTAATTGCTGACTCCCCTTTATTGTTCGATTCTATCAATTGTTGACTCCATTTAATTGTTTGAATCCATTAATTGCTGACTCCCATTATTTGTTTGATTCCTTTAAGTGTTTGCTTCCTTTAATTGTTTGACTCCCGTAATTATTTGATGTTTGTTGAGTGGTGTCAGAGTTTTGTTATATTTTTATAGTAAAGAGATGCCAATCTCAAACGATTGTTTGTTATTCCTCGGAAAACCATGGTCCTTGACTTTCCTTTATTAAGATCCTGATTAGCCTGGTAAGGGATTTCTATCCCTAAGTCCCAGGCCTTTACAATTAGCATGATCCTAGTCAAGGTCTATTTTTTTATAAAGTCTCTGGCATGATGGTACTAACCATCTACTTCTCGTGACATGATCGTAACCACATTCTACTTGCTGGAAATCCCTCTGGAATGACCATAACCACGGCCTGCATTCTGGGCCACCTCCTCCCACTGGCATGGTAAGATTGATGAAGACGTGTACCCCAAGGTTCTTACAACTGACACGGCCCAGCCAGCGAGCATGATTAAAGGCATCATAACTTTCTGTAATCCTTTTGCTTAGTAATTTTGTCTTCACTGGTCTGACAGATTGTTTCTCTATTACACGTGTTTTCCCTTCATCCTCTGCACGCTCTTGTGCTATCAGCTTACAAAGGAGTGTTCGCTTGTTCTTTTATTACTGTGTTTGGTCTACTGACGCTGTTGTAGGACGTAATACGCAGAATAAATGATGTTTATTATGATAGCGTGGTGGGTCGCTGGAGTTGTTTGTGTCCATCAGGTGTTACCATAAACACCTTGTAATACCATGAAGGTCAAGTAAATCTCTATCTTCACCTGGCTCATCTAAGTGTTGGTGAAAATTATAACACTTCAGATTCACTGTTTCATAAGAGATACTTCCAAGTATTTATAAAATATGAATTATTTTGACTATGGGTAATCTTTTGAGATGTGAGGAGTTTTACAGCAGTCTTCAGATACACATTAGAAAAATCTACCTGAATCGTTGTAAACATCATTCATTAGTTTTGTTAATGAAGAACTTACGTACTCTCTGTAATAGTTTATTATTTCTATATGGTTCTTACTACATGAGAATACATTTTCATTTATGCATGAACCCTTCAACACAGTCTTCTTGAAATCGGATTTTCTTTAGCTGATAAATACAACCAGAAAAAAGATAATCTGCTAACTTTATATAATTGCAGGAAGGGAAGTTTAACTTTTGTATTTGAGTGTTATGCTGCAATATACGATATTTGGCTTGGACAGTGGTTCACTGGGGATAATAAATGATTAACCCCTAGTCAAGAGCTTATTATCAGAGCATTATGTTATACATGATGGGGTACTGGTACGTTCTACCACCTTGATGATATTTGTAAAAATAAATGTTACCTGCTTGTGCATATATTATGTACATATGTGAAATGGAAATTAGACCTGATTTTATATATATATATATATATATATATATATATATATATATATATATATATATATATATATATATATATATATATATATATATATATATATATATATACGGAAAATTAATCTTACATCTATATCATACTATCATAGCCACAGCTGAAAGTCACTTATGAAAAAATCTGCAAGTGTTTATACATATACCTAGGCCAACTTGATGTAAATATCCCTTAATAACGCTACACAAATATATATTTAATTACAAAAACTTTATTTAATACAGTTCCGTTTAAATTCCCCCAAATCCCACCCACCTACCGCACTATTGCCATGCGCGTGTTACGGTTTTGACGTCATCAAGCGGGAGGCGGGATTTCAGCCTACCCGAGTAACTATTTTTTTTATTATTGTTTTCATATTTTTTTCATCCAAAAATGGCTATTTAGGGCTTAATATACTAGTTCAGAGAGAAAAAAGTATTATTAAAATAATTTTAAGACGTATTCAGAAGACACGAAAATGAAGGGTAATTTCGATTATAAATTATATATAAAGAGCAAGATGGATAAAGAAAAGGAACGAGAAGAAAAATCGATAGACAGTAATTAAAAACTAAGCAATGCGCCAAGAATTAAATGAAAATGTTCTTATTCTTCATGTTATGATGTTCATTTGCAATGAAGAACATATCCATGAGCAATCAGGTACAGGAGGCTACTATAACACCAGGTAGAGGAGATCACTGTAACACCAGGTACAGGAGGTTACTATAACACCAGGTACAGGAGGCCACTATAACACCAGGTACAGATCACTATAACACCAGGTACAGGAGGTTACTATAACACCAGGTACAGGAGGCCACTATAACACCAGGTACAGATCACTATAACACCAGGTACAGGAAGCCACTATAACACCAGGTAGAGGAGATCACTGTAACACCAGATACAGGAAGCCACTACAACACCAGTTACAGATGACTATAACACCAGGTACAGGAAGCCACTACATCACCAGGTACAGATCACACCAGGTACAGGAGGCTACTATAACACCAGGCACAGATCACTGTAACACCAGGTACAGGAGGTTACTATAACACCAGGTACAGGAGGCCACTATAACACCAGGTACAGATCACTATAACACTAGGTACAGGAAGCCACTATAACACCAGGTATAGGAGTTCACTGTAACACCATGTACATATGGCCACTATAACACCAGGTACAGATCACTGTAACACCAGGTAAAGGAAGCCACTATAACACCAGGTACAGGAAGCCATTATAGCACCAGGTACAGGAAGCCACTATAACACCAGGTACAGGTCACTATAACACCAGTTACAGGAGGCTACTATAACACCAGGTACAGGAAGCCACTATAACACCAGGTACAGTTGACTGTAACCCCAGGCGCCAGAGTGAAGCTTGGTTACAAGGTCGAAAAATTCACTGTGCAGCCAGTCAGCGCCACCCCTGACCTTACGGTATTTATGTCTCCAATCTTCATTTTTATCCATCTTCCTCTCAGTCATACCATAACAACACGCAAATTCATACACTTAGCTAGATTAAACTTAAACTAAATCATATGTAAGTGAATCGATGCGAGTTTCTTTAGTTTCTTTTAAATTTAGTGGATCATTTATAATATATTTTTATTTATCATTTACAAATTTAAGTTTTATTTGGACCTATACAGAGTGGTATATGCACCAAAGCAAGGCATAAATTGCTTACCATTATATTTTATTTTAGTTTCATTTATCTAATTTTAAATTCTTTCTTCCATTACTGTCGAGTTCAAAAGCCACTACACAATGGACCAAATTCACACATCATCTCAGTTTTTTAAATTATCCAAGATATCAAAATAGTAAAAACAATGTTCTTCGGATGGCAACAAATATTTTCGTAGTACTGTATTATGCGAACTACCGACTAGGCTATTTGAATACCTCATCGTAATTCTATTTTATAACAATTTCGCCATGATGATAAAGATAAATTAAGCTATGTAGTTTGGAAGGTCGTTTAGTGAGGTTTAAGTCTGAATATGCCAAGTTGCCAGGAGTAAATTTTACGTGGTGACATTGGTATTCAAAGGCTTTCGTGTGTTTTTGTACAAATCCTTGTCATACAAATAAGTCTTACATTTTATTATACGCACCACACTTACACTCGATTAAAACCTTGCGGATATTGCCTTTCCTTGTGTTGTTTAATTTACAGTATTTAGTATTTAGGGGCTTCAACGACCAGGGTCTTTAAACATATAACACAGGACACTTTTATGCACTTGATATCTTTTAAAAACAAAGAACGATATTTTTTTTTCGTCTGTACTGTGGACGACAACTTACACATATCAAGGGACATATTCTTCCGTGATAATTCTTATATCTCACCAACGTGTTTATTATTTCCTCAAGTGTTGCCTATTTGTTAAAGTACACCACATGACTGTTTATATCACAGACTGGAGTACTTTAGTTTCCACTAATATGAAGAGTAGTATCTCGTCATAGCCTAATATAGTGTACTATTATCTCAAAATAACAAAGTGGTGTACCGTACTTTACTTTTCTCGCTCTAGTGATTACACAAATTTTCACGTTAACAGACTAGTACAGTATATCAGGTTAACATACTCTTAAACCCTGACTTTTGAAGCCTGACTCTTGAAGCCTCATTTTTTTTGTTTCATGAACCCTTATTCTTTACACCTGACTCCTGCAGCCTAACTCACCAACTGACCAAACCTACAAATTTATATAAATTGTTATTGTCATATATCTATGTCAACTATTTGGACATCAGTGGCTATTAGATATTCTTTTTTTTTACTACTACTTTTGATAAGTTTTAATATCACTAACTAGTGGTGGTATCAACCGGCATAATTGATTTTATATAAACATAGAGCTAATAATTTAATGTTTTTTTCCTTTTGATAAATACTGAATTAGACATTTTATTTGACAAAATGCTGAATCAATTTTATCATCGAGTTTAAAGGATATAGTTCAAATTACATTGTTCTTCTGTAAGTGAAACTTATCTGCTTAATCTGTTTTAACTATGAGTAATGTGGTGTTAACTGTCTACGACGATGAAGTATTGTGAAGTAAATACGCCTAACGAGGCTAGATTTAGCAAAAAACATTGTCACTTGTTATTTAAGCTGATAGTAAGTATTCTCAGAGGGTATTCAACTCATCTATTTACTGAATAAAACATCTGATAGTTACAGTAAAAACAACACCTGACTTCCTAGCTTACATTCATGTCCATTTCACGGTCTTGTATATAACTAGCTGTAAGGTTATGCTCTTTTGGGGGGTTTAAACATGCACGACCTTAAGGTTACGTCCAAATTCTACTAATGACGTAGTAAGTAGCTATAAGATTTTTCTGGTTATATATATAGTTCAAACAATAAGTATTCATTCAATATTACTAAAGTAATGTTCATGTATATAATGTATTAGCATTCTGATTTAGCGTAAAAAAAAATTGAATGCAAAAGAATATTCATGCCTGACGTCTAATTTTATATGCTTAGTACAAATTAACAGATTAAATGTATTTACAAGTTTTAAAACAGATTATCCACTTTGCTGTTAAATTATAAAGAGCTAAAAAGCTTTTAAACACATTAAAGAAATACACATGTAAACACCAGCATACTCGCGTTACAGAGTAAAAAGTATCAGAAAGCTTTGAAAATAGTCACAGGTAAATTAAGTGTTATTTCGAATATACACAACAAATATTGCAAGATTATATACGCCAAGAACACAGCAGACCTTTTTGTGCAAGTATTTACAAATTCTATTGAATCCTAGATAAGAAACAATATTGAGACGGTATATATTAATATTTATATATATATGCAAGTAAATCACTGTAGGTGCGCGTGATCTAGGTATATGCTGATAACCACAAGGAAAGAAGAAAACACGAAGTTCCCAAGCGCTTTCGTGTAATTCACATCTTCAGGGGTGAGTACAGACTAGAGAGAGTAATACAAATCAAGGTGTATATATACAGAGGAGGGTGAGACCAGGTCCACAATGGTCAGGTATTAGGTAATGACCCTACTAATCTTTTAATAGCACACAACGGTTGGTGGTCAGGTCAGATGGTCAAGTGACCCGGCCTTCTCACTTGATCACAAATCTTCTTAATTACAAAATTGTCCAGCTTGTACATGCCGTTACTCAAATTCATGTTGAATGCTTCGGTATGTTTAATAAGACTAGATTCTATGATGTTCCTACTGTCAATTGACTTACATGGTAATATTGAGGAGGCATTATCCCAGTCAATGCAATGCTTGTTATCCCTCAAATGAACAAACAGAGCATTGGATTCCTGGCCTGTCCTAACACTGTATTTGTGTTGTTTAATTCTAGTTGCAAGATCTTTACCTGTCTGGCCTAAGTAAAACATATTACATTCCTTGCAAGGAACTTTATAAATGCAACCAATTGTGTTGTTGGGGGAGTTCTTGATTAACATTTGTTTAACAGTGCATGAGTTTTAAATGCACATTGACGTTCCAGGTTTTAGCTGTATATATATATATATATATATATATTAATATATATATATACTAATTTATATCTGTATTATAATCATGCTATGGATATATTTCCAACGCATAAAAGTATTTTCATCTCATAATACAGGTAATTCAAAATTTTTACGTTCTATAATCCATAACTAAGGAATGTCCTATATATATATATATATATATATATATATATATATATATATATATATATATATATATATATATATATATATATATATATATATACATATAAGGTATAGTTTTAAGTTATTAAAATTATTATAATTATGAGATATACAACTATAACATAACTACAGTATGTGCACAAGAGCGCATACTTCTAATAAATAATGTAATTAAGAAACATGCAATATTATTTTTTCACTTATGATGCCACACAACTTACTTTACTCTCATGTTTCACCACGCTATAAACATCTTGTATAAAAATCGATGATATTGATATTCATAACAGTAAAATCATTTAATTTATAAATAAGATAATTCATCAAAATATGTTTGTCAAGCAGCAAGGAGCCATTTTACTTAACAGATGTTTTCTGTATACAAATTTTTGACCGAGAGAGAGAGAGAGAGAGTAAAGTTTTGAAAATTTTATCTGACGCAGAGCTGAAAAATAATACCCAAATGGATTGACCTCTTAATCTGGTGTTCCGTGTCGGGTTCATCATCAGCGCCATGTATACAGTACTGTTAGTTGACAGATAATCTGTAATTCTTAGAGGAAGCTCGATCCCGTGTACCGAGTGTTGGGATGTGAGGCTCTTTACCGTGTAACTAAGAGATGCAGGTAACAAGATATGAAGATGGGGACAATAAGAGGGAGTAAGAAAGGAAGAGAGAGGGTTGAGAATAAAATGAGACAGGCAGACAAGGGGAGAGAGTGAGAGACAGACGGACAGACAGACAGAAAATCATTGAAAAGGAGACAGAGGCAGAATGAGTTTAGAATAAGACGGTAGAACAAATAAAGTGATGGAAAGAAATAGACAAAACAAGAAAATACGCGAAAGAAATAGATAAAAAACGCTGACAGAAATAGAGGGAAACTGAACCAGACAGAGAGAGAGAAATATGAACAGGGAGAGAGGGGGAGAGAGAGAGAGAGAGAGAGAGAGAGAGAGAGGCAGAAGTGGTCAACGAGAGAGGGGAGGAAGAAAAAGAAAGAAGGAAGGAAGAGAGAGAGAGGGAGAGAGAAAGATGAACAGACAGACAGACAGACAGAGAGAAGGACGATGCATGAGGGGAGCAGGTCGCAGCTGCTTGCATGACAGTCCTGGGATAAAAAACCCCGCATGAGAAGCTACGTGCTGAGGGGGTAATATGTCATGCACGGACCTTCTTAGGGAACTCTTGCGTGTGTTCAGGTGTTCCGTGTGTTTAGGCGTTCCGTGTGTTTAGCTGCTGCGTGTATTCATGCGTTCCGTGTGTTCAGGTGTTCCGTGTATTCATGCGTTCCGTGTGTTCAGGTGCTCCGTGTATTCATGCATTCCGTGTGTTCAGGTGTTGCGTGTATTCATGCATTCCGTGTGTTCAGGTGTTCCGTGTGTTCAGGCGTTCCGTATGTTTATGCGTTCCGTGTGTTCAGGTGTTCCGTGTGTTCAGGTGTTCCGCGTGTTCAGGCATCCCGTGTGTTTAGATGTTGCATATGTTCAGGCGTTCCGTGCGTTCAGCTGTTCCGTGTGTTCAGGTGTTCCGTGTATTCATGCGTTCCATGTGTTCAGGTGTTCCGTGTATTCATGCGTTCCGTGTGTTCAGGTATTCCGTGTATTCAGGCGTTCCGTCCGTTTAGGTGTTCCATGTGTTCAGGAGTTCCGTGTGTTTAGGCGTTCCGCGTATTCAGGTGTTGAGCGTATTCACGCGTTCCGTGTGTTCAGGTGTTTCGTGTGTTCAGGTGTTCCGTGTGTTCAGGCATCCCGTGTGTTCAGGCATCCCGTGTGTTTAGGTGTTCCGTGTGTACAAGTGTTCCGTGTTATAGTATTCCGTGTGGTCAGGTGTTCCATGTGTTACGTGTGTTCAGGTGTTCTGTGTATTCAGGCATTCCGTGTGTTTAGGTGTTCCGTGTGATCATGTATTCAGGTGTTCCATGTGTTCAGGAGTTCCCTGCGTTTAGGTATTCTGTGTGTTCAGGTGTTCCGCGTGTTCAGGTGTTCCGTGTGTTCAGGTGTTCCGTGTTATAGTATTCCGTGTGCTCAGATGTTCTGTTACGTATGTTCAGTTGTTCTGTGTATTCAGGCGTTCCGTGTTATAGTATTCCGTGTGCAGATGTTCTGTGTTATGTATGTTCAGTTGTTCTGTGTATTCAGGCGTTCCGTGTGTTTAGGTGTTCCGTGTGTTCACGTATTCAGGTGTTCCATGTGTTCAGGCGCTCCGTGAGATTAGGTGTTCCGTGTTATCATGTATTCAGGTGTTCCATGTGTTTAGGCGTTCCGTGTGTTAAGGTGTTCCGTGTGTTCAGGTGTTCCGTGTATCTAGGTGGTCGGTGTGTTTAGGTGTTCCGTGTGTTCAGGTGTTCCGTGTTATAGTATTCCGTGTGCTAAGGTGTTCCATGTGTTCCGTGTTCAGGTGTTCCGCGTGTTTAGGCGGTCAATGTCTGAGGAGTAATGCATACACACGTTTTGTGCCCTAATAAAATCAGTGTGTGTGTGTGTGTGTGTGTGTGTGTGTGTGTGTGTGTGAATACAATAATATGAAGCACCTTAATACTAAAAGACCCATTTTCTTATATAATCATGTACTGTATTATTTTCTTGTCATACGCACAACTCTTACACCTACATGGGGCTAAATGGCTCCCTTAAGCTAGTTTGCCATTGGGTTGTGCTTGTAGCGTAGTATTTCTAAGGCAGACGTCGAAATTTAACTTAACCTGACGGGCTCCCTCTAACTGAAGGTCTTCCGTCTTATGCGGCCTGTGAGCACACGAGACCTCAGTCGATATGAAGAGTATTTTATTACAATGTATCCAAAACTTTACCAGGATGTGCAAATAACATCTGAACGTAAATACGAAGTAAACACAGAATAAATAAACACATAAGTTACTTGAAAGCACATAACACCTAAGGACAAGGAACACATCAACACAGCAACACCTCAAACATCTCAACGACCTCAACAGAAAAAAACTCAAACAAGAAACACTATAAGAACAAGGAACATATCAACATAGCAACACCTCAAACAAGGTACACCTCAACACACAAGAGCAACTCAAACGAGGAATGTTTCAATGCAAAAGAACACCTAAACACAAAAAAATGAAACGAGAAACACCATAATAACAAGGAACATATCAACACAGCAATACCTCAAACAAGGAACACCTTAATCCATAGGAATACATCAACAAGAAACATCTTAAAACACAGGAACACTTCAACAGGCAACATGTCAACCCATGCAAGTTACCCAAAGCAGTAAACATAAGCACGACACATTGAAAACTCAGACCTAAAGCAAGTGAGCGAGTGACTTTGTGTTACGTATTGGTGGTACGGAACTACAGGGGATTTGGGTCCTATAAAAAACAGCTGATA
>NW_024711171.1:0-13370 GCF_018991925.1 Homarus americanus | reverse complement strand
TATTCTTAAGCAGGAATTTCTGAGCTCCGCTTCTCAGAATGTCTCGCGGCAACAAACAGGGACTAAGCAGGTTGAAATTTCTCACTTCATTTGTGTGGACTTTTCTCAGAAGCCGTGCCTTCTGTGTTGGAAATGCTAGACAGATTTTCAACTCCAAGTTTAAGCTGCCCTTCAGCTCCTGGTAAATATCAGATACTGAGATCGTCATTTAAATACCACCAATTCATTCTCCTGGACGACTCTGTCGGTCCATCCTTACTTTTGAGAGAAAATTGTGAACGTTGACGTCAAAGTCGAACAGTTCCAACCTTGATTATCTACACCGAGGCATCAGTTGCAACGTGGTCATCTTGAGCAATTTGGGATTCTTTGGGCGTCTTTGGAACCGGGGGGGAAGACTGACTCAGTCAAAAGAGTCTCAGCAAACTTCTTTCCCATGGGACAGTCGCAACTGTGTTATTCCGTAAGCAATTAAGGAATTGTGGCTAGTTTTCAGACTTCATTAGACCGTCGAATACCATTGATCCGTGTCTTGTCTGAGTGGAACGGCAGCCGAAGTGGCATTCCAGTGAACCGGAAAGCCCCGCCTCCCCCCCCCCCACCTCTAAAAAGGGAGGGACGACGAACACCATCCACGAACACGACCACGCAGCCCATGCATTCCACGGGAATAGGGGACGAACGAACTGCGGAAAGAGCTCGGTTCTGACAGGCGCAAGACCACCGAAGTTCATCGGTATGACAGTGTACATCCCCCACACCGCCGAACCGCGGTACGAGATCCATATACCTGCCGTCTCCTCGCTCGACCCTGCGCTCGATCCCCAACCCGCTTCCAGCACGGACCCAGCATGTCCGTTCCTCAGAGCCAATCCTTGTCCATGCATGGCTTAATCTTTAAGGTTCCTTCTTATCAAGAAGACAGAGAGGAAGGTTTGAGGGGCTTTATCGGGGGTACCAGCGGCCATGGCGCCGGTAATCCCACCCCTGACTCCGTTCCTTCTTATTCTTAAGACGGAGGAAGGTTTGATGGGCTTGTAACGGGGTTACCAGCGGCCATGGCGCCGGTACTCCCACCCCTGACTCCGTTCCTTCTTAGTCTTTAAACAATAAGTGCCGTGTTCACTTTAGCCTCTGTCCCAGGAGAACCCCTACTAGTTCTCCTCTGCTCTTGTTGCATTGGCCTCCAGCGTGAATCGAGCCGAGGCCTCAACTTCTCTCTCCACCATTTGCTACTACCACCAAGATCAATTTCCAACATCCATAGCCACACTCCTGCTTTCTAAAGCCTCTCAATAGTATCGGAATGAGTATTCATTCCTTCATTAACCAGTTCTGCTTGGCAACAGTATCACAAAACTTTTAAAGCAGTGGACGTCATTTGCTTGTATTGCCACAGTATATGGATTTGCATACACTTCTACTATAACGGAGGATTTCGCCATCGGGGGGCGTGACGAAACCTCCAGCAGTCTGGTAGTGTGGACACCACGGTTAGGTTAGGTTAAACAGACTCTGCTGTAAATGAGGATTTCGCCATCGGGGTGCGTGACGAAACCTCCAGCGTTCTGGTGGTGTGAACGGGCAAAACAGACACTTCTGCTGTAACGGAGGATTTCGCCATCGGGGGGCGTGACGAAACCTCGAGCGGTCTGGTAGTGTGGAATACACCACGATTAGGCAAACTCTCTCTCTCTGCTTTGTCACAGTTTCGGGTCCTTTTTATCTCTTGGAAACCCGTCAGAAACTCTAGGAAACCTCACATGACTTAGCAGGAATTTCTGAGCTCCGCTTCTCAGAATGTCTCGCGGCAACAAACCGGGACTTCTCACTTGAAGTTTCTCACTTCATTTGTGTGGACTATTTTCAGAAACCGTGCCTTCTGTGTTGGAAATGCTAGACAGAGTTTCAACTCCAAGTTTAAGCTGCCCTTCAGCTCCTGGTAAATATCAGATACTGAGATCGTCATATAAATACCACCAATTCATTCTCCTAGCCGACTCTGTCGGTCCATCCGTAATTTTGAGAGAAAATTGTGAACGTTGACGTCAAAGTCGAACAGTTCCAGCCATGATTCTCTACACCGAGGCATAAGTTGCAACGTGGTCATCTTGAGCAATTTTGGATTCTTTGGGCGTCTTTGGAACCGGGGGGGAAGACTGACTGACTCAATAGAGTCTAAGCAAACTTCTTTCCCATGGGACAGTCGGAACTGTGTTATTCCGTAAGTAATTAAGGAATTGTGGCTAGTTTTCAGACTTCATTAGACCCTCGAATGCCATTGATCCGTGTCTTGTCTGAGTGGAACGGCAGCCGAAGTGGCATTCTAGTGAACCGGAAAGCCCCGCCCCCCCTCTGAAAGGAGGGACGGCAGGCACCATCCCAGGGCGACCCGCAGCCCGCCATTCCACGGAATAGGAATGAAACGGGCTGCTGGGAAAACTCCAGTTCCTGGCGGCACGGGCCACCAGTTCTCGATGCCGGCCAGTGCTATCCCCACCGCCGGAACCGCGTTGATCCACTGTACCGCCGTCTGCCTCAACTCGACTGGCTCGATCTAACCGCTTCCTTTTGGACAGCATGTCCGTTCCTCAAACCAATCCTTTTATGCCTCCTCGTTTTGACACCAAAACTCCATACCTTACGGCTAGTACGGTCAGTCTTCCCGGACGCCTAACAGCGAACTCTTTCCCAGACCCACTAGGGTTCCTTAAACAAAAAGTGCCGTGTTCACTTGCGCCTGTGTCCGAGGAGAACCCCTACTAGTTCTCCTCTGCTCTTGTTGCATTGGCCTCCAGCGTGAATCGGGCCGAGGCCACAACTTCTCTCTCCACCATTTGCTACTACCACCAAGATCAATTTCCAACATCCATAGCCACACTCCTGCTGTCTAAAGCCTCTCAATAGTATCTGAATGAGTATTCAGTCCTTCATTAACCAGTTCTGCTTGGCAACAGTATCACAAAACTTTTAAAGCAAAGGACACCATTTGCTTGTATTGCCACAGTATGTGCATTTGCACCCATAAATCGGGGTTTCCCCTTACACCAGATTGTACTTTCACATGCATGGCTTAATCTTTAAGGTTCCTTCTGATCCATAAGACAGAGAGGAATGTTTGAGGGGCTTGTAACGGGGTTACCAGTGACCATGGCACCGGTACTCCCACCCCTGACTCCATTCCTTCTTATTCTTAAGACGGAGGAAGGTTTGAGGGGCTTTATCGGGGGTACCAGCGGCCATGGCGCCGGTACTCCCACCCCTGACTCCGTTCCTTCTTATTCTTAAAACGAGTGCGGGGGCCGGGATTGTCATCATTCGCTGCTGGAGTTACCAGAGCAGAGCCCGATACCGCCCAAATCAGTAAATTAGTTTAAAGAGCGCCCCGTTCTCTTTCTCTCCGTTAATGACAAGCATATGACTGGATAAACCAGGTAGCTGCTGCTGCTATTGGCGACGCCTAACACGGCGGCCAAAATAGTGAGCAGACCGACAGCAAACAAGACATTGGGCGAGGGACCGCACGTTGGCCTTAGAGAAATAGCAAACCAGATGATCAGATCAAAATGCACCTTCTCTTGCCGCCATCAGCTGGCGGCTACCACCTTCATATCTCCTCATATCCGCTCCTCTCTCCTCTCTCATCTACCCAGCTCAGCGAAGGCATTTAGAGGGGACCGCACGTTTGCCAATCTCCTCCCTTATCCTTCTCCTCTCTCTCTTTCTTTCTCACTCTCTCTTACTGTTTGTGGGGACGTGGGCTCATGATCGCCATCGTCGCCCAATGTTGGTTAGGTTGTGTATTTCACGGGTGGGAACCGCCATCGGTTAGGTGATGGGAATGTGCAAAAACGCCAATAACTGGTGGCTGCTAAGCTCTTTTAGTATACTCAGCTCCCAGGCTGCGCCATAATCATTGAACGCAGCGTTGTCTGTATTAAGTGGCAATGAATCCTCGGTCAAGACGGTTGGCGCTGCATTGAAGGCCCGCTGAACCGAGCGGTGACGTCGACGCGCGAGTCGCTAAGAATGGGCGAAGCGGCAGGCGAAGAACCCGTTCGGACTGAAAGCCGCAGCATATGCTGTGACGAAGCAGTGAGGTAGCGGCAATGTGCGCCGAAACGAATAATGGTTTCCAATCTTGAATCAATTTAACCGACAGGCTCCACTCCTGGTGGTGCCCTTCCGTCAATTCCTTAAAGTTTCACCTTTGCAACCATACTTCCCCATAAGGAAGTTGGCATCGTTTATGAATAGAACTAGGGCAGTATCTCATCAACTCTAACTTTCCATCATCCTTGGCAGACACTTGAAAAAAAGCTGCGCCAGTGCAGACACCGTGCACCGTTAAGTTGTACATTTGCCATTTGGTCTTTTTACGACTAACCATCACAGGTCGAGTCTCAATGAAAGGGTTAGGCTGGCAAGCCTCTATAAAACTTCAGGACACCAATACACTTTAACCTAGGTTAGGTTAAACAGACACTTGCGCAATGGAGCAGGCCGCTAGACACTGCTGCCGCTGTATTGGAGGATTTCGCCATGGGGGGCGTGACGAAACCTCCAGCGGTCTGGTAGTGTGGAATGCACCACAGTTAGGTTAGGTTAAACCGACACTCCTGCTTTAACGGAGGATTTCGCCATCGGGGTGCGTGACGAAACCTCCAGCATTCTGGTAGTGTGGACACCACGGTTAGGTTAGGTTAAACAGACTCTGCTGTAAAAGAGGATTTCGCCATCGGGGTGCGTGACGAAACCTCCAGCGGTCTGCTGGTGTGAACGGGCAAAACAGACACTTCTGCTGTAACAGAGGATTTCGCCATCGGGGGGCGTGACGAAACCTCCAGCGGTCTGCTGGTGTGGAATGCACCACATTTAGGCAAACTCTCTCTCTCTGCTTTGTCAGAGTTTCGGGTCAATTTTATCTCCCTCTATTGAAATCCCGTCAGAAACTCAAGGAAACCTCACATGACAGCAGGAATTTCTAAGCTCCGCTTCTCAGAATGTCTCGCGGCAACAAACCGGGACTAAGCAGGTTGAAGTTTCTCACTTCATTTGTGTGGACTTTTCTCAGAAGCCGTGCCTTCTGTGTTGGAAATGCTAGACAGAGTAAAAACTCCAAGTTTAAGCTACCCTTCAGCTCCTGGTAAATATCAGATACTGAGATCGTCATTTAAATACCACCAATTCATTCTCCTGGCCGACTCTGTCGGTCCATCCTTAATTTGGAGAGAAATTTGTGAACGTTGACGTCAAAGTCGAACAGTTCCAGCCTTGATTCTCTACACCGAGGCATCACTTGCAACGTGGTCATCTTGAGCATTTTGGGATTCACAGGGCGTCTTTGGTACCGGGGGGGAAGACTGACTCACTCAAAAGAGTCTAAGCACTCATCTTTCCCATGGGACAGTCAGAACTGTGTTATTCCGTAAGTAATTAAGGAATTGTGGCTAGTTTTCAGACTTCATTAGACCCTCGAATGCCATTGATCCGTGTCTTGTCTGGGTGGAACGGCAGCCGAAGTGGCATTCTAGTGAACCGGAAAGCCCCGCCTCCCCCCCCCCCACCTCTGAAAAGGGAGGGACGACGAACACCATCCACGAACACGACCACGCAGCCCATGCGTTCCACGGGAATAGGGGACGAACGAACTGCGGAAAGAGCTCGGTTCTGACAGGCGCAAGACCACCGAAGTTCATCGGTATGAGAGTGTACATCCCCCACACCGCCGAACCGCGGTACGAGATCCATATACCTGTCGTCTCCTCGCTCGACCCTGCGCTCGATCCCCCACCCGCTTCCCGCACGGACCCAGCATGTCCGTTCCTCAGAGCCAATCCTTGTCCATACTTACACATCTCATTTGCCGACTTCCCACACACTCTTTACCAAAAGAGACACCGCATGCACCTTACGGCTAGTACGGTCAGTCTTCCCGGACGCCTAACAGCGAACTCTTTCCCAGACCCACTAGGGTTCCTTAAACAATAAGTGCCGTGTTCACTTGCGCCTGTGTCCGAGGAGAACCCCTACTAGTTCTCCTCTGCTCTTGTTGCATTGGCCTCCAGCGTGAATCGGGCCGAGGCCACAACTTCTCTCTCCACCATTTGCTACTACCACCAAGATCAATTTCCAACATCCATAGCCACACTCCTGCTGTCTAAAGCCTCTCAATAGTATCGGAATGAGTATTCATTCCTTCATTAACCAGTTCTGCTTGGCAACAGTATCACAAAACTTTTAAAGCAATGGACACCATTTGCTTGTATTGCCACAGTATGTGCATTAGCACCCATTCGGGGTTTCCCCTTAAACCAGATTGTACTTTCACATGCATGGCTCAATCCTTCCGGTGTCTGGACTCGGTGGGTGTCAGGTTTCCCATCTTGAATCAATTTAACCCACAGGCTCCACTCCTCGTGGTGCCCTTCCGTCAATTCCTTAAAGTTTCACCTTTGCAACCATACTTCCCCATAAGGAAGTTGGCATCGTTTATGAATAGAACTAGGGCAGTATCTCATCAACTCTAACTTTCCATCATCCTTGGCAGACACTTGAAAAATAGCTGCGCCAGTGCAGACACCGTGCACCGTTAAGAGTTGTACATTTGCCATTTGGTCTTTTTATGACTAACCATCACAGGTCAAGTCTCAATGAAAGGGTTTGACAGACATAGCCCAATTTGTGGGTTAGGTTTGGCCGGACGGCTTGTTGTTAAGGTTTGGAATTTTTTTGGCATTGTAATTTAACTCTTGGGCAAGAGGCTTATTCGCAGGGAGCATGGAACGGACGGGCAGCCATCCATAGCCCCGTCCGTCCTCCTCCGGTTGCGCGCTCCCGCCCGAGTGTAGTATTTTTGGTGCGGGGGCCGGGATTGTCCTCATTCGCTGCTGCTGGAGTTACCAGAGCAGAGCCCGATACCGCCCACATCAGTAAATTAGTTTAAAGAGCGCCCCGTTCTCTTTCTCTCCGTTAATGACAAGCATATGACTGGATAAACCAGGTAGCTGCTGCTGCTATTGGCGACGCCTAACACGGCGGCCAAAATAGTGAGCAGACCGACAGCAAACAAGAAGACATTGGGCGAGGGACCGCACGTTGGCCTTAGAGAAATAGCAAACCAGATGATCAGATCAAACTGCACCTTCTCTTGCTATCCTCGGCGCCGGCAGCGCCACCGTGTGTGCCAATCTCCTCCCTTATCCGCTCCTCTCATCTTTACCCAGCTCCAGCGAGGCAGCCGACATTGGGCGAGAGACCGCACGTTGGCCAATCTCCTCCCTTATCCGCTCCTCTTTTCTTTGCCCCAGCTCCAGCGAGGCAGCCGACATTGGGCGAGGGACCGCACGTTGGCCAATCTCCTCCCTTATCCGCTCCTCTCCTCTCATCTTTACCCAGCTCCAGCGAGGCAGCCGACATTGGGCGAGGGACCGCACGATGGCCAATCTCCTCCCTTATCCGCTCCTCTTCTCTTTGCCCCAGCTCCAGCGAGGCAGCCGACATTGGGCGAGGGACCGCACGTTGGCCAATCTCCTCCCTTATCCGCTCCTCTCCTCTCATCTTTCCCCAGCTCCAGCGAGGCAGAAGACATTGGGCGAGGGACCGCACGTTGGCCAATCTCCTCCCTTATCCTTCTCCTCTCTCTCTTTCTTTCTCACTCTCTCTTACTGTTTGTGGGGACGTGGGCTCATGATCGCCATCGTCGCCCAATGTTGGTTAGGTTGTGTATTTCACGGGTGGGAACCGCCATCGGTTAGGTGATGGGGTAACCCAACGTGTGCTTTGACGAGTTTTGGCTGCTAAACTCTCTTTTTAGTATACTCGGCTACCAGACTGCGCCCTGGTCGTGTTGAACCATGAGCGTTGTCTATGCACATTTAGGGTAGCAATGAATCTCGGTCAAGAGACGGTTAGGCGCTGCATTGAAGGCCGGCACAGACGCGAAGACGGGGTGATCGACCAACGCGAATCCGCTAAGTTGGGCAGACGGCAAGGCGAAGGGGAGCCCCGTTCCGGACTGAAAGGCCGCAGCATATACTGTGACGGAAACTAGTGGGGTGGCGACGTGTGCGCCGAGAGAGAGAAAGAGTAAATAATGTCCAAACGGAAGAGAGACCTGGCAAGTGTAATTGATAGATGGTGAGCCTACTCGCCATAAGCCCACTCCACTGCCATTCCTCTGACCCCATGAGACTATTTTCTCTAAAAAACCTTCTGCTGCTCCAGCCAATACAGGGCAGGGAAGGGAAACCGACGGCAGCTTTGGTTGTTGTTTTTGAATGCCGCGCTTTGCTTCGCAGAGGCGCCGAAGCGCTCCGCTGGGGGGCAGAAGATATTCCACACAGAATAGGTGTGTGAAGGCACCCACTCCCCTTAATATAGTGAATTAGTGCAATCCAGCATACAGGGGCGGACGATAGGACAGTCACCGTACCGCACCTCGAGAGTGGAGGTTGTTTGATCGTTTGTTAGGCAAGTTTAAAACCTGACTGTCTGAGAACAGCGAATAACCCGGTTCCGCCTTATTGGTAGACCCAACATCATGATGTTGCTGCTGTCACGAAACTGTGGTGGCATGTGCGCTGGGAGGAGAGAGTAATAATGTCTATAGGTAGACAGATCTTGGCTAGTGAAATTCATAGATCGCCTCCACAGCCATTCTCTGACCCCATGA
This sequence comes from Homarus americanus, assembly GCF_018991925.1. NCBI lineage: Eukaryota > Metazoa > Arthropoda > Malacostraca > Decapoda > Nephropidae > Homarus > Homarus americanus. The sequence goes on along the minus strand of NW_024711171.1, from coordinate 4,696 downwards.
GACTATTTCTTAAAAACTTTTCTGCTGCCCAGCCAATACAGGGTAGGGAAGGAAAGCGACGGCAGCTTTGGTTGTTGTTTTTGAATGTCATGCTTTATTTCGCAGAGCTGGCGCTCCGCTGGGGGCGGAAGATATCTACACAGAAATAGGTGTGAAGGCACCTCTCCCTTAATATAGTGTGAATTAGTGCAATCTGTTACGCCAGGGGCGGACGATAGGACAGTCACCGTACCGCACCTCGAGAGTGGAGGTTGTTTGATCGTTTGTTAGGCAAGTTTAAAACCTGACTGTGCGAGAACAGCCGAATAACCCTGTTCGGGACTTATTGGTAGACACAACATCATGATGCTGCTGCTGTCACGGAAACCGTGGTGGCGACGTGTGCGCCGAGAGAGAGTAATAATGTTCAATAGGTAGACAGACCTGGCTAGTGAAATTCATAGATCGCCCTCCACAGCCATTCCTCTGACCCCATGAGACTATTTTCTCTAAAAAACCTTCTGCTGCTCCAGCCAATACAGGGCAGGGAAGGGAAAGCCACGGCAGCTTTGGTTGTTGTTTTTGAATGCCGCGCTTTGCTTCGCAGAGGCGCCGAAGCGCTCCGCTGGGGGGCAGAAGATATTCCACACAGAATAGGTGTGTGAAGGCACCCTCTCCCCTTAATATAGTGAATTAGTGCAATCCAGCATACAGGGGCGGACGATAGGACAGTCACCGTACCGCACCTCGAGAGTGGAGGGTGTTTGATCGTTTGTTAGGCAAGTTTAAAACCTGACTGTTCGAGAACAGCCGAATAACCGCCCGCCTTATTAGTAGACCCAACATCATGATGTTGCTGTCACGCTGAAACTGCGTAGGCGACGTGTGCCGAGAGAGTAATAATAACTAATAGGTAGACAGACCCATAGTGAAATTCATAGATCGCCCTCCACAGCCATTCCTCTGACCCCATGAGACTATTTTCTCTAAAAAACCTTCTGCTGCTCCAGCCAATACAGGGCAGGGAAGGGAAAGCCAGGGCAGCTTTGGTTGTTGTTTTTGAATGCCGCGCTTTGCTTCGCAGAGGCGCCGAAGCGCTCCGCTGGGGGGCGGAAGATATTCCACACAGAATAGGTGTGTGAAGGCACCCTCTCCCCTTAATATAGTGAATTAGTGCAATCAAGCATACAGGGGCGGACGATAGGACAGTCACCGTACCGCACCTCGAGAGTGGAGGTTGTTTGATCGTTTGTTAAGCAAGTTTAAAACCTGACTGTTCGAGAACAGCCGAATAACCGGTTCCGGCCTTATTGGTAGACCCAACATCATGATGCTGCTGCTGTCACGGAAACCGTGGTGGCGACGTGTGCGCCGAGAGAGAGTAATAATGTTCAATAGGTAGACAGACCTGGCTAGTGAAATTCATAGATCGCCCTCCACAGCCATTCCTCTGACCCCATGAGACTATTTTCTCTAAAAAACTTTCTGCTGCTCCAGCCAATACAGGGCAGGGAAGGGAAAGCCACGGCAGCTTTGGTTGTTGTTTTTGAATGCCGCGCTTTGCTTCGCAGAGGCGCCGAAGCGCTCCGCTGGGGGGCAGAAGATATTCCACACAGAATAGGTGTGTGAAGGCACCCTCTCCCCTTAATATAGTGAATTAGTGCAATCCAGCATACAGGGGCGGACGATAGGACAGTCACCGTACCGCACCTCGAGAGTGGAGGTTGTTTGATCGTTTGTTAGGCAAGTTTAAAACCTGACTGTTCGAGAACAGCCGAATAACCCTGTTCGGACTTATTGGTAGACCAACATCATGATGCTGCTGCTGTCACGGAAACCGTGGTGGCGACGTGTGCGCCGAGAGAGAGTAATAATGTTCAATAGGTAGACAGACCTGGCTAGTGAAATTCATAGATCGCCCTCCACAGCCATTCCTCTGACCCCATGAGACTATTTTCTCTAAAAACCTTCTGCTGCTCCAGCCAATACAGGGCAGGGAAGGGAAAGCCACGGCAGCTTTGGTTGTTGTTTTTGAATGCCGCGCTTTGCTTCGCAGAGGCGCCGAAGCGCTCCGCTGGGGGGCAGAAGATATTCCACACAGAATAGGTGTGTGAAGGCACCCTCTCCCCTTAATATAGTGAATTAGTGCAATCCAGCATACAGGGGCGGACGATAGGACAGTCACCGTACCGCACCTCGAGAGTGGAGGTTGTTTGATCGTTTGTTAGGCAAGTTTAAAACCTGACTGTTCGAGAACAGCCGAATAACCGGTTCCGGCCTTATTGGTAGACACAACATCATGATGCTGCTGCTGTCACGGAAACCGTGGTGGCGACGTGTGCGCCGAGAGAGAGTAATAATGTTCAATAGGTAGACAGACCTGGCTAGTGAAATTCATAGATCGCCCTCCACAGCCATTCCTCTGACCCCATGAGACTATTTTCTCTAAAAAACCTTCTGCTGCTCCAGCCAATACAGGGCAGGGAAGGGAAAGCCACGGCAGCTTTGGTTGTTGTTTTTGAATGCCGCGCTTTGCTTCGCAGAGGCGCCGAAGCGCTCCGCTGGGGGGCAGAAGATATTCCACACAGAATAGGTGTGTGACGGCACCCTCTCCCCTTAATATAGTGAATTAGTGCAATCCAGCATACAGGGGCGGACGATAGGACAGTCACCGTACCGCACCTCGAGAGTGGAGGTTGTTTGATCGTTTGTTAAGCAAGTTTAAAACCTGACTGTTCGAGAACAGCCGAATAACCGGTTCCGGCCTTATTGGTAGACCCAACATCATGATGCTGCTGCTGTCACGGAAACCGTGGTGGCGACGTGTGCGCCGAGAGAGAGTAATAATGTTCAATAGGTAGACAGACCTGGCTAGTGAAATTCATAGATCGCCCTCCACAGCCATTCCTCTGACCCCATGAGACTATTTTCTCTAAAAAAAACCTTCTGCTGCTCCAGCCAATACAGGGCAGGGAAGGGAAAGCCACGGCAGCTTTGGTTGTTGTTTTTGAATGCCGCGCTTTGCTTCGCAGAGGCGCCGAAGCGCTCCGCTGGGGGGCGGAAGATATTCCACACCGAATAGGTGTGTGAAGGCACCCTCTCCCCTTAATATAGTAAAATAGTGCAATCCAGCATACAAGGGCGGACTATAGGACAGTCACCGTACCGCACCTCGAGAGTGGAGGTTGTTTGATCGTTTGTTAGGCAAGTTTAAAACCTGACTGTTTGTGAACAGCCGAATAACCCGGTTCCGGACTTATTGATAGACGCAACATCATGATGCTGCTGCTGTCACGGAAACCGTGGTGGCGACGTGTGCGCCGAGAGAGAGTAATAATGTTCAATAGGAAGACAGACCTGGCTAGTGAAATTCATAGATCGCGCTCCACTGCCATTCCTCTGACCCCATGAGACTATTTTCTCTCTCTCTCTCCTTCTGCTGCTCCAGCCATTGCAGGGCAGGGAAGGGAAAGCGACGGCAATTTTGGTTGTTGTTTTTGAATGCCGCGCTTTGCTTCGCAGAGGCGCCGAAGCGCTCCGCTGGGGGGCGGAAGATATTCCACACAGAATAGGTGTGTGAAGGCACCCTCTCCCCTTAATATAGTGAATTAGTGCAATCGAATATACAAGGGCGGACGTTTTCATCACCGTCTCCCACTCGGTGTGTGCAGATTCTCGGATCATTTTGTATAGTATGCTATTAAATCGACCCTCGATTGACTCTGAAGGTCTCCCATTCGGGTGTGCAAGTTTCTGTAGTATGCTATTAAATCGACCCTCGATTGACTTTGACTGTCTCCCATTTGGGTGTGCAAGTTTCTGTAGTATGCTATCAAATCGACCCCCGATTGACTTTGACTGTCTCCCATTCGGGTGTGCAAGTTTCTGTAGTATGCTATCAAATCGACCCCCGATTGACTTTGACTGTCTCCCATTTGGGTGTGCAAGTTTCTGTAGTATGCTATCAAATCGACCCCCGATTGACTCTGACGGTCTCCCATGCGGGTGTGCAAGTTTCTGTAGTATGCTATCAAATCGACCCCCGATTGACTTTGACTGTCTCCCATTTGGGTGTGCAAGTTTCTGTAGTATGCTATTAAATCGACCCCCGATTGACTTTGACTGCCTCCCATTCGGGTGTGCAAGTTTCTGTAGTATGCTATCAAATCGACCCCGGATTGACTTTGACTGTCTCCCATTCGGGTGTGCAAGTTTCTGTAGTATGCTATCAAATCGACCCCCGATTGACTTTGACTGTCTCCCATTTGGGTGTGCAAGTTTCTGTAGTATGCTATTAAATCGACCCTCGATTGACTTTGACTGTCTCCCATTCGGGTGTGCAAGTTTCTGTAGTATGCTATCAAATCGACCCCCGATTGACTTTGACTGTCTCCCATTTGGGTGTGCAAGTTTCTGTAGTATGCTATCAAATCGACCCCAGATTGACTCTGACGGTCTCCCATGCGGGTGTGCAAGTTTCTGTAGTATGCTATTAAATCGACCCCCGATTGACTTTGACGGTCTCCCATTTGGGTGTGCAAGTTTCTGTAGTATGCTATCAAATCGACCCCCGATTGACTTTGACTGTCTACCATTTGGGTGTGCAAGTTTCTGTAGTATGCTATTAAATCGACCCCCGATTGACTTTGACTGCCTCCCATTCGGGTGTGCAAGTTTCTGTAGTATGCTATCAAATCGACCCCCGATTGACTTTGAC
>NW_024711170.1:0-10458 GCF_018991925.1 Homarus americanus | reverse complement strand
CGTGGTGTCCCCAAGATGCTACGACACCACGTAGTGAATGTTTTGCTACAGCATCATGTGAAGTTCCTCATAACACCATCTGTGAGGTAACTGCTACATCATCAGGCCCCTCATAACGCCATCTGTGAGGGAGTTACTACACAACGTGTCTGGTGTTCAACACCTCACCTTACATGATCTACGCGTGCAAACATTAATCTGTATGTTCACTGTGTGCTCCTTCACCTTTCTCTAATGAGGGTTTTGTTAAACCACCAATGTATGTACTAAGTCATTTGTGTCCAATGTATACTTTCGGAAAGCCCTTGTTTGGGGAAGGTAGGAGAGAGTAGTCGTCATTATTGTCCAAGCCACATTATTTATTTCTATATATAAGTAATGTAGGCTGGTTTTTAAATACCTCAATCCCCTAACGGTGCCGTTTGTATATTAAGAAATACCGAAGCCATACAGTACAACACCAGCGAATATGAAGTATCACTGTAACCGGCAACTGTTACTCACTCATACCTACATACATATAGAGAGTCTTTACAGAATGATAGCAGACACGAGGAAGACGAACAACAAGAGGAGAAGAGTTAGAAGAAAATCAACTTCAAGCTAAGAAGAAGAATACCAAGACATTTCCTCCAAACAAGAAAACAACACACACAATCAAGCCGACCAAACACTGAGAAAACATGGCGGAACCCAACATGCACCGGACGCTTGACCTGACTCTATCCTGCCGCATCCAGGCGAGTTGCTGCTTAAAGTCCCTCACGCAAGCGCCATGAGCCACTGCACCTATTCATCCTCCTAAAATTCACTCAACTCTCTGCCACTTTGGCATGTTATGCATGGCGTATGTATGTAGTATGTACATGAATGAATAATCTGCAAATCTCTACATTAAAACCATTACTCTACTGAAAGTAATATAGAAGCGTGTTATGTCAGTTAGACAGATTATAAACTACATTGGGTTGCTATCGTAGAGGTTCGTGACGCTACAGGAAGTTAGGTGAGTACCGGATATAGTATGTTGACTGACTGATCAATTAACGGCGGCCTCATTAGGGCGGCTCGCAACACGTCTGGCCACAACTCAGGTATCTATGCAACCAAGGCCCAGTAGAATTAGAGAGGATCATGTTATTGGATATATTTTCAACGATTTACTCAGTGTCTAACCAACTCTTTAGCGATTTAAATGTGGACCTAAAATTAGGTCCGTATATTTGTTTGTCGTGGTGGTGGTGGTGGTGTGCGCCCGTCCATCAGGTTGATTAACCAACAAAACCATAAAGGGTGCGGCCCTGCCGTTTCAGGGCATACACCACATCCATGGCGGTGACGGTCTTCCTTTTTGCGTGCTCGGTGTAGGTGACGGCGTCACGGATGACGTTCTCCAGAAACACCTTGAGGACGCCGCGGGTCTCCTCGTAGATGAGGCCGGATATATGTTTAACACCTCCACGCCGAGCTAGACGACGAATGGCGGGCTTGGTGATACCCTGGATGTTGTCACGAAGCACCTTACGATGACGCTTGGCGCCACCCTTTCCAAGTCCCTTGCCTCCTTTGCCTCGTCCAGGCATGTTGTTGTGGATGCTACTACAGGTGGTCCTGGTGTGGCTTCGCCGAATCGAATCGAAAAATGCTAGTGACAGGGGGGAAGGAGGTTCAGGAGAAGAATAAAGGGAGGATTGAAGTGAATTTTAGGAGGAGAGAACAGATGCAGTGGCTAAACACCGCTTGCGTGAGGGATTATAAGATGGGGGCAGCAGCAACAACCCGGCTGGACGCGGCAGGGAGGCGACACGACAAGGCCAGGCTAGCGTCAGGTCAAGCGTCAGGTCAAGCGTCAGGTCAGGCGTCAGGTGCGTGTTGGGTTGGGCAATGGATGTTCAGTGCTTGGTCGGCTTGATTGTGTTTTGGTTTCTTGTGTGGAGGGGATGTCTTGGTCTTCTTAGCTTGATGTCGATTTTCTTCTCTCTCTCCTTCTCTTCTTGCTCTCTTGAATTGTCCATTCGTTTGTGTTTGGGTCTTCTTGTTCGTCTTCCTCGTATTTTAAGTCCTCATATGTGTGGTAGAATTCAGAGAGGGAGAGGTTGACCACGTGGGCTTCAGCACCACTGGCCGCGTGGGCTTCAGCACCACGGGCCACGTGGTGTTCTTGGTTCTGTGTGGTGGGCTGCTTCTGTTGAGTTTTCTTTTCTTGGTTTTTCTTTACTGCTGGTTTTTTCTTTTCTTGGGAGCGTACAGCAAGGAGGGCCTCTTTGTAGCTCAGTTTTTTCTCAAGACGAGCCTTGGCTACCCTGCATTCCTCCTTCCATCTGGGGCAGGTCCGGTCGGCGGAGGAGTGTGGGCCACCACAGGCAACGTATTTTTTCTCTGTGTTCTCTGTGTTGGGGCAGGCCGTGTAGCGGTGTCCAGGGCTGCCACACATGGAGCAGGTGTCTTCCTGCGCCTCACACTTGTTTACAGTGTGTCCATAGTGCTGGCATTTGTAACACCGTTTCGGTCTGCAGTAGGGCTTGATTGGCATAGTTACCCACGCCAGTTGAGCTTCCTTGGGTAGGGTGGAGTGGTGTCCGATGAGGGCAGGGGTGTCGGACAGCTTCTTCACAACTTGGAGCTGCTGCTCCTTGAGGAGCTCACTCAGCTCTGCTTTGTCCATGTGGGCAATTTCGGCGTGGGAGATTACACCCAGCTTCAAGTTGTCCCACATGAAGGCAAACATTTTAAAAGGAATGCCGTTGATGTCTGGGATCTCCGCGAGTTGAGCGGGCATGCCCATCTCGGCGAAGGTGATCTTGATGTCACCATGGAGCTTTAGGCGTTCTACCTTGGTGACCCCCACGATCCCATTAGCTTCGAAAAACTTCTGGAGAACTAGGAGGTTTAGTTTCTTGGGGCAGGTCGGCGTGTCCGGACGTATCTGCGCCACGTTAACAAACTCGTATCCGTTCATGGTGAGGGAGAGAGAGTGTGATGGCTTCGCCCACGGTTTGGTGGGAGTAGGTGGCGTGCTGTGGACGCAGCGGTAGTATCGTTCATCCAAGGCCGTCCCTCCCTCTTGGAGGTGGGGCGTAGCTTGCGGATGACGCATGCGGCACTCGTGGCCAATGAGGTGGCCACTGAGGTGGAGAATGTCTGTATATAAGCCCGCCCGCCTGCCAGGCCGCCCGTATTTACTATTTCGTCGTCGAGATGGCCCGCACTAAACAGACTGCCCGCAAGTCCACTGGAGGCAAGGCTCCACGGAAGCAGCTTGCCACCAAGGCAGCTCGCAAGTCCGCCCCAGCCACCGGTGGTGTCAAGAAGCCCCATCGTTACAGGCCCGGAACCGTCGCCCTTCGTGAGATCCGTCGTTACCAGAAGAGCACAGAGCTACTCATCAGGAAGCTGCCCTTCCAGCGCCTGGTGCGTGAGATCGCCCAGGATTTCAAGACTGACCTGCGCTTCCAGTCGTCTGCCGTCATGGCTCTGCAGGAAGCCTCTGAGGCTTACCTGGTGGGTCTTTTCGAGGACACCAACCTGTGTGCCATTCACGCCACGCGCGTTACCATCATGCCCAAGGACATCCAGCTGGCCCGGCGCATCCGCGGAGAGCGTGCTTAAGTCCTCTTCCTTGGGGAAAAAGAAAAAGCACAACAAAACCTACCAGACATCTATAACTCGGCCCTTCTCAGGGCCAAAGAACTGTTCTGAAGATAATTTTCATGACAATCGAAATGGTTGGTGGTAGGAGAGCGTTAATTTCGGTTACCCAAATCGCCTAACGGTAAGTTGGTAACAGTCGTGCAGGCACGAATGGATAGTAGGTCATCAATTCGGGAGGTGGGTGGGTGCAACAAACAAGAGCTAGTAACAAATAAATATATAAAGAATAAGTAAGTAAATAAATAAATAAAATAAAAGAAAATACAATAAAATACAATAAAATAAAATAAATTGTTTACATGAAATAGGCGTGCTGCAAACATGAAATGAAGCCCAAACACACTCCATGTATGTCACTTTGCAGTGGGTGTAAAAGTACTCCACGCAGAATTTATTTATTTATTTATTATGTTTCGATTTAGTCCGGTTTCTACGCCAATAGAGAATGCAGATTATTATAATTTTTTTATTTTTTTATTTCCCTCTCAATATATCACTGTCGGTAACTGTCTCTTTAACATGTAACTGTGGCTCCGATGGAGCCGATTAAGTTGTAGTAGTGGGATGGCGTGTTTGTTGTGCACAAGTAACCTCTTACTTGGAAGAGGTGTACTTGGTGACAGCCTTGGTGCCCTCAGACACGGCATGCTTGGCCAGTTCACCGGGCAGCAAGAGTCGGACAGCTGTCTGGATTTCCCGACTTGTAATGGTGGAGCGTTTGTTGTAGTGCGCCAGGCGGGAAGCTTCGGCAGCGATGCGCTCGAAGATGTCGTTCACGAAAGAGTTCATGATGGACATAGCTTTGGAGGAGACTCCTGTGTCGGGGTGCACTTGCTTCAGTACCTTGTAGATGTAGATGCTGTAGCTTTCCTTCCTCCTGCGCTTCTTCTTCTTGTCACCCTTGGCAATGGCCTTCTGGGCCTTTCCAGCCTTCTTGGCAGCCTTTCCGGAAGTTTTGGGAGGCATGGCGGCACAGTTACTCGTGGCGCGGAGCGAGAGAATTGAAAACTGGCCCGACTAACTTTTCCTTATATACCGAGCGGGCCGCTCAGGATCAGACTGGCTGCAGCTACGGCTCTCTTACATTGGTTGGGTCCGCGAGACGGCCACCTGGCCTGATCCGGAGCTTGGTATAAAAGACCAAGGTGGCGGGCGGAAATTTAACTCCTATCACGAAAAGCAGCAGCAGCAACATGTCAGGACGCGGCAAGGGAGGCAAGGTGAAGGGCAAGTCAAAGTCCCGTTCTAGCAGGGCCGGACTCCAGTTCCCCGTGGGTAGGATCCACCGTCTCTTGCGTAAAGGCAACTATGCTGAGCGTGTTGGTGCAGGTGCCCCTGTGTACCTTGCAGCCGTCATGGAGTACCTGGCAGCAGAAGTGCTCGAGCTGGCCGGTAACGCCGCCCGCGACAACAAGAAGACCCGCATTATCCCGCGTCATCTTCAGCTTGCCATTCGCAATGACGAGGAGCTGAACAAGCTCCTGTCTGGAGTCACCATTGCTCAAGGGGGTGTCCTTCCTAACATCCAAGCTGTGCTCCTCCCCAAGAAGACAGAGAAGAAATAAGAACCCAAGGTTCGTTCACACAAGACAACCTAACCAAACAGGCTCCTTTCGGAGCCACAGGATATCACTTAAAGAGAGAAATATACGACATCAACGTTTTGCAGGATAACACTCTATTTTACGTGTAATTAGCATAGTATTGTGGAAATAGAGTGAAAATGTTTTAGAATGGTGTAGATGTGAAGGGGTACTGCGGGGGCCTGGGGTGGGGGACTTAAACGGGACTTAGAAGGGCGCAAGAAGCAGCAGCAGCAGCAAGGGAGGCGACCTTATTTTCACTCTGGTTCATTGACAGTACACATTTACCAGCAGCATACATTGGAGTCATATTGTAATTGTAGACTAATCAGTGTGGGCTAGCTAGCCAATTTGGGATAAACAGCAAGAATGTAATGTCCTCAATGAAGTAATGACATAGTTCAAGATACAATAAGTGAGGTGGCCTGAAGTCTTTGACAGTGTCACATTCAATAATATAGTGCTTTAAAGGTGTATCACAAAGTTTACATGCTGAGTGTTCCGGTATGGGTACAGCGTTACTAACTTGCCAGATGTGTCTGTATCCTAACCTAATTGTGGCCACGACTACATCACACAGGCAGGCAGGAGCAAGTTGTTTGGACACTATTCCTAGCCCCCTTGGTCCCTGTTCACCTACCTACTGTAGCAGTAAGTAGGTACCTGTTGTAAATCGAAAGGTTGCGAATTCGTATTCAGGGAAAGTTGTTGGAGCTTCTAAACTTGAACTGACACAATCCGAGGAGTGGTGACCCGAGGATCACAGACACTATCTCTCCCTTCCTAACCTCCTGCTCCTTCCTCTGTCCTCCCAAAATTGAACCATGCTATCGCAAAGGTAATAATACAGGTAGAGACAACAACATATTTTCCTATTGTCTTATTATATATTAATAACAGAAACGCTGCCGCCATCCCGGAGGCTTTACATTGTCTCACTGTTCATTCCCTCCACAATTCTTCCTCTTACTTCTTCTTCTTCTTCTTCTTCTTCTTCTTCTTCTTCCATCAATACTTTATTAACGGTGTATGTAAGTTTCACCATGTTTTGCACTACAGCGGTAGAGCAAAGTATATTTTGTTAGCAATAAACCAAAAGCATATTTTATGGCCTAATCATCACTACATAGAACACCACCCATAAAGCATGATACTAGTAGACCACAAAAACTGCTATAAACCCCCAAAGCATATTTTATTGCCTAATCATCACTACATAGAACACCACTCATAAAGCATGATACTATTAGACCACAAACTGCTATAAACCCCAATAATATACTATACTAGTGACTCTAATTGTGTTACCCAATATTATACGAAATAATACTATAAAACATAATAATAAACACACTAATAGTGTATATTAGTTGAATGCACAATCTGATGAGAAGTAAAAAAAAAAAAAAACAACATAACAATAACCTAGAAAGAGTGTAGAGTATTTTTGTGCAAACTATTATACTAGTAGATGGTCTAAGATAACTGTATGTGAAGGAAAAGGTGTGCTCTCCACTCAAACTTTCTTTTTATGAAATCTCCTACTCCCCAGCTGAGCGGTACGCCCAATGGGAAACAAAACGTGGCACATAACACGCCGCCCGCCAGCTCTGGCTCGGTGAATAGGAATCAGTAATCGGGCGGAGTATAAACAACACCGCCGCCAATGTGCTCCTCCCATCTCTGAGGAAATCTGGCCGGCAACTTAGTATTATATTAGCATGTAATAATAATAACAATAATAATAATAATAATACTACTACTACTACTAATAATAATAATAATAATAATAATAATATTAATAATAATAATATTAATAATAATAACATGCAATTTCATTTTATAACACATACTAACAAAATAGTGTATAGCCTACTATACTTAACTATAATAGGTTAGGTTGCGTAGGAGGATCTAAAAAGTACAGTAGTATACACACACACACACACACACACACACACACACACACACACACACACACACACACACATACATACATATAGACAACAAACTAAATTAGAAACCACACGTCAGTGAAGTTATCAAATCCTCCAGTTTCCGTCTCCACCTCCTACGCCGACTCAAGTCCCTCGGTGTTCCTGCACACGAGCTCCTCAGTGTTTACACAACATTCATACTTCCCAAGTTCACCTATGCCTCCTCCACCTGGTCTTCCTCCCTACATGCCACACAACGTAAACACCTAGAAAAAGTGCAAAAGAGGCCATGCAAGATTATTCTCTCCCCTTCCTACTCCACATATCAAGAAGCGCTCAACACACTGACCGACCCTTTAGACTCTCACTGACCATCACCACGACCTCATCTGCCAATTTGGTAAGAAGCTTCTACACCGGCTCCTACTACCATCTGAGATCCCTAGTCCGAGAATTGCTCTTCGACACCACAACCGCATCCAGCCCATACGTGCACGAACTGATCGCTATAAGAACAGCCCAGTCCCAACCACTGTAAAAATTATCGATAACTTGTAATAAATCAGTGTACTCACTCCCAGTAAACACTACTCCTTGCACTGTCACTATGTTGAAATGAACTGTAGTTGGAGCTTTTCCCCAGCTAGTTATTATATGTTTTATTTGTGTCACTCATGTTACTTGTATATTATTTGTAATTCGTAACCCATTCCCCAAATATGTAACTGTATATTTTCAGCCTTCTGGCTGCCAAGCTCTTTCAATAAACCGTTAATTATTATTATTATTATTATTATTTATATGTTGGCCCATACCAACTCACTCCCCTGAACCCTCCTCCCCAGCCGACTATCAACAAGTTCTTGCCATAAGGTACTATCTCATTTGGCAAAGGAATGGAACCAGTGATGAATAGTGGTGAACAGTGCTTAACTCAGTGAAAAACAACTCGGCAGTTGAGTCTTACCCAAGCTAGCTAACCACCTTCACACAGTGAGGTCCCAGGTACCCAGTTATACTTCCCCTGAGACTCCACGATAGAGAGGCCTGGGACCACACCTCACCCACTTGAATGAGTGAGTCATGTCGACCACGTGGTGTCCCCAAGATGCTACGACACCACGTAGTGAATGTTTTGCTACAGCATCATCATGTGAAGTTCCTCATAACACCATCTGTGAGGTAACTGCTACATCATCAGGCCCCTCATAACGCCATCTGTGAGGGAGTTACTACACTACGTGTCTGGTGTTTAACATCTCACCTTACATTATCTACGCGTGCAAACATCAATCTGTATGTTCACTGTGTGCTCCTTCACCTTTCTCTAATGAGGGCTTTTGTTAAACCACCAATGTATGATGTACTAAGTCATTTGTGTCCAATGTATACTTTCGAAAAGCCCTTGTTTGGGGAAGGTAGGAGAGAGTAGTCGTCATTATTGTCCAAGCCACATTATTTATTTCTATATATAAGTAATGTAGGCTGGTTTTTAACTACCTCAATCCCCTAACGGTGCCGTTTGTATATTAAGAAATACCGAAGCCATACAGTACAACACCAGCGAATATGAAGTATCACTGTAACCGGCAACTGTTACTCACTCATACCTACATACATATATAGAGTCTTTACAGAATGATAGCAGACACGAGGAAGACGAACAACAAGAGGAGAAGAGTTAGAAGAAAATCAACTTCAAGCTAAGAAGAAGAATACCAAGACATTTCCTCCAAACAAGAAAACAACACACACAATCAAGCCGACCAAACACTGAGAAACCATGGCGGAACCCAACATGCACCGGACGCTTGACCTGACTCTATCCTGCCGCATCCAGGCGAGTTGCTGCTTAAAGTCCCTCACGCAAGCGCTGTTTAGCCACTGCACCTATTCTATCCTCCTAAAATTCACTTCAATCCCCCCCTGCCACTAGCATGTTATGTATGTATGTATGTATGTATGTATGTATGTATGTATGTATGTATGAATGAATGATAACTGCAACTTTGTGTATTAAAACTCATTACTCTTACCGAAGTAATATAGTGCGTGGTTATGTTATGTCATGTTAGGATAGATTATAAACTACATTGGGTTACATTTCGTGAGGTTCGGTGACGCTACAGGAAGTTAGGTGAGGTACCTGGAGGTTAGGTGAATGTTGACTGACTGACTGACAATTATTAGGAAGTGGTTCCAACACGTTCACGCACAACCTATACTCATACCACAAGTCCAGAATTAGAGAGGATCATGTTATTGGATATATTTTCAACGATTTACTCAGTGTCTAACCAACTTTTTAGCGATTTAAATGTGGACCTAAAATTAGGTCCGTATATTTGTTTGTCGTGGTGGTGGTGGTGGTGTGCGCCCGTCCATCAGGTTGATTAACCACCAAAACCATAAAGGGTGCGGCCCTGCCGTTTCAGGGCATACACCACATCCATGGCGGTGACGGTCTTCCTTTTTGCGTGCTCGGTGTAGGTGACGGCGTCACGGATGACGTTCTCCAGAAACACCTTGAGGACGCCGCGGGTCTCCTCGTAGATGAGGCCGGATATACGTTTAACACCTCCACGCCGAGCTAGACGACGAATGGCGGGCTTGGTGATACCCTGGATGTTGTCACGAAGCACCTTACGATGACGCTTGGCGCCACCCCTTCCAAGTCCCTTGCCTCCTTTGCCTCGTCCAGTCATGTTGTTGTGGTTGCTACTACAGGTGGTCCTGGTGTGGCTTCGCCCACGGTTTGGTGGGAGTAGGTGGCGTGCTGTGGACGCAGCGGTAGTATCGTTCATCCAAGGCCGTCCCTCCCTCTTGGAGGTGGGGCGTAGCTTGCGGATGACGCATGCGGCACTCGTGGCCAATGAGGTGGCCACTGAGGTGGAGAATGTCTGTATATAAGCCCGCCCGCCTGCCAGGCCGCCCACTTATCACATCGCTCCTGAACGAAGAAGACCTCTCAACAAGACCTCCTGCTGGACCCGGAACTTTGAAGACCGCCCTCTCCCTTGTGCCATTGTTGGCCATCTTCCCGGACCGGACCACCCACGACTGTCATCGCCCACAACAACTCACGAGCGTTCTTGGTTTATCGAGCATTAGCTTGCCCTCCCCACTGGTGGTGTGAGTGACCCACACTCCAGCTGGAGAGCAGTTATAGCGCGATATTCCCGGCGTGGTTTGAGCTCTTTTCCTTCTACTACCATTTTTCCTTTTTTCGCTCTGGCCTAGGGACCTGCACCCTCAAAAGTGTATTCGTCCTGCGGTCCCCCCTGTAA
>NW_024711169.1:0-3341 GCF_018991925.1 Homarus americanus | reverse complement strand
AGTGATGTAGGGAACAGTGATGTAGGGAACAGTGATGTTAGGAACAGTGATGTAAGGAACAGTGATGTAGAGAACAGTGATGTAGGGAAGAGTGATGTAGGGAAGAGTGATGTAGGGAACAGTGATGTATGGAACAGAGATATAGGGAACAGTGATGTA
Organism: Homarus americanus; assembly: GCF_018991925.1. Taxonomy (NCBI): domain Eukaryota; kingdom Metazoa; phylum Arthropoda; class Malacostraca; order Decapoda; family Nephropidae; genus Homarus; species Homarus americanus. The sequence continues at coordinate 3,182 of NW_024711169.1, read as the reverse complement.
AGGAACAGTGATGTAAGGAACAGAGATGTAGGGAAGAGTGATGTAGGGAAGAGTGATGTAGGGAAGAGTGATGTTAGGAACAGTGATGTAAGGAACAGTGATGTAGGGAAGAGTGATGTAGGGAACAGTGATGTAGGAACAGTGATGTAGGGAACAGTGATGTAGGGAACAGTGATGTAGGAACAGGATGTAGGGAACAGTGATGTAGGGAACAGTGATGTAGGGAACAGTGATGTTAGGAACAGTGATGTAAGGAACAGTGATGTAGAGAACAGTGATGTAGGGAACAGTGATGTAGGGAACAGTGATGTAGGGAAAAGTGATGTTAGGAACAGTGATGTAAGGAACAGTGATGTAGGGAACAGTGATGTAGAGAACAGTGATGTAGGAAACAGTGGTGTAAGGAACAGTGATGTAGGGAAGAGTGATGTAGGGAAGAGTGATGTAGGGAAGAGTGATGTAGGGAAGAGTGATGTAGGGAACAGTGGTGTAGGGAACAGTGGTGTCGGGAACAGTGATGTAGGGAACAGTGACGTAGGGAAGAGTGATGTAGGGAAGAGTGATGTAGGGAAGAGTGATGTAAGGAACAGTGATGTAGGGAACAGTGATTTAGGGAAGAGTGGATGTAGGGAACAGTGATGTAGGGAAGAGTGATGTAGGAACAGTGATGTAGGGAAGAGGATGTAGGGAAGTGTGATGTAGGGAAGAGTGATGTAGGGAAGAGTGATGTAGGGAAGAGTGATATAGGGAAGAGTGATGTAGGGAAGAGTGATGTAGGGAAGAGTGATGTAGGGAAGAGTGATGTAGGGAAGAGTGATGTAGGGAACAGTGATGTAGGGAACAGTGATGTAGGGAAGAGTGATGTAGGGAAGAGTGATGTAGGGAACAGTGATGTAGGGAACAGTGATGTAGGGAAGAGTGATGTAGGGAAGAGTGATGTAGGGAAGAGTGATGTAGGGAAGAGTGATGTAGGGAACAGTGATGTAGGGAACAGTGATGTAGGGAGGAGTGATGTAGGGAAGAGTGATGTAGGGAAGAGTGATGTAGGGAAGAGTGATGTAGGGAAGAGTGATGTAGGGAACAGTGATGTAGGGAACAGTGATGTAAGGAACAGTGATGTAAGGAACAGTGATGTAGAGAACAGTGATGTAGGGAACAGTGATGTAGGGAACAGTGATGTTGGGAACAGTGATGTAGGGAAAAAGTGATGCGAACAGTGATGTATGAACAGTGACGTAGGGAACAGTGATGAATAGTGGTGTAGGAAAGGTGTAAGGAACAGTGATGTAGGAACAGTGATGTAGGAAGAGGATGTAGGAACAGTGACGGTAGGGAAGAGTGATGTAGGGAAGAGGATGTAGGGAAGAGTGATGTAGGGAACAGTGATGTAAAGAACAGAGATGTAGGGAACAGTGATGTAGGGAACAGTGATGTATGGAACAGTGATGTAGGGAAGAGTGATGTTAGGAACAATGATGTAAGGAACAGTGGTGTAGGGAACAGTGATGTAGGGAACAGTGATGTAAGGAACAGTGATGTATGGAAGAGTGATGTAGGGAAGAGTGATGTAGGGAACAGTGATGTAGGGAACAGTGATGTAAAGAACAGTGATGTAGAGAACAGTGATGTGGGGAACAGTGATGTAGGGAACATTGATGTATGGAACAGTGATGTAGGGAACAGTGATGTAAGGAACAGTGATGTAAGGAACAGTGATGTAGGGAAGAGTGATGTAGAGAAGAGTGATGTTAGGAATAGTGATGTAAGGAACAGTGATGCAGGAAACTGTGATGTAGGGAACAGTGATGTAGGGAACAGTGGTGTAGGGAAGAGTGATGTAGGGAAGAGTGATGTAGGGAAGAGTGATGTAGGAACAGTGATGTAGGGAACAGTGATGTAGGGAACAGTGATGCTGGGACCGTCTCAGATAACCTGATTGTGATGCAGGGAACAGTATTGAGTGAGGCCAAGTATTTTCCCTTTCTCCCTCCCTTGCTCTCCTGCCTACCTCTCTCCTTCTCTTCCAATCTTTCTATCTCCTCCTTTCTTCTTTCCTTTCCTTCTCTTTCTCCATTCATTTACTTCTATTTCCTCCCTATTTTTTTCTCCTCTGTCCTTGTTACTCTTTCGCTCTCTATCCTAACTCACTCTCTCTCCATCCCTATCTCTTTCTCCTTGTACTCTCTGTTCTCCCCTTAACTTAATTTGCCTTCTTTTATTGACCAACATCCACGGTTCATCACCTTTACCTCACCACACCCTCGTTCGGTTTCCCGTTTCACCGCTTCAACAATTCGCTTCCCAACCGTACACTGCCGAATACACATTTTATTCAATTTTCTTTATTATTCTTTGTCTATCTCCTTCTTCCTTTCCCATTTTCTTCATTCTATTCTTCATTATTCCTCTTCACAAAGCTCCATTTTGCGCAATGTTTGTGTTCTGTCTACTATCATCTCGTTCTCTTCTCTTTGTATTTATTTATATTTTCTTGCTCTCTGTTCCTATATCCAGTTTGTGTGAAGGTTGAAACAAGGAGTACTCGAGGCCTCTGCACATTTGTCTTTTCTCTTGTCCACACCACAGATTTCTCAAACTTGGACACAAACTCACACAATTGTCTTAACTTGGTGGAAAGTACAAAACTATAACTTACCCCATCCCACCCCCCCCCCTCCTCCACACACGCACACAAAAAAGTAGCAAATATTTATGGGTTTTTTCCCGTTGTTGTATGGAAAGCTTGTACAAGTTAAATTTTAGACTCATTTTGATAACACGCAATACTTAATTCTGGAATTTTTACTCAACAACAACAGCAAACAAACTACAACAAAAACAAACTACAACTATAACATAAAACAACAAACAACAGACAACAATAAAAGCAACAAACCACAACTACATCAACAAAAAAACAACAAAACTATATTGTATTCCGACCGCCATTATCACAAAATACATAAATATTTTAGAGAGAATTTTGCAAAACATTTTCCAAACACAAAATTCTTATCCCACACACACGCACTATAAAAAAAAACATAAGCGATTTATGTTCGCTTCAACAAACAAATACCCATTTTCATTCCCCCGTTGGATAATAGGAAAAAAAACACTATTAAAATTTCGGATTAATCACGACACATTCCAAACACAATAATAATAATAATAAAAAATCT
>NW_024711168.1:0-18813 GCF_018991925.1 Homarus americanus | reverse complement strand
AACTCGCCCCTAATCTGTATGGGTTCATGCCCGGGCTTAGCACACAGACATGCTTTGCAGAATATCTTGTTCACTCAAAAGATAAGACACAAACAGCCTTCATAGACCTTAAATCAGCCTTTGATGTAGCTAATAGAGACATTATACTTGAGCATCTAGCTAATTTGGGCATCCAAGGTAACCTCCTGGCATGGATAAAGGGTTATCTGTCCAACAGGTATGCCAGTGTTCTGTTTCGGGGAGTTAAAAGTACCAGAATGAGATCATTTGAGCTTGGCACGCCTCAGGGAGGAGTGTTAAGTCCTATGCTCTTTAATATACTGATGCACAAGCTTATTGCTGACATTCCAGTTCAGCCAAGCGAAGCCGTAATATGCTATGCTGATGATATCTGCATTGTGACACAAACCAAACTCAGGCTCCAAGCCTTGCTGGATGTATTTGCTCGGAGAACTGTTGAATGTGGTCTCATAATATCTGTTGACACGACGAGGGTCCTCAATCCTCGTCCTGCTCACCCTCTGCCTCTTGACTATAACATTAACAGCATGCCCTTGGAACTATGTAGCTCCTATAAATATCTTGGAATTTGTGTGAATGATGCAAACTTTGTCAGCAATCTTCGTGACAAACTAACGCAGCGCATTAAACCCCTCAGAACCCTTGTTGGCAAGGGCTATGGAATTAACATCACCTATGCTCGTACTTTCTATCTTCACTTCATTCGTTCTGTAGTTGACTATCATGCCCTCCATCTTGTGACTATTCCGCCTAAACAACTCAACAGCCTTAAGGTAGTGCAAAATGAAGCCATGCGCATCATTCTAGGTTGCCCAAAATCAACTAGAATTGTAAAATCATGAGGAAATAGCTCGTACTGCCCTCCCTATCTGAGAGGATAGCTCTACTTAATACCATGTTTTGTGTCAAAGTTTTGAAGAACAATGGTCCCCAAACTACAGCTCAAACTGAGTTGATGCTCTATCTAAGTAATCCCGACCATCTCGCCAACCTTCCACAAAAGACTCTCTTTGGGGCGTGGCTTCATAAAAGTGTTGCAGATCTCTTGAAACTGAATGTCCCAATCACCCCAGACGAACCTATTAATGCCATTCCTCCTTGGCTGGATATATCAGTTCCTATTAATTACACTCTTGTTGGTAGTAAGCAAATGTTAAACACCGATGTGGTGAGATGTGTCACACTAGAAACTATTAACAGACACATAGAGAGTATTAAATCAAGTGAATGTTATGCTTTTACTGATGGTTCTGTGCAGACAAACACAGGTAGAACAGGCTGTGCAATTGTAATATACAAAGAAAAAGAGATGATAGTGTCAAACAAACAAAGGCTGAACAACTGGGCCAGCACAACACAAACTGAACTAACTGGAATCTAGTTAGTCACAGACTACCTCAAAGAAAATGGAGGTGGGGTGATATTCTGTGACTCTCAAAGTGCTTTGAAATCAATGAACATCCCGTCAGGCTCTATTTCTAAAGTTGTATGTGATATTAAAAGGAATGTGATAACTGCCAATGAGAACGACTTTCGTATCGAATTTGTGTGGATTCCGTCCGATGTTGGAATCAGGTATCATGACCGTGCTGATAGACTGGCCAATGAGGCATGTAAGAAAGAAAATGTTGACCGTGACCTTGGCCTGTCCAATGCTGTAATTAAATACATTCAAGTCAGAATTATGAACTCTGATCTAGAAGAAGTGAGAAATGCAGAAAGACCTGACAGTTGTAGCATTAGTAAATATGAAAAAAAATTGTGACAAGTGGTACCGGTATGGCCAGCATAAGGACATAGTGATGTAGTCGTTGCCAGAATTAGGCTAGGATACAGACACATCTGGCAAGTTAGTAACGCTGTACCCATACCGGAACACTCAGCATGTAAACTTTGTGATAAACCTCTAAAGCATACACTTGAACACTATATTATTGAATGTGACACTGTCAAAGACTTCAGGCCACCTGACTTATTGTATCTTGAACTATGTAATTACTACATTGAATCGGGGGTGCTTGAGGACATTCTTGCTGTTTATCCCAAATTTGCTAGCCCACACTGATTAGTCTTCAGTTAGAATATGGCTCCAATGTATGTGACCCACTGACCTATATATACTGCTAATGAATATGATGTATTTCCTTCTTTGTGTACGAACCTCTGTCCTGCATGGCAGTGAACAGTGGCATTACCCACATGAATCTGACCTATATATAGTGTCAATGAATATGATGCATTCTTTGTGTACGAACCTCTGTCCTGTATGGCAGTGAAGAGTGACATTACCCACATGAATCTGACCGACGTATGTGTATGTATGTATGTGTGCATATGTGTATATATGTGTACATGTATATGTGTATGTATATATGTATATGTATGTATATGTGTATGTGTGTGTGTACATATATGTATATGTACTGTCAATGAATATGATGCATCTCTTTGTGTACGAACCTCTGTCCTGCATGGCAGTGAACAGTGACATTACCCATATGAATCTGACCTCTATACATTTATAGCTGTTAATGAATATGATGTATTTCTTTGTGTATGAACCTCTGTCCTGCGTGGCAGTGAGAAGTGATACCACCCTCAGTGTCAAGACCTGACTGAATTACTCAGAATAGGCAAACTGTACTATAAGCTTTGTCAATAAATTTGTTAAACTAAAAAAACTCATCCCATTGACTTACCTAAGCAATACAGAATAAATATACTGTATAAGTGTCTACCATAACATACAAACATTCTTACATCCACATAAACATCATAACTGTCCATCATAACATGCAAACATTCTTACATCATTAACATAAACATCATACAGTAAGTGTCCACTATAAACAAACATTCTTACAGCATCCAACAACAACATTATCCCGACAAACAATATACTGTAAACATGAGTGGGAGTTGTTTAATCTAGTATAGTGTTTAGTAATCTTAACTCCTATTCAAGTATCACGAAGGTTAGATGATTTTTATGATTAGTTAAGAGACAGCTACCGCCACACCACACCACCACCACGCTACACCCCCGCCATCTCCCACTGACTACCATCCTCTCATTATCAAGTATAACGAAGATATAGGAGTATAGGAGAAGCTTCTTGGTACATATTTTATAATTATGATCAATAGTTATTGAATGTGCGAATTTTTCAAGATGGTCGCTGCGTCGCCACTTTTGGTTTAACGTCAAGTCATGTCAATATTAACTTAACGAAGGTATGAAGGTGTTGCATGGGTGGATGTGGGTGGGTGGGTAGGTGTGGGTGAGTGGGTAGATGGATGGGTGGATGAATGGATGGACGGACAGGCAGATAGATAGACATACAGATAGATAAATACTAAAAATAGATAGATAGATAGAAGTCGATATTATAGATGGATAGATAAGAGATACATACATGCATACATACATACATACTGTACATACATACATACATACATACATACATAGTGTACCCTAAATCACATAATTATAACCTCAAACACTTGTCTAGTACATGAAGACCTTTACCCCCCACTCAGTTTCCTAACTATCACAACTTCACAACTCCACCAGTTCATTACAATCTCCTGCTGGTGAATGGATTTGGCTGTCGTGATAAAATTTGTCTGATAACACCATCCCCGTCTCTCCATTTATACCTCAAGGGAAAAAAAAAGTTCCTACGCTTTTTTATTTTGTCATGGACTCCGCATGGGGGGCACACCTGAGAGAGAGACAAAGTGTGTGTGTGTGTGTGTGTGTGTGTGTGTGTGTGTGTGTGTGTGTGTGTGTGTGTGTGTGTGTGTGTGTGTGTGTGTGTGTGTGTGTGTGTGTGTGTGTGTGTGTGTGTGTGTGTGTGTGTGTGTGTGTGTGTGTGTGTGTGTGTGTGTGTGTGTGTGTGTGTGTGTGTGGGTGTGTGTGTGTGTGTGTCGTAAAATGGGGGAAAAAGTTGTTCATTGTATATAGGTGGAATGCGTGAAGAGATAAGGTACACTGACGGTAAAATAGGAGGAATGAAGGAGGTGAATAATGAGGATAAGTATGGCACATGATGAAGAATGACATGAAAAGAAAGTGGAATGATGGGTTTGTTGACACACTAGGGCCTAGGCTACACTGACTACAAAAACTAACAGTAAAGCTACAGTAAGTTTCAGCACAAGAATGTATGTTTTAGTAGTGGCAGTACAGTGGCGTTTCAGGAAGGTAATTTGGGGATAGAGGGGTGAGGGAAGGGGATGCAGACACATACTGAGTCACTGTCGTCGTATATACTGGGTCAGGGTCCTCGTCTATATTTTCAGTGTCCTCGTATATACTGTTAGTGTCCTTGCCCACCTCTTGACAGTATCAGTGTATCTTGAGCTTGAGTCCTTGAACTCGCTTAAGTCACCTTACAACTTCATCCTAATGTCCTCGTTGAGAGAGAGAGAGAGAGAGAGAGAGAGAGAGAGAGAGAGAGAGAGAGAGAGAGAGAGAGAGAGAGAGAGAGAGAGAGAGAGAGAGAGAGAGAGAGAGAGAGAGAGAGAGATACACATACATAAAATATTATTTATTTTTATCCACTGTATATCCTTCATTTCTCTTTCTTCTTCTTTTCTCTTTCTAAGCAGAATTCTTGTATTTTTCATGGTTTAATTTTCATTATCTTTAAGCTTTCCGTTTTTCCGTAGTTCTTGAAAAATAGGTAAAAAAAAAAGACACGTAAGTAATCAACACTAATGATCTTACGTAGAAAATGTCCAACATATTATATTATTCTCCCTTTCCCATATTACATATACTTTTACTAGTTACAATGGCAGCTACCTCGACCAATGAACATCTGAGAGAGTTGTCAATACTACCCCCTCACGCTGAACGTCTGGCCTCCGATTCACAAATTTTGTTAATATATTTCGGAGTGGCTTCGTGTGGGGCCCGCTTCCATAGTGATTTTACTCGATTTTATATAATTATAACCTTGCTTCAAATATCTTCTTCAAAGACAATTGTCTGATTTTCCCGAGAGTTTAAAATAAAAAAAATTAAATAAATAAAATTCTATACCATACGTAACGTTGAAACATGTGCATTTGTAACTGATAAGGTTATTATTATTATTATTATTATTATTATTATTATTATTATTATTATTATTATTATTATTATTATTATTAATATTATTAGTATTAGTATTATTTCATTATTATTATTATTATTATTATTATTATTATTATTATTATTATTATTATTATTAGTAGTAGTAGTAGTAGTAGTAGTAGTAGTAGTAGCAGGTGTCCAGGAGGAGAATGAGAGACTGCCGCCTCAGTGGAAAGGCATGTCGATGGAAAATGCAGGCGTATGGGTCAAAGAAACCTACTCAGAAATTGCCAAGTGGTCGCCCGCTAACTTATTTGAACCACCCAAGTGTGCGGCCACCAAAGAAATGATTCGGGAGATGACTTTCTTCATGACTGATTACACTCAGGACCGCTTCCTCGCCCCCCTAGCTCTTCAAATACTGGCAATAATACCACATCTATTTTGTCAGAGGACACACACAAAGGCTAAGCACAAAGAAAATGTGGCAGCAATGAAGAGAAGGTCGACAATGTGGCGGACTGGGGCCCTAGATGATCTCCTATGTGAAGCAAGAACACTGCAGGAGAGACTAAAATCTACGGGTGACGGAAAGCAAAACACCGATGACGTGGCAAGAAAATTTGGAAACAAAATGCGTGTGGGAAAAGTGTCTCTCGCGGCAAGATCTCTAACGCATGAATCCTCCGGTGGAGTGATGCCAATAAACAGTGCGACATTAAAACTATTGAAAGAGAAACATCCCCCTGCAAGTGAAGATGAAGGCATCAGGTTCCAGGGTGACTATATCCCACCAAATGTTGTCCTGTTCGAGAAAATAACAGGAGAGATGGTGTGGAAAAAGGCACTGAAGACTCGAGGAGGAGCCGGCCCTTCAGGTCTGGATGCAAACGGTTGGAGAGTCATTCTCAGCACTAACAAGTTTGGCCCTGTAGCAAGCGAACTCTGCATTGCCATTGCCACCCTTGCAAGAAAGCTCGCATCCTCTTGCTGCCATCACCTCCAGGCTCTGACGGCCTGCCGCCTTATTCCTCTGGAAAAGAATCCAGGATGTAGACCTATAGGGGTGGGGGAAGTGCTGAGGCGGATCATCGGAAAGTGTATAATGGAGGTGGTAAAGGATGATGTCAGGGCAGCAGCAGGGAACCTACAAGTGTGTGCTGGCCACCAGGCTGGTGGGGAGGCGGCCATTCACGCCATGAGATTGATATTTGAGCAGCGTGATTGTGAGGCCGTTCTTCTGGTGGATGCTTCAAACGCATTCAACATACTTAACCGCAAGGCGGCACTGCACAACATCAAGATCAAGTGTCCTAGCTTTGCGATGTATGTTGAAAATTCGTATAGGAATCCTTCAGACCTCTACATAGTAAACAACAAGGCTCTACGAGGTGATACCATCCTACAGTCGACCGAGGGAACAACACAGGGGGACCCCGTTGCAATGGCAATGTATGCAATAGGCCTATCAGTGCTCCAACAAGAAATAAAGTATGAAACAACTGGGGTCAAACAAGTGGCATATGCTGATGACCTCACAGGAGCAGGAAAAGTGGAGGACATCAAAAAGTGGTGGGACCTGGTAACATCGCGAGGTCCACATATAGGGTACCACCCTAACGCCAGCAAATCCTTCCTCATCGTGAAGCCAGATCATTATGATCGGGCTGTGGAGGCTTTCGGCGAAAGTGAGGTCAAAATAACTAAGGACGGCCAAAGACATCTAGGCGCAGTAATTGGCACTACGGACTTCAAGACCCAGTACGTAGGGGGAAAGGTGAATGAGTGGGTTAGCGAAATCCATGCTCTATCGGAGATTGCTAACACAGAGCCACATGCGGCCTTTGCAGCATTCACACATGGAGTCAAGCATCGTTGGAACTACCTGATGCGTACCATCCCTGAGATCCGACCCCTCCTCCACCCTTTGGAAGAAGCAATCAGTGTCAAGTTCATTCCCAAACTAGTGAAACACCACGACTTAACCCTAGTAGAAAGAACACTTCTTGCACTTCCACCAAGACTGGGAGGGATGGGACTAACTAATCCAGAGGAGATTGCTGACTCTGAACATCAAAATTCACTTAAGCTCACGGCAGCCCTCACTGACCACATAATAGCCCAGAATGCAACAGGGGAAATGGACACCAGCGAAGTTAATAAGATCCGTAGGTCCATTACAACAGATCGGCAGCACTGCCAAAATGACATGTTGCAGCAACTATTGCTGCAGGTTCCAGAAAATTTGACAAAAAAAGTAGCTATAGCGCAGGAGGTGGGCGCCTCGAACTGGTTAACTACGTTACCGATAAGGGCAAATGGTTTCAGCCTTAACAAACAAGAATTTACAGATGCCATTGCTCTAAGGTACGGTTGGCCAGTAGATGGTTTGCCCTCCCAATGCGTGTGTGGCTATTCCTATGATGGCGATCACGCCATGGTTTGCAAGAAGGGGGGCTTCATATGCATGAGGCATGACGAGGTAAGGGATCTCACAGCAAATATGTTGAAGGAAATCTGCCGGGACGTCATGGTAGAACCGACCCTCCTTCCACTGGATGGCGAGATCTTCCAACACAGGACTTCAAACACATCTAACGAAGCCCGTGTGGACGTCAGTGCTCGAGGATTCTGGACGCGGGGACAGCGAGCTTTCTTCGACATCAGGATTTTTGATCCCATGGCCGTTTGTCACCGTAACCTAGCTCTCGATGCTGCGCATAGGAGGAACAAGAACGACAAGAGAAGGGCATATGGGGAGAGAATTCAAAATGTTGATCAAGGCAGCTTCACTCCTCTAGTGTTCACAACCTCTGGTGGGATGGGCCCAAGTGCAAGATGTTTCTACGCCAGACTCGCGGAGCTGATCTCCGAACAGAAGCAGCAGCCCAGAAGTTATGTCACAGCCTGGATGAGATGTCGACTGTCCTTCTCTCTCCTTCGGTCGGCTTTGCTCTGCCTCAGGGGAACGAGAGCTTCTGCCCCTACTCCGTCAACTGCTGCAGATACCGACTATGAGGCTACAGTCACCGAATGCCGCATCGATCTGCGGCTCAACTAATTTAACACAGATAGGATAGTTGCTTATGTATTAGGATAGTTAATATTAAGGTAAATAAATGGTGGCGAAGGTGTGGCTATTGGGGGAGGCTGGAGGCCACGTAGTAGTAGTAGTAGTAGTAGTAGTAGTAGTAGTAGTAGTAGTAGTAGTAGTAGTAGTAGTAGTAGTAGTAGTAGTAGTAGTAGTAGTAGTAGTAGTAGTAGTAGTAGTAGTAGTAGTAGTAGTAGTAGTAGTAGTAGCCTTAACAAACAAGAATTTACAGATGCCATTGCTCTAAGGTACGGTTGGCCAGTAGATGGTTTGCCCTCCCAATGCGTGTGTGGCTATTCCTATGATGGCGATCACGCCATGGTTTGCAAGAAGGGGGGCTTCATATGCATGAGGCATGACGAGGTAAGGGATCTCACAGCAAATATGTTGAAGGAAACCTGCCGGGACGTCATGGTAGAACCGACCCTCCTTCCACTGGATGGCGAAATCCTCCAACACAGGACTTCAAACACATCTAACGAAGCCCGTGTGGACGTCAGTGCTCGAGGATTCTGGACGCGGGGACAGCGAGCCTTCTTCGACATCAGGATTTTTGATCCCATGGCCGTTTGTCACCGTAACCTAGCTCTCGATGCTGCACATAGGAGGAACGAGAACGACAAGAGAGGGGCATATGGGGAGAGAATTCAAAGTGTCGATCAAGGCAGCTTCACTCCGCTAGTGTTCACAACCTCTGGTGGGATGGGCCCAAGCGCAAGATGTTTCTACGCCAGACTCGCGGAGCTGATCTCCGAACAGAAGCAGCAGCCCAGAAGTTATGTCACAGCCTGGATGAGATGTCGACTGTCCTTCTCTCTCCTTCGGTCGGCTTTGCTCTGCCTCAGGGGAACGAGAGCTTCTGCCCCTACTCCGTCAACTGCTGCAGATATCGACTATGAGGCTACAGTCACCGAATGCCGCATGGATCTGCGGCTCAACTAATTCAACACAGATAGGATAGTTGCTTATGTATTAGGATATTTAATATTAAGGTAAATAAATGGTGGCGAAGGTGTGGCTATTGGGGGAGGCTGGAGGCCACGTAGTAGTAGTAGTAGTAGTAGTAGTAGTAGTAGTAGTAGTAGTAGGCGGCCAGCGCGGCGTGGGTGTCGTGGACCGTCCCTCCTGATCTAAAGTGTTATTGGTGGGGACATACTCGTTGTGTGGGAGCGGGAATTTGACAATGTGTCCGTGAATATCGGATGTCACCCTAAGCATTGCCACCCAAGGTTTCTCCTCATCCCTTACGGCATAAATTGTAAATATTCCGTGTGTTCACCGGCGTTCACCAAGTGCGTGGTGACCTGTGCTGGGTCAGTGGTAGGATAATGAGAAGGCTCGGCGCCAAGGTCAGTGTCGTTAGGCCTACTGTGACAGGGGTGGTCCCGAGACTATCGCCCCTATGGGGCCGAGAGTGCTGCCCATGCGGTCGCCCCCACTCCCCCCCCCACCACCATAGTAACGGACTCTTAATGTAGGGTCTCGACGAACCTAGTGAGTATACATAACTGATATTACACCAGTGAGACCATATAAATAGTGGTTATTTGTGCCAAGGAAATATAAACTAGTGCCTGGTGTGACAAACTCTTGTCCATAGTGTATCATTCTGATGTATGGATGGTCGCTATTAGGGGGGGTAACCTACACACCCACGCGCGCACGTATGCCCCTACTACCTGGACACACCAGTCCAGCCTGTCACCTCTCCGCCCTTCCCTCATAAGAACCAGTATAATCTTGTGCCTGGGACTAAATCAGATGTCCGGAGGCGGACGTTACCGTCGCCCAAGGTGCTGGTCACTATGCCTGGTAACATTCCTTGCTGCGTCTGTGCTAGCCCGAACCAAAACTGCACAAATTGTGTTTGTGCGAGAAACAACAGACCATGTGTGGATTGCAGGAAGCTAGACCAGTGTCGGAACCCACGTCGCAGGGAGCCGACACAGGCGGCCACAGTGGATATCGCCGGGACCCAACTTCCCGATGATATCCGAAATGATAGCAGTGAGTCTACTCAACCCGATAATGTAGTACTAATAAATGCTGCTCCCTCAGTAGCAGGTGTCCACGAGGAGAATGAGAGACAGCCGCCTCAGTGGAATGGCATGTCGATGGAAAATGCAGGCGTATGGGTCAAAGAAACCTACTCAGAAATTGTCAAGTGGTCGCCCGCTAACTTATTTGAACCACCCAAGTGTGCGGCCACCAAAGAAATGATTCGGGAGATGACTCACTTCATGACTGATTACACTCAGGACCGCTTCCTCGCCCCCCTAGCTCTTCAAATACTGGCAATAATACCACATCTATTTTGTCAGAGGACACACACAAAGGCTAAGCACAAAGAAAATGTGGCAGCAATGAAGAGAAGGTTGACAATGTGGCAGACTGGGGCCCTAGATGATCTCCTATGTGAAGCAAGAACACTGCAGGAGAGACTAAAATCTACAGGTGACGGAAAGCAAAACACCGATGACGTGGCAAGACAATTTGGAAACAAAATGCGTGTGGGAAAAGTGTCTCTCGCGGTAAGATCTCTCACACATGAATCCTCCGGTGGAGTGATGCCAATAAACAGAGCGACATTAAAACTATTGAAAGAGAAACATCCCCCTGCAAGCGAAGATGAAGGCATCAGGCTCCAGGGTGCTTATATCCCACCAAACGCTGTCCTGTTCGAGAAAATAACAGGAGAGATGGTGTGGAAAAAGGCACTGAAGACTCGAGGCGGAGCCGGCCCTTCAGGTCTGGATGCAAACGGTTGGAGAGTCATCCTCAGCACAAACAAGTTTGGCCCTGTAGCAAGCGATCTCTGCACTGCCATTGCCACCCTTGCAAGAAAGCTTGCATCCTCTTGCTGCCATCACCTCCAGGCTCTGACAGCCTGCCGCCTTATTCCTCTGGAAAAGAAACCAGGATGTAGACCTATAGGGGTGGGGGAAGTGCTGAGGCGGATCATCGGAAAGTGTATAATGGAGGTGGTAAAGGATGATGTCAGGGCAGCAGCAGGGAACCTACAAGTGTGTGCTGGCCACCAGGCTGGTGGGGAGGCGGCCATTCACGCCATGAGATTGATATTTGAGCAGCGTGATTGTGAGGCCGTTCTCCTGGTGGATGCTTCAAACGCATTCAACATACTTAACCGCAAGGCGGCACTGCACAACATCAAGATCAAGTGTCCTAGCTTTGCGATGTATGTTGAAAATTCGTATAGGAATCCTTCAGACCTCTACGTAGTAAACAACAAGGCTCTACGAGGTGATACCATCCTACAGTCGACCGAGGGAACAACACAGGGAGACCCCGTTGCAATGGCAATGTATGCAATAGGCCTATCAGTGCTCCAACAAGAAATAAAATTTGAAACAACTGGGGTCAAACAAGTGGCATATGCTGATGACCTTACAGGAGCAGGAAAAGTGGAGGACATCAAAAAGAGGTGGGACCTGGTAACATCGCGAGGTCCACAAATAGGGTACCACCCAAACGCCAGCAAATCCTTTCTCATCGTGAAGCCAGATCATTATGATCGGGCTTTGGAGGTTTTCGGCGAAAGTGAGGTCAAAATAACTAAGGACGGCCAAAGACATCTAGGCGCAGTAATTGGCACTACGGACTTCAAGACCCAGTACGTAGCGGGAAAGGTGAATGAGTGGGTGAGCGAAATCCAAGCTCTATCGGAGATTGCTAACACAGAGCCACATGCGGCCTTTGCAGCATTCACCCATGGAGTCAAGCATCGTTGGAACTACCTGATGCGTACCATCCCTGAGATCCGACCCCTCCTCCACCCTTTGGAAGAAGCAATCAGTGTCAAGTTCATTCCCAAACTAGTGAAACACCACGACTTAACCCCAGTAGAAAGAACACTTCTTGCACTTCCACCAAGACTGGGAGGGATGGGACTAACTAATCCAGAGGAGATTGCTGACTCTGAACATCAAAATTCACTTAAGCTCACATGGCAGAATGCAACAGGGGAAGTGGACACCAGCAGAGGATTAATAAGATCGTAGATCCATTACAACGATCAGCACTGCCAAAAATGACATGTTGCAGCAACTTCTTCGCTGCAGGTTCCAGAAATCTGGGCAAAAAAATGGCTGGCATGGAGGTGGCTCCGAACTGGTTAACTCGTTACCGATAAGGGCAAATGGTTTCCATGTAACAAACAAATTTACAGATGTTATACAAGGTAGGATTGTGGTAGATGGTTTTCCTCCCCAATACGTGTGGCTATTCTATGATGGCGATCACGCCGCGGTTTGAAGGGGCTTCATATGCATGAGGCATGACGAGGTAAAGGAATCTCACAGCAAATATATTTGAAGGAAATCTGCCGGGACGTCATGGTAGAACCGACCCTCCTTCCATTGGATGGCGAGATCCTCCAACACAGGACTTCAAACACATCTAACGAAGCCCGTGTGGACGTCAGTGCTCGAGGATTCTGGACGCGGGGACAACGAGCTTTCTTCGACATCAGGATTTTTGATCCCATGGCCGCTTGTCACCGTAACCTAGCTCTCGATGCTGCACATAGGAGGAACGAGAACGACAAGAGAAGAGCATATGGGGAGAGAATTCAAAACGTTGATCAAGGCAGCTTCACTCCTCTAGTGGCATTCCTGGCCGCTGGTGGGATGGGCCCCAGCGCCAAAGATCATTTCTCGCCAGACTACATGGAGCTGATCTCCGAACAAGAAGCAGCCCCAGAAGTTATGTGCAGCCTGGATGAGATATTAAGCTGTCCTTCTCTCTCCTTCGGTCGGCTTTGCGCTGCCTCAGGGGAACGAGAGCTTCTGCCCCTACTCCGTCAACTGCTGCAGATATCGACTATGAGGCTACAGTCACCGAATGCCGCATCGATCTGCGGCTCAACTAATTTAACACAGATAGGATAGTTGCTTATGTATTAGGATATTTAATATTAAGGTAAATAAATGGTGGCGAAGGTGTGGCTATTGGGGGAGGCTGGAGGCCACGTCCAAAAAAAAAAAAAAAGTAGTAGTAGTAATGGCCAAAGTAGTAGTAGTAGTATTAGTATTAGTATTATTATTCAGTAGTATTAGTAGTAATGGCAAATGGTTTCATGTAACAACAAAATTTACAGATGCCGTTGCTCTGGTACGGTTGTGTAGATGGTTTGCCCTCCCAATGCGTGTGTGGCTCTCCTATGATGGCGATCACTGCATGGTCTGCTGCAGAAAGGGGGCTTCATATGCATGAGGCATGACGAGGTAGGGATCTACAGCAAATATGTTGAAGAAATCTGCCGGGACGTCATGGTAGAACCGACCCTCCTTCCACTGGATGGCGAGATCTTCCAACATAGGACTTCAAACACTTCTAACGAAGCCCGGGTGGACGTCAGTGCTCGAGGATTCTGGACGCGGGGACAGCGAGCTTTCTTCGACATCAGGATTTTTTATCCCATGGCCGCTTGTCACCGTAACCTAGCTCTCGATGCTGCGCATAGGAGGAACGAGAACGACAAGAGAAGGGCATACGGGGAGAGAATACAAAATGTTGATCAAGGCAGCTTCACTCCTCTAGTGTTCACAACCTCAGGTGGGATGGGCCCAAGTGCAAGATGTTTCTACGCCAGACTCGCGGAGCTGATCTCCGAACAGAAGCAGCAGCCCAGAAGTTATGTTACAGCCTGGATGAGATGTCGACTGTCCTTCTCTCTCCTTCGGTCGGCTTTGCTCTGCCTCAGGGGAACGAGAGCATCCGCACCTACTCCGACAACTGCTGCAGATATTGACTATGAGGCTACAGTCACTGAATGCCGCATAGATCTGCGGCTCAACTAATTTAACACAGATAGGATAGCTTCTTATGTATTAGGATATTTAATAAGGCTTAAATAAATGGTGGCAGAAGGTGTGGCTATTGGGGGAGGCTGAGCCACGTTAAAAAAAAAAAGTAGTAGTAGTAGTAGAAGTAGCAATGAAGAGAAGATCGACAATGTGGCGGACCGGGGCCCTAGATGATCTCCTATGTGAAGCAAGAACACTGCAGGAGAGACTAAAATCTACGGGTGACGGAAAGCAAAACACCGATGACGTGGCAAGAAAATTTGGAAACAAAATGCGTGTGGGAAAAGTGTCTCTCGCGGTAAGATCTCTCACTCAGGAATCTTCCGTTGGGGTGATGCCAATAAACAGAGCGACTTTACAACTACTGAAAGAGAAACATCCCCCTGCAAGTGAAGTTGAAGGCATCAGGCTCCATGGTGACTATATCCCACCAAATGCTGTCCTGTTCGAGAAAATAACAGGAGAGATGGTGTGGAAAAAGGCACTGAAGACTCGTGGAGGAGCCGGCCCTTCAGGTCTGGATGCAAACGGTTGGAGAGTCATCCTCAGCACAAACAAGTTTGGCCCTGTAGCAAGCGATCTCTGCACTGCCATTGCCGCCCTTGCAAGAAAGCTTGCATCCTCTTGCTGCCATCATCTCCAGGCCCTGACGGCCTGCCGCCTTATTCCTCTGGAAAAGAAACCAGGATGTAGACCTATAGGGGTGGGGGAAGTGCTGAGGCGGATTATCGGAAAGTGCATAATGGAGGTGGTAAAGGACGATGTCAGGGCAGCAGCAGGGAAGTTACAAGTGTGTGCTGGCCACCAGGCTGGTGGGGAGGCGGCCATTCACGCCATGAGATTGATATTCGAGCAGCGTGATTGTGAGACCGTTCTCCTGGTGGATGCTTCAAACGCATTCAACATACTTAACCGCAAGGCTGCACTGCACAACATCAAGATCAAGTGTCCTAGCTTTACGATGTATGTTGAAAATTCGTATAGGAATCCATCAGACCTCTACATAGTAAACAACAAGGCTCTACGAGGTGATACCATCCTGTAGTCGACTGAGGGAACAACACAGGGGGACCCCGTTGCAATGGCAATGTATGCAATAGGCCTATCAGTGCTCCAACAAGAAATAAAGTTTGAAACAACTGGGGTCAATTAAGTGGCATATGCTGATGACCTCACAGGAGCAGGAAAAGTGGAGGACATCAAAAAGTGGTGGGACCTGGTAACATCGCGAGGTCCACAAATAGGGTACCACCCAAACGCCAGTAAATCCTTCCTCATCGTGAAGCCAGATCATTATGATCGGGCTTTGGAGGTTTTCGGCGAAAGTGAGGTCAAAATAACTAAGGAGGCCAAAGACATCTAGGGGCAGTGATTGGCACTACGGACTTCAAGACCCAGTACGTATCGGGAAAGGTGAATGAGTGGGTTAGCGAAATCCAAGCTCTATCGGAGATCGCTAACACAGAGCCACATGCGGCCTTTGCAGCATTCACCCATGGAGTCAAGCATCGTTGGAACTACCTGATGCGTACCATCCCTGAGATCGGACCCCTCCTCCACCCTTTGGAAGAAGCAATCAGTGTCAAGTTCATTCCCAAACTAGTGAAACACCCTGACTTAACCCGAGCAGAAAGAACACTTCTTGCACTTCCACTAAGACTGGGAGGGATGGGACTAACTAATCCAGAGGAGATTGCTGATTCTGAACATCAAAATTCACTTAAGCTCACGGCAGCCCTCACTGACCACATAATAGCCCAGAATGCAACAGGGGAAGTGGACACCAGCGAAGTTAATAAGATCCGTAGGTCCATTACAACAGATCGGCAGCACTGCCAAAATGACATGTTGCAGCAACTATTGCTGCTGGTTCCATAAAATTTGACAAAAAAAATTGCTATAGCGCAGGAGGTGGCCGCCTCGAACTGGTTAACTACGTTACCGATAAGGGCAAATGGTTTCAGCCTTAACAAACAAGAATTTACAGATGCCATTGCTCTAAGGTACGGTTGGCCAGTAGACGGTTTGCCCTCCCAATGCGTGTGTGGCTCTCCCTATGATGGCGATCACGCCATGGTCTGCAAGAAGGGGGGCTTCATATGCATGAGGCATGACGAGGTAAGGGATCTCACAGCAAATATGTTGAAGGAAATCTGCCGGGACGTCATGGTAGAACCGACCCTCCTTCCACTGGATGGCGAGATCTTCCAACACAGGACTTCAAACACATCTAACGAAGCCCGTGTGGACGTCAGTGCTCGAGGATTCTGGACGAGGGGACAGCGAGCTTTCTTCGACATCAGGATTTTTGATCCCATGGCCGTTTGTCACCGTAACCTAGCTCTCGATGCTGCGCATAGGAGGAACGAGAACGACAAGAGAAGGGCATATGGAGAGAGAATTCAAAATGTTGATCAAGGCAGCTTCACTCCTCTAGTGTTCACAACCTCTGGTGGGATGGGCCCAAGTGCAAGATGTTTCTACGCCAGACTCGCGGAGCTGATCTCCTAACAGAAGCAGCAGCCCAGAAGTTATGTTACAGCCTGGATGAGATGTCGACTGTCCTTCTCTCTCCTTCGGTCGGCTTTGCTCTGCCTCAGGGGAACGAGAGCGTCTGCCCCTCCTCCGACAACTGCTGCAGATATTGACTATGAGGCTACAGTCACTGAATGCCGCATAGATCTGCGGCTCAACTAATTTAACACAGATAGGATAGCTTCTTATGTATTAGGATATTTAATATTAAGGTAAATAAATGGTGGCGAAGGTGTGGCTATTGGGGGAGGCTGGAGGCCACGTTATTAGTAAAAAAAAAAAAAAAAGTAATAGCAGTAGTAGAAGTAGCAACAGTCTGTGCTGCGTCTGTGCTAGCCCGAACCAAAACTGCACAAATTGTCTTTGTGCGAGAAACAATCGATCATGTGTCGATTGCAGGAAGCTAGACCAGTGTCGGAACCCACGTGGCAGGGAGCCGACACAGGCGTCCACAGTGGATATCGCCGGGACCCAACCACCCGATGATATCCCAAATGATAGCAGTGAGTCTACTCAACCCGAAAATGTAGTACTAATAAATGCTGCTCCCTCAGTAGCAGGTGTCCAGGTGGAGAATGAGAGACTGCCGCCTCAGTGGAAAGGCATGTCGATGGAAAATGCAGGCTTATGGGTCAAAGAAACCTACTCAGAAATTGTCAAGTGGTCGCCCGCTAACTTATTTGAACCACCCAAGTGTGCGGCCACCAAAGAAATGATTCGGGAGATGACTTTCTTCATGACTGATTACACTCAGGACCGCTTCCTCGCCCCCCTAGCTCTTCAAATACTGGCAATAATACCACATCTATTTTGTCAGAGGACATACACAAAGGCTAAGCACAAAGAAAATGTGGCAGCAATGAAGAGAAGGTCGACAATGTGGCGGACTGGGGCCCTAGATGATCTCCTATGTGAAGCAAGAACACTGCAGGAGAGACTAAAATCTACGGGTGACGGAAAGCAAAACACCGATGACGTGGCAAGAAAATTTGGAAACAAAATGCGTGTGGGAAAAGTGTCTCTTGCGGTAAGATCTCTCACTCAGGAATCTTCCGGTGGGGTGATGCCAATAAACAGAGAGACATTAAAACTATTGAAAGAGAAACATCCCCCTGCAAGTGAAGATGAAGGCATCAGGCTCCAGGGCGCCTATATCCCACCAAATGCTGTCCTGTTCGAGAAAATAACAGGAGAGATGGTGTGGAAAAAGGCACTGAAGACTCGAGGAGGAGCCGGCCCTTCAGGTCTGGATGCAAACGGTTGGAGAGTCATCCTCAGCACTAACAAGTTTGGCCCTGTAGCAAGCGAACTCTGCATTGCCATTGCCACCCTTGCAAGAAAGCTTGCATCCTCTTGCTGCCATCACCTCCAGGCCCTGACGGCCTGCCGCCTTATTCCTCTGGAAAAGAAACCAGGATGTAGACCTATAGGGGTGGGGGAAGTGCTGAGGCGGATTATCGGAAAGTGCATAATGGAGGTGGTAAAGGACGATGTCAGGGCAGCAGCAGGGAACTTACAAGTGTGTGCTGGCCACCAGGCTGGTGGGGAGGCGGCCATTCACGCCATGAGATTGATATTCGAGCAGCGTGATTGTGAGGCCATTCTCCTGGTGGATGCTTCAAACGCATTCAACATACTTAACCGCAAGGCTGCACTGCACAACATCAAGATCAAGTGTCCTAGCTTTGCGATGTATGTTGAAAATTCGTATAGGAATCCATCAGACCTCTACATAGTAAACAACAAGGCTCTACGAGGTGATACCATCCTGCAGTCGACTGAGGGAACAACACAGGGGGACCCCGTTGCAATGGCAATGTATGCAATAGGCCTATCAGTGCTCCAACAAGAAATAAAGTTTGAAACAACTGGGGTCAAACAAGTGGCATATGCTGATGACCTCACAGGAGCAGGAAAAGTGGAGGACATCAAAAAGTGGTGGGACCTGGTAACATCGCGAGGTCCACAAATAGGGTACCACCCAAACGCCAGTAAATCCTTCCTCATCGTGAAGCCAGATCATTATGATCGGGCTTTGGAGGTTTTCGGCGAAAGTGAGGTCAAAATAACTAAGGACGGCCAAAGACATCTAGGCGCAGTGATTGGCACCACGGACTTCAAGACCCAGTACGTATCGGGAAAGGTGAATGAGTGGGTTAGCGAAATCCAAGCTCTATCGGAGATCGCTAACACAGAGCCACATGCGGCCTTTGCAGCATTCACCCATGGAGTCAAGCATCGCTGGAACTACCTGATGC
>NW_024711167.1:17500-36745 GCF_018991925.1 Homarus americanus | reverse complement strand
TCAAGTATTGTACTTCGTTCAGTTACGTATTGCTAGGAGGAGATGGGGCGGAGTAAAAGAGCAGAAATAATTTGCATGCAGAGAGTGTGTGTGTGTGTGTGTGTGTGTGTATGATGGAATGAAGGTAAGATTGATGCAGAATTTAGTATTTTACACACACACACACACACACACACACACACACACACACACACACACACACACACACACACACACACACACACACACACACACACACACACACACACACACACACACACACACACACACACACACACACACACACACACACACGAACTACGGAACAAAGGTTATGTGACGGCCACTTAAAAACCTTGTATAGGTAGAGAAAATACAGGTATGTTTTAAAATAGTACAGGGCCAGACTATGGGAACAAGGGAACCAGGTGCTGCTGATGGGCCAAAATGTGTATAATGAGGGGGGGTAGGAACACGGGACTATAGTGTTATAGTGGCTAAGAAAAAATTGATAATGAGACACAGGAGGGAATTAGAGGGACAGGGTGTTGATGAGGTGATGAGTGAATATTACAACAAGCAAAATACACACACACACACACACACACACACACACACACACACACACACACACACACACACACACACACACACAGAAAGCCTGACAAAACATTTAATCGTTTCGAAGTGTAAAGCCCAGCTCCCCAACTAAGCCTGTACACGCGAGATACAAGATAAGCCTGAATTATTGATTAGGTGATGACTGTAGTACAAAACGTCCTGGTACATAAGCCGGAAAACGAGGTGTGTGTGTGTGTGTGATATATAATATTCTATGTTTCCTTGGTATGTTGGTATAGTGGGGGGGGGGTAACATTTGTCACCCATGGTGCAGTGTAGGTCAGAGGTCCAGCCAAGAGGGATTGCAGGAGGTCACAGCAGCCCCTCTTAGCTCACCTCGCTGGTATGTCTACATGTGTGTGTGTGTGTGTGTGTGTGTGTGTGTGTGTGTGTGTGTGTGTGTGTGTGTGTGTGTGTTAGAGATATTATTTTGGATTTTGTATTTTCTTCTTCATTGCTTCATCATCATCATCATCTCTCTCTCTCTCTCTCTCTCTCCCTCTCTCTCTCTCTCCTCTCTCTCTCTCTCTCTCTCTCTCTCTCCATTAATCTCTACCCTCATTGCCAATTATACGCCTTAACCTAACTCCAACCCAAACCTAACCTAACTAAGAATGAAGGCCAGTCAGTCTCCCTCCTATTATCCCAGGCCTACGCCCTGTGTATATGTGTACAGGGGGTTAGAGTGGGAAGGGGGTTGTCAGGAGGGTGGAGGTGGAGGATGAAAGGGGTAGAGGGGTGGGGGAGGCTTACCTGGACCCTGCTTATATAATACCTGGAGGCAAGACCATATTCTCTGTGACACAGGTATTATCAGGTAGCACCTGGCGTGGCTCCGTAGGCTATCTTCCTCCCTCCTCCTCCTCAGCTAGCTAGCTACTCCTCCGCCTCCTCTTCTTCCTTCTTCCTCTTACTTTTACATTTCTCTCTGCCTCTTGATCCACACACACACACACACACACACACACACACACACACACACACACACACACACACACACACACACACACACACACACACACACACACACACGCACACACACACACACACACTATATTTTCACCATTAATCAGCTGGCAGTCATAATAACAGCCTCCTGCTCCTCTTCCTGTTTATCCTCTTCCTCCTCCTCTTCCTTCTCGAGTCATAACGCACCAATAAATAAATTCATGAACTGTAAGTGTGAGGAAAAACGAAAGGAAGAAAGGTGAGGAAGGAGATGATGAGAGAGAATGAGGAGGAGGAAGGAAGGACGAGGATAAAATTGGGGAAAGGAGGATGAGAATTAATTAAATTTGAGGGGAGAGGGTGAGGGTAGTGGGTGAGGAGGGAGGGGTGAGGAAGTGAGACATTTGTAATTAAAGTAGTTCAGATGGTGGCACAAGTGGATAGTGATGCTTGAGCGATAACAATTTTCTCGCTCTTTGTGTCTCCCCTCCCCCCTCTCTCCCCTTCCCTCTCCCCTCTCCCCCTTCCGTGAGTCATCTTGGGCCTCAGGATAGAACCCAGGTCTCTGTGGATAGATTTCATGGGTTGGAGAGTATTGGGGTAGAGGTATTGGGGGACAGTGGGGTAGGTGATCCAGGGTAGAGGTGGGTGGGGTGGGGATTTGGGAGTAACAAATTCCCCAATACAAAGCGAAAGGAAACAAGTAATTGGGAGATAATAACCAACAAGAAGAGAACAAAAAGGAGACAGCAAGAAGCTTAGGAGAACATTATGAGCGTCTTTAACAACTTGTATTCATCTACTGTAAGCAGCTGGATTAGACTCTCTCCTGCCTCTCTCTCTCTCTCTCCTCTCTCCTCTCTCTCTCTCCTCTCTCTCTCTCTCTCTCTCTCTCTCTCTCTCTCTCTCTCTCTCTCTCTCCCTCTTTCTTTCTTTTCTTTCCTTCCGTTCTCTCTCTCACCTCAGTCTGAAGAAAGGCAGGTGTTGTGAGCATCATTGGGCAGGCATCACCTTGAGCTGCTCCAACACGCCCAATAGTTCAGTTTTATGGCGCTGAGTCTCACCTTCATTACCTGTGTGTGCCACTAATGATGATGGCGCGGGGTGTGAAGGAGAGAGGTATGGTGACCTCATTAGTTCTAGGTATTGTCATCTCGTTAAAGTGTTCATTGTTCCATCTAGGTGAGTTTCTTCCATTGTGTTCTGCTACTACAACTACAACTAATTGCAATTTGTCTGCATACCTGCACTACCACTAGTACAACCACTATCACCAATACTACTATTACTGCAACCACTACTACCACTACTACAGTACTTGCCAGCAGATTACTAAGCCACTAACCCCACCACCTCCACCTCCCCCATAATACCCACCATCCCCCACCCCATAACTACCCCTGCTACCCCATTCTATTACAGATCATATCAATCCTAGAATCAAGTCCTACAATTTAATTGTAGCAGGGCGGGACAACAGGTGTGTGTGGAGGTGATCTTGTAGTAGTGGGAAAGCTCATGGAAGGGGAAAAGAAAAAAAAGAGGATAGAGAAGAAAGAAGAGGAGGAAGAGGAGACAGTATGTATTATGATGGTATTACTTGGTAATACTTAATTGTATTACCAGAGGTGTTATGATGATGTTACTTGGAATTCTACTTTATAAATTAACCTGATGGTGTTACCAGAAAGTGTTACTTGATGATGTACTTAGATTACAGAGGTGTTACTTGAAGAGTGTTACTTGACAAAAGCCAAAAAAACAGCCTGGAATCAGCAGTCATTTTCATTTATATGTCAATTTTACACTAATGTCCATATTACACCCAGATACCTCACCTCCAACTGTTGCAACATACATACATACATATATACATACATATACATATACCTGAAGTTAACAAACAGGATGTTTGAATGGGAGGAGAAAGAAAGAGGAGGGAGAAAGAGGAGGGTGAAATATGAGGGAGGGAGGAAGAATTAGAATAGATAGGAAGAGGAGATAAACAGGACGGAAGAAGGATGGAACAGGACAGGAAGGAGGAATTACAAAAAAAAATGAGAGAATGAAATAAAAGGGAGGAGGGAGGGAAGGAGGAAGGAAAAAAAAGGGAGGAAAGAAGGGAAAGAAGGAGGGACAGAAGGAAGGGTAGGAAGGAGGGACAAAGAAAGGGAAGAGACAAAGAGGACAAAGACAAAGGGAAAGGAGAAAAGAAAGGAAGGAAGGAAGGAAGGAAGGAAAGGAAGGAAGGAAGAGTAGAGACAGCAGTAACATCAAGGTCAAGTACCCCAGCAAAGGCCCTCACACCTCCCTACCACACCAACACGTGACAATGCCTTAGACTTCACACAAACTACAAACCTAAATATCTGTGTGTGCGTGTGTGTGTGTGTGTGTACCCCTACAAAACTGACTCTGTGCAAGACCCTCCCACCCAAACAGACAGGTGTGTGGAGTAAAAAAAATGAGAGGTGTTTGTTGCTTATTTGTTGTTTGTCTATATAGAAAAGTAGTATGAATACACTGAGTACGTGGTAATATAGATACCTAAGTACGTGAAAATAGTATGAATCCACTAGGTACATTGAAATTAATTATGACTGCCCTGGGTACGTGAAAAGTGGAAAGCACTGGATACGTGAAAGTGAGTATGAATGCTGGGTGCGTGGTGGTATGAACACTGGGTACGTGAAAGTGGTAAGATGCCCTGGGTGCGTGAAAAGTGGTATGAATGCCCTGGGTGCGTGAAGAGTGGTATGAATGCTGGTACGTGAAAGTGAGTATGAATGCACTGGGTGCGTGAAGTGAGTATGAATGCACTGGGTGCGTGAAAGTGGTATGAATGCCCTGGGTACATTGAAAGTGGAGTAACTGCCCTGGGTCGTGAAAGTGAGTAAATGCACTGTTACGTGAAAGTGAATATGAATGCCCTGGGTACGTGAAGTGGAAGTATATCTGCCCTGGGTACGTGAAAAAGTGAATATGACTGCCCTGGGTACGTGAAAGTGGTATACTTCCCTGGGTACGTGAAAGTGAAGTATGACTGCCCTGGGTGCGTGAAAGTGAGTAGACTGCCCTGGGCACGTGAAGTGGTATAAATGCCCTGGTACGTGAAAGTGAGTATGAATACCCTGGTACGTGAAAGTGGTATGAATGCCCTGGGTACGTGAAAATTAATTATGACTAACCTGGGTACGTGAAAAAGAAATATGAATGCCACAGGTACATGATTTGTAGTGTGTCAGCCTCGAGTGGTTTAAACATCATACTTGTTTTGTACATTAATCCTAATGCAGTCGTTACCTC
Organism: Homarus americanus; assembly: GCF_018991925.1. Taxonomy (NCBI): domain Eukaryota; kingdom Metazoa; phylum Arthropoda; class Malacostraca; order Decapoda; family Nephropidae; genus Homarus; species Homarus americanus. The sequence continues at coordinate 31,891 of NW_024711167.1, read as the reverse complement.
TGTGTTAACAGGGGAGAGTGTTGTTCCTGAAGACGAGTGAGAGAGTCAGGTAGAGGAGGAAGAAAGAAAGAGGAAAAAAAGAGGATGAGAGGAGGGGGAGAAGAGAATTGGGAGAAAGAGTGGGGGAAAAAGAGGAGAATCATTAAACTAAGACCTTACCAAGGTTATGTTCTACCTGTGGCATTAGTAACAAGAAGGTGAGGGGGAAGGGATAGATGAAGGAAGTGACGAGGATGGAAGAAGGAGGACAGTGGTGAGGAGGAGGAAGATAGAGGGAGGACAGTGAGAGAGATGTGTATGAGGGAGGAAGGGATTAGGGAGGAGGTGTAGAGTCCAAACTGATAGCAGGGCAGTCAACTCAGCTGTATCTGTCTCCCACACACACACACACACACACACACACACACACATAATCTCTCACTCTCTCACCTGGTAAGTACAGTATCAGCCTCCGGGTCATCGAGACAACCTTGGACAGGTGAGGGGCGGGCGAGAGCACCTGGAGCGTCCCCGGCAGGTGTGAGGTGTCTGAGGACCTACCAGAGACAGTCACCACCCACCTACATCAGCAGACAGTGAGGAGGACGAGCATCACCTATTCATCACGTCATGCCCCTGGCCATAGCAACATCATCTTCCCTTCCGTCAGTATATCCCAACAGAGGAAGGTGTGTGTGTGTGTGTGTGTGTGTGTGTGTGTGTGTGTGCACCTGGTGTAAGCGTCGCCCCTCCCAAGAAAAACAAAATTGATGACACGTGACTGGTAAGGAGCGGTTACACTTATAAGGTCTTTGTGTAGGCTGTCAGATGGTATCGGGAGGACGTACGGCTTCTCACAGTGTGCAAACAAAACCCCGCCGACCAATTATACCTCCAGCCCAAGCATAATTACACCCCTCTAACTCCATTTAATTACACGAGATGAATTAGGATTAGCTGGTCCTCCCATCCCGCCTGAGGTGTGTGGGGGAGGCATGAGGTTAGTGGGGTACGGGGAGAGGACAGGAGGTGTGGAATACAGGGAGGGAGGATGTGTGGAATGTGAGGATGGGAGGGAGGGATGGGGGATGGGGATATGGGATGGAAGGAGGGATGGGATGGAGAGATACAGAGATGGCAGTGTGGTATGAAGTGGGACAGGGAGGGGAGGTAGCTAGAGATAGGAATAAGGGATAGAGGGGGAATGGGGGTGTGGGATGGAGTGGGGATGAAGCAGGGAGGGATGGAGTGGGGATGTGGCAGGGGGGTATGAGGGTAGGGAGGACAGGACAAGGGTTTTATGTGCAGGTGACTGTGTGTGCGTGTGACTGTGCCTGGTGACAGAATACTTTTGTGGTCTGTTTGTGAGTGCTTGTTCGTGTGACGGAGTGTGTACGAGGAGGAGAGAGGGGAGGGGGAGGGACCAGTGCACTCACTCCCCACAGTACCACTCAGTGTCATCACCAGTCATAAACACACACACGCATCTCACCAAGTGTCAGGGTAATGTCACCAGCATCTCCCTCTGCCCCTTAACCCTCTCTTCTCCTCTTCTCCCTCCTCCTCTAACACACACACACACACACACACACAAACATTCCTGAGGACAAGTTCTTGCTGTGTCCAGTCCCAGACGTCCAGGAGAATCACCCCAACAGTCAAATGGTCACACCTGTGGTAGACAATGAAGACTCTCAGGTACACACAGGTACACACCGGTCCGATCCTTTAGTTCAACCCTTATTTTTTTTTTAGACAATTTAAGTGTTATTAATGGTGTGTGTGTGTGTGTGTGTGTTTTACAGCTAGTCCCCACAGCAAATCCCCGGGATGAAGCTCACAGCACTGAGGCTCACATGAAGCTCACAGCCAAGGTACTGCCCAGGTGAGTACGGCAGCTGGTGGAGTGTAAGGAGACACGTTGTGTCATTGTAAGGGAGAGATAATGATACTGAATCTAATAATAATAATAATAATAAAATACAAACTATAATCAAACACGTGTGTATAAAAAAAGAGAGTATAATATAGGTGGTTGTACGGGGTAATGGCGTGTCCATGTTGTGGTGAGGGGGCAGAGGAGGAGGATGGTAGGGAGGTGGACAGCTGTCTGGCAAATAGCTACACAGGGTAGCAAGGAACACCTGTGCTTCAGTAACTACCAGGTGTCTACGCTATTCACGTCACCTTGACACTTTCAGGTAATATATTAGCGATCATGTAGCTTAGAACAGGTGCTGTGGTGGAGGCCAGGTGTTGTAGTAGAGAGAGAGAGAACCTCTCCCATTAACTCCATTAAAAACTCACTCCATATTATATAGGTTTAGAGTACCACCTTACCCTCCCTCCTGACAGTCTATCCCTCACAGTCACACTCATCCCACACTTCAACCCTATAATCACAGTCACTTCCAATTACACAGTCAGCCTCAATCTCACCCTCAGCTGTGTCGATTAAACTGACTCCACACACACACCACACTGATTGGATGACTGTCATTGTATATCAAGTTAACTGGTTCCAAACACTGACTGGGTGACTGTCATTGTATACCGAGTTAACTAGTACTATACATTGACTGGGTGACTGTCAGTCACTCAAGGCCTACAGTCACTTACCAAACCAGTCATTAGAGTCGGTACCTGTTACTCCTATAACTACAATTAGGACACCTGACCACCACAATCATTAAGACATGTCAGAGATCGAGCCCCATTGTTAGTAGGACTCCTTGACCACCACCTTCCTCAATCCCTTTCATGCCCATCAACCACAATTAGAACACCTCACACCACAGGGAGGTACTACCGCCTGGGAAGATATTGGAAGAACATAAGAATGGAGGAAACTGCAGCGGGCCTATTGGCCAATACTGAACAGTCCCATTTACACCCAACCCCTATCGCTTATATATCCATCCAACCTATGTTTGAAGCTATCCAGCGTATTCGAGTTAATGATGATGTTTGGTAACTTGTTCCACTCGTCCACTACTCTATTTCCAAACCAATGTTTGCCTATTTCCCGCCTGAATCTAAATGTGTCTAATTTAAAACCATTGTTACGAGTTCGCTCCTGGTTGGATAGTTTAAGTACCTTTGTTATATCACCTTTGTTTAGCCCTGACTTCCATTTATACATCTCGATCACATCGCCCCTCACTCTACGTCTCTCGAGGGAGTGCAAATTAAGATGCTTTAACCTGTCTCTGTACTCAAGGTTCCTGATGCCCAGGATTAGTCTTGTCATTCTCCTCTGAATTCTTTCTAGGGATTCTATATCCATTCTGTAGTACGGTGACCAGAACTGAACTGCGTAATCCAAGTGAGGTCTGACAAGCGCAAGATAGAGTTTTAGGATGACCTTTCTAGTTTTGTGACTAACACTCCTACGCCTACGGAAAGACCTTATAAGTGTAACCGCTCCTTACCAGTCACGTGTCATCAATTTTGTTTTTCTTGGGAGGGGCGACGCTTACACCAGGTGCACACACACACACACACACATAATATGTTGTCTAATGGTAGACCCTGCTGCCATATGGCATCAGAAAAATTGTGACCAAGTCCCAGGTTGCTGATCTGACTTTCTGCCTCATTTACACACAATTGCAGGGTCTCAATTGTTTATCTTACTATTGACAACACAACATATATAACCTTTCTAACTCTCGATCTGTTCTATTCTTTTATTCTCCTATGATATCAGTTGACAATTCTTATCCCCCCCCCCTCCCCCCGCAGGCCCCGTTGTGGGTCGATGACCTGCCCGGGTGGGCTATTCCCCGAAAAAAAAAACATTAATTAGGACACTTCACACCCTCCACCAACCACAATTAAGGCACCTCACACCACAAATATAACGCCACCCACCAACCACAATTAGGACACATCACATCAACAAATTAGGACGTCTCACACCAACCAACATCAATTAGGACACCACTCAACAATCACAATTATGACACCTCACATCATTCACCCTCCGGACATCACCCATCGACAAAAGAGACACCACAAAGGTACATACATTCACAAGAGATGTCCCCGCGCCTCGCTCAGGACATCCCAGGGTGTCCTATAATTATGAGATGTCTAATTTCAGTTTTTACACCTGCCTGAGATGCTGGGCGAGTCTTTATGTTGTTCTTAACTGTTAACTTGCAAGATTTAATGATACTGAAACTATATTATTATTATTATTATTATTATTATTATTATTATTATTATTATTATTATTATTATTATTATTATTATTATTGTTCATCTCTCAGGATAAACTGAACAAAAATATTCCCTCCCTCCCACCTTCCCCCATCTTACATAACAACAGATTCACTCCAACATATCAAAACTGGATCCTTCACTCCCCCCATCGGCCCCTCCTCCGCCTCCTCATCTCTACGCACCCCCCCCCCCCCCACAGACAGGATATTTGATGTAAATGTCTAAGGGGGGAGAGAGGAGGTGAAGGAGAGGAGGGAGTGGGGAGAAAGAGAAGGAGGGGGAGGAGGATGGAGAGGATAAGGGTGAGAAGGAGGAGAGAGGGAGATGGGGTGTGAAGGAAACGAGAGATGAAGGGGAGAGGGGAAAGGGGGAGGGAATGTGGAGGAGAGTAGAGGAGAGGAGAAGAAGGGAGTGAGGAGGAGAGGGAAAAGAGGGGAGAGAATGGGGAGGAGAGGGAGGGAGTGGATGAGAGAAGAGGAGGGAGAGGGGTAAGAAATGATAGTTGAGAGGGGATGTAAAGAAGAGGAGGAAAGAAGGTGGAGGGGAGAGGAGGAGGAGAAGAGTTGGGGTCCGGTAAAGAGGAGAAGAGAGAAGGAAGAGGTGGGTGGATTGGTAGGTAAGTCGAGGAGAGGGGGGGTTGGGGGGGAGAGGGGGGTTGGGGGGGAGATGGCTGGATATGCAGATAGGTTCAGTCAATATACGTCAATATACTGTGGCGGAGCATCATCTGGCAAGACATAATGGCTCGTCTTACAAGAACTTCATAAGAATTAATTTGCATAAAGAGGCTGACATCTCCCCCCACACACACACCTCTTCTACTCCTCCCTGCCTCCACGAGAGGAGTCTTCTTCTTCTTCTTCTTCTTCTTCTTCTTCTTCTTCTTCTTCTTCTTCTTCTTCTTCTTCTTCTTCTTCTTCTTCTTCTTCTTCTTCTTCTTCTTCTTCTTCTTCTTCTTCTTCTTTCTTCAACTATTTTGTAGCTAACTTCAGCCTTCTTCTTATTTGGCTCCTTTCTTCTTCTTCTTTGGCCTTCTGTTTATTCTAGCACCTTTGCTTCTTCTTCTAACTTGTCCTTCTTCCTTTGTACAACTTCTTCTTCTTCTTCTTCTTCTTCTTCTTCTTCTTCAACTTCTTCTTCTTTAACTATTCTTCTTCTTCTTCTTCTTCTTCTTCTTTGCTTTCGCTTCTTCTTCTTCCTTCTTCAACTATTATTTATTTCTTCTACTAGCTTCTTCTTCTTGTACCTTTAACTAACTTCTTCTTCTTCTTCTTCTTCTTCTTCTTCTATTTCCTTCTTCAATTGTATTTATTTATTTTGTTAGCTATTCAACTATTCAACTATTCCTTCAACTACCTGTACCTTCCTTCTATTTAATATTTCTTCTTCTTCTTCTTCTTCTTCTTCTTCTTCACAACCCTGACACATTTACCTGACTAAAGTTACCTGAGTAGTCAGTTTTTTGGGGCTACCGTCTATTTACAAGCACTTACAAGGGCTAAAGTGTCTACTTACAAGCATTTACAAGGGCTACAAAAGAACTAGAGATGGGGTTACAGGTACAGGCCCCTAGTACAGCCACAGGTCATCAGGTCATGTTTACTGGTGCAGTATAGAGACTCGTAAAATAAAATCACTTACTACTACTATTATGTAAGTGATAAACAGGTGACGACTACAGGAGTGTGTTGTGTAACTTGCGTGCACTTGGCCAGGCTAGTTATGTAACAGGTGTGCATTGCCAAAAAGGTGTGCATTGGCAGCCAGGTGTGTTTAATTTACCTGGAGCCAAGATTAAGATAAAATTTCTTTATTACGATGACTTAACCCCTTGAGTGTGGTGACTTAAACCCCTTGGATATGGTGATTTAATCCCTTGAATACGATGACTTAACACCTTGAGTATGGTAACTTAACAGGTGACCTTGCTAATCCTAATCACTCTCGTCCAGGTAAAGGTTACCATGACTACCAGCACCCTGGGTGGATACCTACACTAACCCTTCAACTCCCCACACGATCCTACCACACGACCCTACCACACGACCCTTCCACACACTCCTACCACACGACCCTAACACACGACCCTACCACACACTCCTACCACACGACCCTACCACACGACCCTACCACACACTCCTACCACACGACCCTACCACACGACCCTACCACACACTCCTACCACACACTCCTACCACACACTCCTACCACACGACCCTACCACACACTCCTACCACACACTCCTACCACACGACCCTACCCTGCCTTCCTCCCCCTCCTTAACACATAATTACTCAGAAAGGAAAAATTTTTGGTGGGCTTAAAATAATAAAAAGTGGTTTTGTTTACATGGTTGAAGGTTTAATAAAAAGGGGTGTTTGATGTCTAGGTGAGGTGAGGGGGGGTATGGGGAAGGGTGAGGAGGGAGGGAGGGAGGGAGGGAGGGAGGGTGAGAGAAGGAAGGAGGGAGGGAGGGAGAAGGAAGGAGTTAAAGTAAGGGTAATGATGCCACCTCATACCGTATGTTTACCTTCTCTCTCCCTCCCTCCGTCTTACTGTCCCTCCTTCATTCACTCATACTAGCGTCCATTACTACCACCCAGAGTGTCCGGTCTACACTACTGCCCTCCTCCTCCTCCTCTTCTTGCTCCTATACCGCCACCTCCCCCCCCCCTCCTCCACTGCCACCCCACCTAAGAGTCGTTGAACTGGTCTTCACCACCACCACTACAACCTCCTCTTACCACTTGCCACACACCACCACCACTACTACCATCACTTACTACGACTACTACTACTACTACTACTACTACCACTTATTACATGCCATCTATCACCTGCCCTTCTTCCCTCAAACACCCTCAGTACACCTACCACCACACACAACCATCACTTAACAACCACCACCATCACCTACCACCATCACACACACACACACACACACACACACACACACACACACACACACACACACGTACGTCTAAAAGAAGATAGACGGCAACACGACAATACTTTACGTTACTGAAGAAATATCCATAATCCATTCAACCCCGAGCGGATCATCTGAAGATTAACCACTCAAACACTAACCTAACCTAACGCTAATCTAACCTAACCTAACCTAATCTAACCCTAACCTAACCAAAGCAATCCTCACTTAACCTAACCTAACCAAGCCTAACTTAATCTAACACTAACCTAACGTAACCAAACCAAACTTAACCTAACGCTAACCTTGCCTAACCTATTCAAGCCTAACTTAATCTAATGCTATACTAACCTAACCTAACCTACAACGTTCTAGGGATACCTTACTCATCAAGAAATGAGAACAACGTTGCTCTTGTAATAAAAAAACGTTCACGTGAGTGCTACGAAAAATCTACAAGGCGGTGTGTATAAAAAAAAATTCTGAGACACCCTGTACACTGTGCTTGTTGTGTGGACACCAATCAAATCCTTCTAAGTCCTTCCACACGCGGCGCCGCCCCTGGAGAGTCACCCACGAGTCTGTGTCCTTAACTACACAGGCGAAATATGTCCCTACAGGAGCCCAGATTCTCTCGTATGTTCAATATTTCTCGTAATTAGCGGCGGGAACTTAAGCCAGGGTAAAAATGGTAGGTTATTAGAATTTGCATTGAGACTATAGTAACATGAAGTGCGGGAGGGAGGGTAGGGGGAGGTAGGGGTGTGGGGTGGGGTGGTGGGGATGGGGCGTGGGTGGGGAGGGCGTGAGGTAGGGTGAAGGCATGGGGTAGGGGTGTAAGGCTGGGGGTGTAGGGGTGGAGGGTAGGGGTGGGGGTGTGAGGGGTAGGGGGGTGTAGGGGCGTGAGGGTAGGGTGTGAGGGAGCGTGGGGGGTAGGGGTGTGGGGGCATGAGAGGTATGGGGTGTAGGGGCATGAGGTAAGGGTGTAGGGGCGTGAGGTGTAGGGGTGTGAGGATGCATAGGGAGGGAGGGAGGGAGGGAGGGTAAGGGGCGTGAATGTAAATGGTAGAGACATGAAGGTGGCATGTACAAGCACGAAGACTGAGATTTAGGGGCATAAGGAAGGAGAGCGGCATAGGTAAAGGCATGAAGGTAGAAGTTTGGGGGTAGGGCATGACATAAAGGAGGGTAAGGCATGGCATAAGGGAGGGTAGGGTAAGGCATGGCATAAGGGAGGGTAGGGTAAGGCATGGCATAAGGGAGGGTAGGGTAAGGCATGGCATAACGGAGGGTAGAGCATGGCATAAGGGAGGGCAGGGTATAGGATAAGGGAGGGTAGGGCATAGCATAAAAGAGGATAGATGCATGAAGGCTGAGATTTAGAGGCATAAGAGAGGAAAGAGGCATGAAGGTACAGGTTTAGGGGCATAAGGGAGGGCGTGCGGGTATAGCCAGGGGGCGAGGACAATTGTTTCTGTGTGTATGGATTAAGATACCCGGCTGGTGATAGTGTTTATGGTCCCTAGATGCGGCCAAGGCGTCGGTTAAGCCTCAGGTATCACCCCCCATAGAACCTTACTACACTAAGCGGCGGCGTTGAGGAATACTGATGGTGGCGATACTAACAACGACGCCTGCAGGTCAACTTTAAACACACCATCTTCCTCACACGTTATATCTTCAGAAACCATTACACTGCCCCCCCCCCTCTCTCCTCACCTCCCCTCCTTACCCCTCCCTATCCCCCCCCTCACACTCCCATCCCTCCCCACCTCACCCAACATCACCCCACACTCCTCAACCCCAACCGCACCCCACGCCCCCACCCCACCCACTCCCCGGAGGCTTAGTCTAATCTTACTTAACCCCTGAAAATGTCTTACTTATGTCACTTCTGTAACTTATCTCGAAGTAATCTACGTAGAATCCCTCTGACCTGATGACTGTTTTCTTCCTTTACGTGACGTCATCTTATTGCTCCATGGTAGAAATTTCGCCTCACAAGATGTTCAGAGGTGTGTTGGAGGTGTGTAAGGTGAGGTTGTTGGGGGTGGCGTTGGAGGTGTGTTGGAGGTGTGTTGGAGGTGGTGTTGGAGGGTGATACACGGGAGGGCTGACCAGGGGAGGCATGGAAGTACCTCTTGATATACGAGTTCAGATCTACACAGATAACCGTCCAAAGCCAGCCAGCCACCCACCCACCCACCCCAAGCCGCCCAGAGTAACGAATACACACAGGTGGTAGGCTGGGTGTATAAGGTTAATTAAGCAGTAAATAATAGTCTCCCTGAGGTGCTGGTGCAGGAGGCGGTGAAGGTGCGTGGCGGGAGGCTGCCTGGGTGGTGAGGTGAGGGTGGCTGAGGGATGAGGTGAGGTAAGATGAGGGAGTAAGATGAGGGGAGGTGGAGCTGGTGGGGTGAGGTGAGGGTGGGGGGAGGGGTGAGGTAAGGATGGCTGGGTGGTGAGGTGAGGGTGGCTGGAGGGATGAGGTGAGGAAGATGAGGTGAGGTAAGATGAGGGATGAGCTGAGGTAAGATGAGGGGAGGTGAGGGTGGCTGAGGGGTGAGGTGAGGGTGGCTGAGGGGTGAGGTGATAAGGTGAGGTGAGAGGTAGATGCGAGGATTAAGAGGTGAAAAAATTAAGATAGAGGTAGAGGTAAGATGAGGGGTGAGGTGAGGGTGGCTGAGGGGTGAGGTAAGGATGCCCAAGAAGAGAAAAAGAGTGAGTCCTCCACCCCAAAGAGACCATTGTTAGCTGTCACCACCATCCCCACCACCATTACCCACCACCTCCACCATTACCACCACCACCACCATTACCACCACCGCAGCTACCACCCTGCCTCCACCACCACCATTAATATCACATCTCTCCTACCAACCTCGGGCAGTGTGTGTGTGTGTGTGTGTGTGTGTGTGTGTGTGTGTGTGTGTGATATGTAAATGATGATGTGTGTGTGTGTGTGTGTGTGTAGTATTGTGTGGTGGCCCAATGTGTGTTGGGGGCTAGGTCAGGCTCTTATCTCCATCTAGTGATCTGAGTCTCGGTTTACGACACAGTGTAACCTCAAGCAAAGTACAGTAAGTTGAGGTCTGATACAGCCTTCAGATACCACCACACCACCAGCAGGCAGGCAGTCAGTCAGTCAGTCAGTCAGTCAGTCAGTCAGTCAGTCAGTCAGTCAGTCCAGAGACAAAAGCTATTACTAGAAATACAGTTTGGACACATTAATTTCTATATCATAATTAAGGTGTGCTGACTATCTTGCAATGTATGTATGTAAGTACTGTATGTATGTATGTATGTATGTATGTATGTATGTATGTATGTATGTATGTATGTATGTGAGAATTCTTCCCCCTGAATATTCCAATAACTCATAAATTTCTCTGTAACATCTGATGGAGGAGGAAGAAGAGTGGGAGGAGGAGGAAGAGAAAGAAGAAGAAGAAGAGAAGGAGGGGGAGGAGAAGAAGAGGAGGAGGAGGAATAGGAGGCATACCTGAGACACACTCAGCCTCCATCTCACACCCTCCTTATCTCACCTGTTGACCTTCTGAGATGCCAAGTAGCTGTTCCTGGCCATCCTTAACACCCTCACCTTTCTTCTTGCCTTCCCTCCTTCCTTCCTTCCTTCTTCGCCACCCTGATCTACCCCTCCCATTCTCACCTTCTCTTCTTCCCTCTCTTCCTTCCTTCCTTCCACCCCCTTCGAGATAACTAATGTCTCACCTCCCCCCCCCCGCCCCCTTCCTCGCCACCCTCATTGTTACCTACACCTCCCTTCATCTTCCCTTAATGCGGTTCCCTACTTTATGCCTCCCCACCCCCTCCTCTACACCTCCCTCCTCCACTCCCTCAACCACTTCCTCATACTCTATCTAATCCCCAACCTTTGCACCTCCCTGCTAATCCCTCTCCTCTCTCTCTCTCTCTCTCTCTCTCTCTCTCTCATCAGTAAATGTTAAGGTTCACAATACACTCAGGGGTGTTTTAAGTTTACTCCTTAAATCTAGACACGACAGGTAGATTAATTATTTAAGTAACACGTGAAGATGTTTTAATTAATTCATTTGCAGTATCGACCCTAAGTTTAATACCTTAATAAAAAAATATCCACCCCTCCCAAGACCTAAACTTACAACCACGCCATACAGAGCCACGCCATACAGAGCCACGCCATACAGAGCCACGTCATACAGAGCCACGTCATACAGAGCCACGTCATACAGAGCCACGTCATGAAGGCAAGTCGCAGAGCCACGTCATACAGAGCCACGCCATACAGAGCCACGTCGCCACAAACCACGTCGCCACAGAGCCACGCCATACAGAGCCACGTCATACAGAGCCACGTCATACAGAGCCACGCCATACAGAGCCCGTCATACAAAGCGCCATACAGAGCCACGCCATACAGAGCCACGTCTACAAGCCACGTCCATACAGAGCCACGTCATACAGAGCCACGTCATACAGAGCCACGTCGTACAGAAGCCACGCCATACAGAGCCACATCATGGAAGCCACGCCACAGAGCCACGTCGCCTGAAACCACGTCATACAGAGCCACGTCATACAGAGCCACGCCATACCAGGCCACGTCATACAGGCAAATCGCCTGAAACCCGCCATACAGAGCCACGTCATACAGAGCCACGCCATACAGAGCCACGCCATACAGAGCCACGTCGCCTGAGCCACGCCATACAGAGCACGCCATACAGAGCCACGTCATACAGAGCCACATCATACAGAGCCACGCCGCCTGAAGCCACGTCACACAGAGCCACGCCACAGAGCCACGCCATACAGAGCCACGTCATACAGAGCCACGCCATACAGAGCCACGTCGCCTACAGGCCACGTCATACAGACCATCCCAGGCCGTCACGCGAGCCATCACAGAGCCACGTCTACAGAGCCACGTCGCCACAGAGCCACGCCATACAGAGCCACGCCATACAGAGCCGTCGCCACAGAGCCACGCCATACAGAGCCACGCCATGAGCCACGTCGCCGAGCCACGTCATACAGAGCCACGCCATACAGAGCCACCGCTGGCCACAGCCGGAGCCACGCCATACAGAGCCACGCCATACAAGAGCCACGCCATACAGAGCCACGTCATACAGGCCACGTCATACAGAGCCACGCCATACAAGCCACGTGCATACAGAGCCACGTCATACAGAGCCACGTCATACAGAGCCACGTCATACAGAGCCACGTCATACAGAACCCGTCCATACAGGCCACGTCATACAGAGCCACGTCGCCTACAGAGCCACGTCATACAGGCCACGCCATACAGAGCCACGTCATACAGAGCCACGTCACACAGAGCCACGCCATACAGAGCCACGTCATACAGAGCCACGTCATACAGAGCCACGTCATACAGAGCCGTCGCCCAGAGCCGCCATACAGAGCCACGTCGCCTACAGAGCCGTCATGCAGAGCCACGTCACACAGAGCCACGTCATACAGAGCCACGTCATACAGAGCCACGTCATACGACCACGTCATACAGAGCCACGTCGCCAGAAACCCGCCATACAGAGCCACGTCGCTGACCCACGCCATACAGAGCCACGCCATACAGAGCCACGTCATACAGAGCCACGTCATACAGAGCCACGTCGCCAAACCACGTCACAAACCACGTCATACAGAGCCACGCCATACCGACCACGTCATACAAGCCACGTCGCCACAGAGCCACACGCGCTACGAACCACGTCATACAGAGCCACGTCATACAGAGCCACGCCGCCACAGAGCCACGTCATACAGAGCCACGCCATACAGAGGCCACGCCATACAGAGCCACGTCATACAAGACACGCCATACAGAGAGCCACGCCATACAGAGCCACGTCATACAGAGCCGCCATACAGAGCCACGCCATACAGAGCACGTCATACAGAGCCACGCCATACAGAGCCACGCCACCATACAGAGCCACGTCATACAGAGCCACGCGCCACAGAGCCACGCCATACAGAGCCACGTCATACAGAGCCACGCCATACAGAGCCACGTCATACAGAGCCACGTCGCCGCAGAGCCACGTCATACAGAGCCACGTCATGCACAGAGCCACTCCACCACAACGCCATACAGAAACCACGTCATACAACCACGCCCGAAACCACGCCCTGAGAGCCACGTCAGAGCCACGCCATACAGAGCCACGCCATACAGGCACGTCATGCAGAAACCCACGTCACTACAGAACCGCCATACAAACCACGTCATACAGAGCCCGCCATACAGAGCCGCCATACAGAGCCACGTCATGCAGGCCACGTCATACAGAGCCACGCCATACAGAGCCACGCTCACAGAGCCACGTCATACAGACACACATACAGAGCCACGCCACACAAGCCACAAGACACACAGAGCACGTCACAGAGCCACTGCACAGAGCCCACAGAGATACAGAGCCACGTCACAGAGCCACACAAGGCAACTGTACAGAGCCACGTCACAGAGCGCGCGAGGCCACAGAGCCAGAGCCAAGGCTCACAGAGCACCCACAAGCCACACAACTCCATACAGAGCCATGCTGCAGAGCCACGCCATACAGACACATGCTACAGAGCCGTCACAGAGCCAACGCCATACAGAGCCACGCTACAGAGCACGTCATACAGAGCCACGTCAAGGCAGAGCCAGCATACACGAGCCACGTCAAACAGAGCCCGCATACAGAGCCACCACAGACACGTCACACAGACCGTCGCCTGACCAAGCCACGCATCACAGAGCCACGCATACAGAGCCACCCCAACTACCGAGAGAGCCACGTCATACAGAGCCACGCTACAGACCGACCGCCACAAGCACGTCATACAGAGCCACGCAAGCAAACCACGCCCGCAGAGCAACGCCGCATAAAGCCACGCTCAGACGACCACGCCATAAGAGCCATTACACACACAGTAACATCAACAGAGCAGCTGGGTTCAAAGGAGCGGCGAGATCATGACGTCTGTGATCTTACTGTCTTTCCACACGCATAGTGACTGACGACGGCTGCAAGGCGAGAGGGAGGAAGAGAGCAAATGGTAAGAGGTAGGAGGGAGGAAGAGAAGGAGGCTAGAAGATAAGGAGAGATGGAAAAGGAGGAGAGCTGAGGCAATGAGCAAAGGAAGGTGAAAGAGAGGTAGGCAGAATAGGGAGCTAAGAGGAAGGAAAAAGACACTACGTACCTCAATACCCTCAACAAGATAGGTAATTAAAGAGG
>NW_024711167.1:0-12500 GCF_018991925.1 Homarus americanus | reverse complement strand
AGTCATTTTGTCGAATGTATATTTTCAGCCTTCCGGGCTGCAAAACTTTCGATAAACCGTTAATTATTATTATTATTATTACACACACACACACGCGAAAAAAACTCTGCCCTCTTTCCTTAATTCTCTTGCTGAGGGGTGAGTGGAGGGGTCTCAGGTGGAGGGTCTCAGGTGGAGGGGTCTCAGGTGGAGGGGTCTCAGGTGGAGGGGGTCTCAGGAGGAGGGGTCTTAGTCCCAGGTAAAGATAAGAACTACCCCTGAAACTAGTCGAAGCAACACCCCCAGGCAGAGGCGGACGACTGTACAACCCAGAGTAACAAACCAACACAAGATATCGAGTTACAATAATAATTATACTAATTATGCAACGTGTGCAATATAAATTAACCTTTATCTTAATTTTGAGGAGGAGCTTCTCGGGTTGTTGATCTTCGCTACTGCACAGCTGTCGAGTGGGGTTATTTATTTTAACCTCATCACTATACGAGGACGCCACTTTTAACGTGTGTTTGATTAAGGCCAGACGATTTATTCAGTTCAGAGGGAGCCTGTACACGAGGGGCTAGTAGATTATCTTCACTAGTAGATTATCTCGACTAGTAGATTATCTTCACTAGTAGATTATCTTCACTAGTAGATTATCTCGACTAGTAGATTATCTTCACTGTAGATTATCTCGACTAATTATCTTCACTAGTAGATTATCTTCACTAGTATTATCTCGACTAGTTGATTATAAACTAGTAGATTATCTTCACTAGTGATTATCCTCGACTAGTTGATTATCTCGACTAGTAGATTATCTCGACTAGTAAATTATCTCGACTAGTAGATTAACTCTTACTAGTAGATTATCTCGACTAAGTTGATTATCTCGACTATTAGATTATCTCGACTGTGAATTATCTCGACTAGTGATTATCTCGACTAGTAGATTATCTCGACTAGTAGATTATCTCGACTGTAGATTATCTCGACTAGTAGATTATCTCGACTAGTAGATTATCTCGACTAGTAGATTATCTCGACTAGTAGATTATCTCGACTATTGAATTATCTTCACTAGTAGATTATCTAGACTAGTGATTATTTTCAATAGTAGATTATCTCCATTACGACCTGGTTATACCTTGACTTACTGACGGGTAGAATATTGACAAATTAAAGGCAAATCAGCTGCTAACATGATGAATCCTAAATGATAAATGCTGAAAGTCAATCCCAAATGCCAGTCTCAATTACCAAATGATTGAGTCTTAATTCCTAAATGCTGGGTTAGTCGTTCATGTAAGATAAATCAAATATGGCAAAGGAGGAGGAAAAAACAATTGACAAACGCCTCTATTATAAATCCGGATCCCTAGGTTAATCGTTCGTGAAGATAAACAAATGATCGGATCTTCAATAACTTCTTGTAGTAAGTGACTCAAAATACTGACACGGATAAGAGGGTGAAAAAGAGGTAATAAGAGTTAAAGAAAAGATTTGAAACAATGGAAGGAACTACAGAATAGGGAGATAATAGGGTAATAAGGAGAAAGGAAGGAGAATGATGAAGAGAGGTAGAGGAGAAAGAAGGAGTTATAGTTTAAGAAAGAGGAAAAGAGGAAGAAGCAAAAGAGATATGACAAATAGGAAAAAGAAAAGAAAAGATTTAAAGAGGAGGAGGAGGAGGGAGAGGGAGGAGGAGATTAGCAACAAATCCTCGAACTCTTTTCTTTCAAACACAATATAACCCGGAGTCTCTAATAGCTGTGAGGAGAGAATGGCAGGTGGAGGTGACTGGTAGGTGGAGGTGACTGGTTGGTGGAGGTGACTGGTTGGTGTGGTGACTGGTAGGTGGAGGGAGACTGGTAGGTGGAGAAGAAATTAGTGGATGGAAAAATACAACAGAAGAAAATAATCTAATTAACTGAAGACAGGTAATGTGACACAACGACCATTACCTTCTCACTCATTACCTGTAATCATCTCAACGACTAATCACACCTGCCATTACAAGACAGAAACCATGTCAAGGCCCTCACCAACCTCCTTGTCTATACTCCTACAGAAAGGTGTTGAGAAAAGACTGACAAATATAACCTCAAGACCTTCAACCTCTTCTTCATCTCCCCGCAGAAGGTATTTGGGAAAGACCGACTAAATATAACCTCAAGACCTTCGTAACCTCTCCCATCTCCTGCAGAGTTGAGGGACAGATGGCCAAATATAACCTTAAGACCTTCGTGACCCTCCTGCAGCAGGTCTTGAAGGGATAGACTGACCTCGATGAACCTCAGTCCAGCAGAAAATGACAAGCACGAGGTTGACCCGCTGTAACCAGGCCCCCCCCCCCCGTGATATAAGTCCAGCAGAAGCCACGGGTCAACGGCTCACACGCACCACTGAAGGTCACGGCGGCAGTATCCCTGACAGGCCACAGCAGGAGGGGAGGGAGAGGGGGGAAGGATGGGGGATGAGGTTACCCTGACCAACAGCGTGGGTGGGGACAGCAGCCAGCCCACCTTCCTCTCTACTCACCACCTCAGGCTATGGTATCCTTCTCTCTCCTCCCCCTCCTCTCCTCTTCGTCACCTCCAAACATACACAATATCTCTCTCCTCTCTCCCCCCCCCCCCCCCCCCCCCTCCACAACACACAGGTCAAGCCAGAGAAAAGTGGTGTGCCAATGGTCGTTGACTTATGGCGTGTTCGCAAGTGTAGCGTGTGTGTGTGTGTGTGTGTGTGTGTGTGTCACACTTTTTTCTTGGGGCAGGATTTCTGGTCAGTTTTTGTCAACAGGTAATCTTGATATGCAAATGATACCAGAGTTTTAATATATAACAAACACGTAACTATATATTTCCAACACGTGCATTATAGAAAACCTGGACACCAGACATTCCCTAATGAGTAATGATATTTGACATATATTAAAATTTAGGATCCTCGAATAAAAAAAACTTACCATATGATCTTATTTATACTATTTTATTTTATTATTTTTATTGATTTTAGGACTTTTATATGACGCTACTATGATAGGGACAATGATGGAAGAGTTTATTAATTAATAGTAATGATAATTATTTTAAATTCGATTCCTGGGATAATGGTCTCTATAACCCCTGATAAGCTACTGGGTGTAAACATGACAATAAACGTAATGTAAATAAAAATATAAAATAGTATAATAATAAACCAAAAAAATAATAGCAATAATAATAATAGTAAATAATAATAATAATAATAATAATAATAATAATAATAATAATAATAATAATAATAATAAATAATAAAACTAGCCACTGAGGCGAGGCCATCCTACACAAATATAATAAATATATTAATAAAAAAAAATACTCAAAAAAACTTTATCGCAAACCGTCCGGGTCAGAGCCACCGCCTTCCAATTAAAGGTCGTGAACAGTTTCCACCTGAGTAACCCAGCTGCCGGTGATCAAAGTGGCTGCAGGCCAGGTATGGGTGAAGACAGGTGTGTTTGGGACAGGTGTGGTTGAGGGGGGCAGGTGTGTACGGGTGGCCAGGTATGTACACGTCGCCAAAGATGTGAGTGCCCTCTCTCTCTCTCTCATATTCCCTGAATATCGTCCATTATCGATGAGAGAGAGAGAGAGAAGAAGGATTTACCATCATTATATAATAACATTTAGATGATAATAACTAAATTTAAAAACATATTCTCTTTATCCCTGAAAATATTCCCAGATCACATAAACACACATACATAAAGGCATAAAGTTAGGTGAGAATCTCCTGATTTTGGTAAGGTTGGCGGGTAATCAAACACCAGCAGGGTCGGGTTATTGAGGTCAGGAAAAAGAAGAGAGAGAGAGAGACCAATCAACATTTACATACATTACATAGAACAAAATTTTAAGCCTTCAAAGTTGTTACCTATACAAACAAATCTATCTATCTATCTATCATATCTGTTCCCACCAGTTTCCTTTGGAAGAATCGGGATAGAAACACTGATAATGGAGGAAATATAAGGGCGTAAGACACGTGAATAAAAAGCGACAAGGAGAGAGGAGAGTGTTGTTGTGTGTGTG
The DNA here is from genome assembly GCF_018991925.1 of Homarus americanus. Classification (NCBI taxonomy): domain Eukaryota; kingdom Metazoa; phylum Arthropoda; class Malacostraca; order Decapoda; family Nephropidae; genus Homarus; species Homarus americanus. Next base: position 8,442 of record NW_024711167.1, on the reverse strand, counting down.
TGTGTGTGTGTGTGTGTGTGTGTGTGTGTGTGTGTGTGTGTGTGTGTTCAATATTACAAAGCAACATTTAAATTCCTCTGTATGTCGGTATGATGATGCTGACATAAATCGGACACCTTACACACACACATAAAACTAAGAATGGAGGAAACTGCAGCGGGCCTACTGGCCCATACAGTCTGATTTTCAACCTAATATATAAGCATCCAACATGTTATTCAGCACACCTGCCTTCACACCACACTACACACACACACACACACACACACACACAGTATCAAAAATGAATTTCTAAGCTATGATATAATCTACAATTAAATGAAGGTTGCTGAGGACAGCAGAACAGTGGAGATAAGAGTCATACGCATTAATCCAGGTGACACTGTGTCGATAATGTTACACCCACTGATGCCGCCACACTTGTCCTTAGTCCAAGGTGTCAAATGTTAACACTTTAAGGAATTTTCCAAGATAATGGAAACAAGAGGTGATTCTTCTTCTTCTTCTTCTTCTTCTTCTTCTTCTTCTTCTTCTTCTTCTTCTTCTTCTTCTTCTTCTTCTTCTTCTTCTTCTTCTTCTTCTTCTTCTTCTTCTTCTTCTTCTTCTTCTTCTTCTTCTTCTTCTTCTTCTTCTTCTTCTTCTTCTTCTTCTTCTTCCCATTATCGACCCCCAAATCAGGTGCGAGAATCAACTGAATATATTACTACCTGTGTTCCCTAAGTCCAAAGTATTTCCCTACATCGACCAGGACAATGACCCTTATAACCACCTTCCATAAATCTCTAAAACATATAACTCACACTTTTATTTTTTTTAATCCTCCTTTGTCAAGTTCCTGAGACAATGTGAATTATTATTATTATTATTTTATTTTTTGCATAATCGTAAATTTTGTGAATTTACTGATAAAAAATTTCTGGTGTTGAAATTTCACAAAACATATATAAAAAATCAACAAGTAATTCACAACACATTTCACGTCCTTGAAGTTGCTGACACACACACACACACACACACACACACACACACACACACACACACACACACACACACACACACACACACACACACACACACACACACACACACACACACACACACACACACACACACACACACACACACACACACACACACACACACACACACACACACACACACACACACACACACACACACACACACACACACACACACACACACACACACACACTATTCTTTCATCTATACCCACACAACTAAAATAGACACAAATACTACAATACAGCAGCACAAACACATCCCAATACACCCATCCTCTTACACCTACATCCCAAGCAAACCCTTAAACACCCACCCTCAACACACCCACCCCAAACACACCCCACCCCAAACACACCCACCCTCAACACACCTCACCATCAACACCCCAAACACACACACCCTAAACACACCCCACCCTAAACACACCCCACCCTCAATCTCAAACACACCCCCAACAACCTTCTATGTCTTACCTGCAGGATCAAGTAATTAGCAGTGAAGGAAGTAACATAATAGTGTTTTTGTCGGCAGTGAATGTTAAAATGGGCAGGTGGTCGGGTCGAAAAAACTTGATCAGGGGTCTGGTCTTGTGGCTCTCGAATTTCTGGGTTGGTCGGATTGGTCAGTTCAGTGTATACCTCCTGGGACTTCTCCCAATCTCGTACACTACACAGCTATTACTATTTACAAAACTAATCCTGCTATTTACTTCTACCTATCTCTTTCTCTCATACGTCCATACTACTACTACTACTACTACTAATGCACACTACTACTACTGCTACTACTGCTACTACTAATACAATAATATAAGACCACAAACACGGGACAATAATCACAAGTCAGTGTACCGTGACATCTTACCTGTGGTTGTAGGTCCTGTTACAGCTGGAATTGGTGGGACATGGGGAAGGTGGACAGTTAATGGTAGGATATGGGGGGCAGTTAATAATTGGGCATTGGGTGTACTTGGAACATGGGGGAGGGGGCAGTTAATGGTAGGATATGGGGGACAGTTAATAATTGGGCATTGGTGTACTTGGAACATGGGGAGGGGGGCAGTTAATGGGGACATAAGAACATAAAGGAGTCTACAATAGGCCGGTTGGTCTGTGCATGGCAGCTCCTGTCGGGAGTTACTACCACCTCTTTCATCTATCAATCTATCTAGCCTCCTTTTAAAAGCTTCCAGCGTTTCAGCACTTATTACAAAGTTGCTAAACATTTACACTCGTCTACACCTGTTTGTAGACCTGGTTTCATCCTATCTTAAGCCTAAACATCAACAAATCCGTTGCTACAGGTCCTATCCTGCTCGGATATTATAAAACTTTATCTATATCGCCTTTGTTGATTCCTTTCACCCTTAATCTTTATCACCATCTCCCCCGCACCCCGTCTTTCTAAGGAATGCCAAGTTTAGTTTATTTAAAATCGGTTCTAAGTCCAGAATCATTTTTCGTCATTCTTCCTTCACCGACTCCAGTGAATTGATATCCATTCTATAATAGAGGGCACCCAGAACTGAACAGCATAATCGAAGTGCAGCCTGACTAGCGCAAGATATATTTGTATATGACCTCCGCACTCTTATTACTTACACTTGAGATATAAAACCTAATACTCTGTTTGCCTTATTTCGAACATTAACGCACTGTTTTCTAGGCCGAAGGTCCGGGCCTAAGCACTCTTAAGTCTCTTTCTCAAGTCGACTTCTCTAGGTTGATGGGGAAGGTGGACAGTTAATAGTGGGACATGGGGAGGGTGGACAATTAATAGTAGGACATGGGGGGTACGTGGGACATGGAGGAGCAATAACGTAGGACATGGGATGAGACCTAATGGTTGGACACGGGAGAATAGAGACTTTCATTGGACATGAAGGGACACAGGAAAGAAAACCTTCAGAGAAGACATTAGGACTACCACCTGAGGAACGCCATCTTGGGACAAGAGGGAAAGGGATAAGTGTGTGTGTGTGTGTGTGTATACTGCCACTACTTCACCCATAACCCCAAAAACTTGTGGCTGGTCTATTGGTCAGCTCATAACCCACCTCGCCGCGGGTCTATTCATGAGAACGAAAACGAAAAAAGCAAAAGATCATGGCAATTGATCACTACTTTTTGGTGAAGTGTTCCACCACGACACGACCATTCACCACTGGGACACGGATAGGGAGGAGGGGGTGGAGAGGACCTCGCGCGCATACTAATTCACCCAATGTTTCAGAAATGCATATCTGATGAGCGTGTAGGCCAGAACACTGCAGATATCACATAATCCATAAGAGAACATTAATTAACCGCATATCGTGATTCTAAAGAGTTTTAGCACGATGTAGAGTCGTGTCTCCGCTCAAGAAGGTCGGTTGGTTGTTTGGATTGTTCAAGATCAGTATGCGTTCACGGAGCAGCAGGAGACAGACGCGGTGCCGTGGTGTTATTAATAAAATGTAAAGTGAAGGTGGCAGCGCGGGGCTCAGCAAGGACGTCAGGTTACGGGCAGCTGATTTACACCCCGCGCAAGTGCCAACTACCAAAATATTCAAATCTCCTTCGATTTGCAACTTTCACAAACCATCTCGTCTGCTCCCACAAGGGTTGATACTGCCGTCGTATATTGGGGAGAGTTGAAGTGAACAGTGTTAGAGCGCCAGTTGAAGGAGGATGGCGGAGGCTGGAAGTATCGGGGCGGAGGCGGAGAGAGAACAACCCGCCCGCCGCCCAGCCATCCAGCGGTCGTTGCCTCTGGCCAGCCTCATCTTGCACCTCTCAAGACCTCCACCTCCACCACCTCCTGCCCTCACACTTTATACCATTCTAAGAGTCCTAGTCCTTCGTCATTATAACCACAACCTAACAAGACCCTTTAATAAGAGTTATGGAAAAGCGTCACAACCTAACGCACGCCGTGTGTGAACTGGTGACCCCCAGACCCTCCCCTCGTGTCTTGGTAAGGCTGGCAGAATCTATATAAGGAAGAACTAGCAGTGTAGGAGAGACAGATACAAGGAACAATAAGGAGATACAATAACACCAATTAAAGTCATTACAAATACCTACAAACACACAGAGACATATATCAATAATAAAATTAAAAACCAATTCAACCTTTACATACATTATTCATCAGTGTAGGACGAGTCAGTGTTACTATGTGAAATATACTGAAATTAAGTATAGTGTTGGGGGTCAGGTCAATAACCCCCCTCCAGGTGTTCGCATCAGCTGACCAAACACACTTATCCGAAAGGTAAATAATTTTTTTCTCTAAAGATTTTGTTTTATTTGGTGAAAAAATATTAACAATGCTTCAACGTCCGGTTTCTGCACCTCGCCTTTCCTCATGTGTGTGTGTGTGTGTGTGTGTGTGTGTGTGTGTTATCAGCTCTACAGTATATTAACTTACTGATTAGATTAATGGATATTTGTTTGCGGGAGGGAGGTTCTATGCATCACCTGAAGATCAACCACCTAGCATATCACCTATGATTAACCTTCCTAACGCTAACTAACTAATCTATTTTATCTAACCCTAACCCTAACTCCCCAGGTAGCGTTAAGGTGTTTAATCATCAGGTAAGAAAAGTTTTGAGGATAATCTTCAGGTGATCTTATTACACACACAATAATACAACACAACATTAGTTCAGGTGACTCCCAGCCATATTATGTGTACTCAGGAGGTTAGTGGGTGTACTCAAAGATAGATGATTGGGTGTACTCAACTCATCACACCTGGCTGTGTTCAGGTGAGGTGGCTGGAGTGTACTTTGGTGGAAATTGGGTGGACTCAGGTGGGTGGGTGGATTCAGGTGGAATTGGGTGGACTCAGGTGGAGATTGGGTGGACTCAAGTGAGAGATTGGGTGGACTCAGGTGGAGTGGGTGGACTCAGGTGGAGATTGGGTGGACTCAGGTGGTGATTGGGTGGACTCAGGTGGTGATTGGGTCGACTCAAGAGGTGAGGATTCAGTGTACTCATGGTTGTGCCATTAGTGATAGTACATTAGCACAGTTCATCACACAAGCAGGACACCAACCTCCACCCCTCTCTTCTTCTCCTCCCTCCCCTCTCTCTCTTTCTCCTACTCCTTCTGTACCCATTACTTCCGCCCCTATCTTCCACAGAACATAAGAATGGGAAACTGCAGCGGGCCTATTGGCCCATACTGAACAGTCCTGTTTACACCCAACCCCTATCGCTCATATATCCATCCAACCTATGTTTGAAGCTATCCAGCGTATTCGAGTTAATGATGATGTTTGGTAACTTGTTCCACTTACTACTCTATTTTCAAACCAATGTTTACCTATTTCCGCCTAAACCTAAATTTATCAAATTTAAAACTGTTGTTACAGTTCGCTCCTGGTTGGATAGTTTAGTACTTTTGAAATGTCACCTTTGTTTAGCCCTGACTTCCATTTATACACCTCGATCGCCCCTCCTCTACGTCTCTCGAGAATTAAATTAAGATGCTTTAACCTGTCTCTGTTCTCAAGGTTCCTAATGAACATAAGAAAATAAGAGTCTGCAATAGGCCGGTGGCCTGTGCATGCAGCTCCTGTCGAAAGAGTTACTACCACTCTCTATCATCCATGAATCTATCTAGTCTCCTTTTAAAACTTTCCAGCGTTCCAGCACTTACTACTAAGTTGCTAAGCTTTTCCACTCATCCACCACCCTATTTGTGAACCAGTTCCTTCCTATCTCCCTCCTAAACCTAAACTTATCCAATTTAAATCCATTTATGAGTCCTATCCTGCTCGGATATTATAAGAACTTTATCTCTATATCTCGGGATTAGTCTTGTCATTCTCCTCTGAATTCTTTCTAGGATTCTATATCCATTCTGTAGGACGGTGACCTACCCTCCTTCCTCTCCTCCTTCTTTACTCATTACCACCATTCCTCCTGTCTTTTCCGCCATCCCTCCTCTCCCCTATTCTTCCCTCTGCTCCTCCTTCTCCTGTTCTTTCCCCTTCCCTCCCCTGTCCTCCTTCCCTCCTTCCTCTCGTGGCCCTCCCACCCTCACAACACAAGACCAATACAATAATAACCAGCCACTCAGATACGACAAATGGTAAGTGGTGTGGTGGATGGGTTGCTTAACACCGCGGTCTACTAAATGCCTCCTAACTGGCTGCTGGTCGGCCGTTCGACTCCCCAGGCGAGGATAATCTTGATTTATTCCTGTTCACACACACCTTTCTCAGGTAAAACAGTCTGAGAAGGACAAACCAATTAGTATTCAGGTGACAGCAGGTATCACGAGTTATGTACTGGAGGAACTAAGCCTTTGGTAATGTACTCAACAGGAGCAAATGCTAAATGTTTTTGTTTTATTGGTATCCGCTTCTCTTAATTGGTAATGATGTGTGTGTGTGTGTGTGTGTACTCTCTCTCTCTCTCTCTCTCTCTCTCTCTCTCTCAGGGACACATTGAGGCCTCACCTTTCACCTTAGCCCACATTGGATGCTGTAGGATCACCAAATAAGATCCTACAAGTACTGTCCTTAATCCTTCTGTGGGTCCGTAAAGTTCCTGCTGCCTCTAGTCCATAATGAAAAAAAAATAGGTTAAGTGGCTGAAGAATGAGAGGGCAAAAATATTAAGAGAATGCAGGTATCTGATGAGAGGGCAAATATGTTAATAAGTGGGCAAAATATGAAGAATGAGGGCAACACCTAGAGAGAGAGAGAGAGAGAGAAGTACCTTCAGATGGAGTGAGAAGGCAGGCTAACTTATCATGTGACACCCACCACCACCACCTCCCTGACATATCAATGCAGGGAGTGAAGAATATCCAGAGACATGGAGAATTCACCGTGGAAGCCGACAAGAGTCAGAGTCTAAAGTCTCTTGAACACTTGTAAATACTTTTGGCTTCGTATCAATCAACATTATTTTAGCTTACATCAATCCACATTATTTCTTTTAGCTTCGTCTGTCAGTTTCCAAGGGGCTAAAAAAACCCCATCTCATTTCCTTCATCAATAACGCAACAGTTTAACGCGCACTGTTATTGTCAAGTGATTCCGGATATGGCGTTGTTAATCCCCGCCAGCGACACACGAGGTCAGATCATAGACAAGGTCAGGTCAGACATTTCTCACATTCCCCTCTAAGACGCGGCTGTAAACGTGACCTGACATAGTGATGTGTTTAGGGGATAATTTTCTTCCACTCTATGACAAAGGAACTGTTCAGGGATTGGTCCTATTATGTATGGGATGCATTTCGTTGTAAATCAGTCAAGTATTGTAGGAAAATCAGTCAATTGTTGGTAGATCAGTCAATTTTTTGCAGGACAATCAAGTTAAATTTGGGTGAAAATGACTCGATTGTAAACAAACCCACATCACAAAACAAACCCACCGTAAAACAAACCCACACCACGTAAAACAAATCCATCGGGGGTTCCTGAAGAGGACGTAGAGCCTCCTCTGTTCGTAATCAATAAGAACGCAGCTGCCATTATCACGAATACATAAACAATGAACCATGTCTCAGGAAACCCCAATACAAGAGACCAAACTCCTACATAATATCATCTACAATTCTACATAATAATCCTGGTCATACATGTAAATCTGTACAACCTGTAGAAAAACTTAATTGTGTAGTCCGTAAATACATACTGGCAGTGGCGACCAGAGTTCCATCGCCAGCAGGAAGGTCACCACACAAGCAACATTCTCTCACTATCAACACTCCACAAAACACGACAAAAATGAGATAAAATCGTGCGAAAATTATGGCCAAAGTTCTCATTTCAGTGACACTTCGGACCCACCTCCTCACCAGCCATAATAGTTTCACAGGTAGTGGTAGTTGGTGGTGTAATGGTGACAGTGATGGTAACTGGTGCATGATGGTAGCGGTGGATGTCTGTGCATATAATGGTGACAGTGGTGTTACCTGAACATACTATCCTAGTACCAGAACCAACCCTTGATTACGGTGACTGAATCCCTTGGGTAAAATGCTCTCTCTTACAACTGGACAGGGTGTCAAACTTGGTGAGTGTGTCGGGGCCCAGAGGGGTAAGGGAGGAGGAGAAACCAGGGTGAGGAGGAGAGAAAGGTGAGGAGTGAAGGAGATGGAGGGTGAGGGGAGGAAAGGAATGAGAGAGAGAAGAAAAAAGGTGTAGGAAGGTGAGGGAGGTGAAGGAGGAGTGGAAGTGATGGAGGAAGGAAGGGGGAGAAATGTGGGAAGGTGAGGAAGGAGGGTGAGGGAGGAGGAGGGAAGGGTGAGTGGGTGGCAGATGGGGACAGGACCACCTCACTTGCCTTATCTGTCTCACCCCATGCGTCAGGTTGGTCCCACTCACCAGGTAAAAAGTGCTGACAGCCTTGAGACTCTGTGAGATACTGTGGTGGTGGTGGTGGTTGTGGTGATGGCAATACGTGGCTTA